>NC_056744.1:5733819-6039444 GCF_019279795.1 Protopterus annectens
GCTGCTACTGAGACCCTTTTAGAGTCCGGTATGCCCCAAAACTCTTCGACTAAGGATCCTGCAGTTGTCTCTCGCTTGGATGGGTCCAGAGCCACTGAGCAGCACCGGCTTCCGAGGAAGTACTTCGCTTTACTGATTCTCAACACGAACCGACTTCTTTTGTGTCTACCGTTCTTTCGAAAACTACCGAGTTCCTGAGGCCCGGGCTACAAACCACACCCAAGAAACCAACGACCCAATCTCAGGCACCTGCATCCTTACGTCAGTCTCAAATGCTTAAAATGGAGGAAGACCTTATCATGCTTATCAGGGGAAGCCAAGCTCTCTTCCAAAAGAAAGAGATCTGTCCCCAGTAGTTTTGTCTGAACAGGAGTCTGATGCATCTGAATATGAAGATGTGCAACCCCTTTCTGCTTATGTGGATTCTGATGCAGTGGATTCCATTCCCTCAGCCTCTCCACCTGAGGATATTTCCTTTGGGGAAACCCTTCATACCTTAAGGGAGCATTTCCATTGGGAATGTCAGGACTACCCTTAGTCTAAAAAGAGACTCAGGGAATTCTTAGATCTTCCACAGCACAGACCCCCTGACCAGTCCCCCTGTCCTGTATGTTGTGGACGATGTTTTCCTGGAATCCAGTTTGACTCCTGACACACTACCTCCTTCACCCAGAAAACCTGACGGGTATTACAGAGTCCCTGACTCTCACAAATTTCTTTTCAAAAATCCTACTGCTGACCTTGAGGTAATTTCTCAAGGGCCTAAAGGTATTAAAGTGAGCTCTGCTAAGAATCCCACCCCCTCAGATAGGGATTCCCTAGCACTAGACAGATGGGGTAAAAAAGTATACACCTCTGCTGCTCTTGCTGTCAGAGCACTGAATTGCCAGTTCCATATGCTAAAATTTCAGCAACATACTGTGGAACTCCTCAAACAAAAATTGTCTTCCTTTTCTGCTTGTGCAGAATCTAAAGAGTTACACGAGTTAATGCATTCTGCAAGTCAAGTAACTAAGCACACCTTACACTGTGGTTTTGCACCCTAGAAGCTTCTTGCAGGGCAGCAGTCACCAGTTCTGTCCTTAGAAGGCATGCATGGCATAAGGAACAGCCCTTGCCAAACCATGTTAAATCTGAATTGTTGGATGCACCCTTGCACAAAGACAACTTATTTGGCACTAAGGCAGAGGAGGGCTTAAAAAAGATGGAAGAAAAAGCTAAATCTATGCAGACAGTTAAGGATTTCTTACAGGTCCAGCCACCCAGGTTCAGTAGGCATTGCCCCTCCAAACACTGGTCTTTTCCTGCTACCACCAGGTCAGTTCAGCCCAGACCTCATGGCAGCAGACCCCCCCCCCCAGACAGCAGCCACAGGGAATGCAGAGATCAAAACAGTGGAATTCCTCCACTTCAAAAACAGAGGAGTTCTAAGCCACCCCTCATGGCAAGAACTCACGATGACTGTCCTCCACCATTCCCTCCCTCTGCCCACCTTCACTTACCCCTAGGAGGAAAATTTTCCTTTCATGCAAGCACCTGAGCCACCATTACCAGCAACGGCTGGGTCCTCAACATAGTGTCCCAGGGATACAAATTTTCTTTCCACACTCTTCCAACCCCAAAAGGATTCCCAGATCTACCTCCAAAACAGTGGGTAGAGGCGCAAGAGCAAGTCCTTTCCCTGCTCTCTATGAGGGGAAATAGAGCATGTTCCTGCAGAACAGAAAGGCCAAGGTTTCTACTCAGACTTTTTCTGGTACACAGAAAAGAGGGCACCTGGTGACCCATCCTCGATCTATCCATTCTAAACACCTTCCTGCTGACTATCCAGCAACTGCTACCCATGCTGTCCAAGGATGCTTGGCTAGCCAACCTAGACCTAAAAGAGGTCTACCTCCACATTCCTGTCAGGGAATCATGCAGGAAATACATACATTTCAAGGCAGGATCTCTGCACTTTCAGTTCTTTGCACTTCCCTTTAACTTATCTACTGCTCCCAGAGTTTTCACAAAATGTCTGGCTCCGGCCATTGCCTTTTGCAGACAAAGGAATATCCAAATTTACCCATATTTAGACAACTGTCTAATTCAGGCAGATAGGAAAAGCTGCTCAAACACCTGGCCTTTGTAAAGTCCCTACTGACCTCCCTAAGGTACACTGTCAGCGAAAAGAAATCCAAACTAGTACCCACCCAAAGGATTACATTCCTGGGAGCAAGCCTGGACACAACATCCCAGATGGCATTCCTTACACCAGAAAAGCAAACTTACCTGACAGCCTACTTCTCTCAACTAGCCACCAGACCCCAGTTATCTGCAAGAAAAGTCCTGCAAGCTCTGGGGTTCATGGCATCTTGCATTATACTCATTCCATATGCCAGACTGCATATGAGGAAATTTCAGTAATACCTAAAAAGCCTTTGGTGTCAACACTCTCAAGATCTGGAAACTCTTGTACCCATGATACCTTGCTTCAGAAAAGATTTTCTTTGGTGGGCAGCATCATGCTCCCACAACAAGGGACTACCTTTCTCACCACAACCCCCCTGCCTCCCAGACCCTCAACATAGACACATCAGACTATGCCTGGGGTGCACACCTGGACGGCAGGTGCATACAGGGCCAATGGAGCCCACAGCAAATCCATCTGCACAGCAACCAAAAAGAGATGTTAGCTGTCCAGCATCCATTGACAGCTGTCAGGCCCCTTCTCTCCCCAGAGGCTCTCCTGATCAAAACAGAAAACACCACTGTGATGTGGTATATCAACAAGCAGGGAGGTACTCTCTCCTACCCTCTGTGCAGGCTGGCCATGACCCTTTGGCACACTGCCTGTGCCATGCAACTACACCTGTTCGCACAATTCTGGCCAGGTTTTCTAAACTCTCTGGCAGATCACTTAAGCAGAAATCTGCTGGACCCACACGACTGACAGCTAGACAAAAGAACCTTCACCCTAATAACTCAGAAATGGGGCACCCCAAAGGTCGACCTCTTTGCCTAGCACACCAACCATCAGCTCAGGAAGTTCTGTACCAGGGAGCATTACTGCATGGCTTGGAAAGTGGATGCCCTGTCCTTCCCCTGGGTCAATCTATCGGTCTGTGCCTTTCCTTCACTACCTTTCATCACCAGGGTACTGCTCAAAATAAGGGAGGAAAAACCAAGGACAATTCTTATTGCTTCAGACTGGCCTCGCCAGCACTGGTACCCATTGCTGCGCAGCCTGTCCTCACTGCCATCAATGGAATCTCACTCAGACCCAAACCCTCCTGACCCAGAGGGAAGGAGAATTCATGCATCCCCAATTGCAGACTCTCAATTTGGCAGTTTGGCTTATTCCCTAACCATTGATCAATCTGCCAACCTCAGTAAACAGGTTCTAGATGTTATACATGAGGCCAAACGCCCTAAGACTAGAAAGTCTTATACTGACAAATGGAAAAGGTTCTGCATCTGGATTCAGGCTAAGGGAGCTGATACGGCACAGCCCTCCCTCCCTCTCATTCTGGTTTACCTAGCTGACCTGCTGCACAGTGGTCTCTCTTTTTCCTCTATTAAAAGTCATGCCTTTGCTATCTCTGCTTATTTCCCCACTGAGCAGCCCCTTTTCTCACACCCTCTGATCAGACAATTCCTAAAAAGGGCTAGCAACTTGAGGCGACAAAGAAGAGCACCTACTCCAGCTTGGGACCTTAACTTTGTGTTGGAAAAGCTCATCCTGCCCCCCCTTCGAACCAGCATCTTCAGCCGAGTTAAAATTTCTCTCCTGGAACACAGCTTTCCTTCTGGCCATCACTTCAGCCAGAAGGGTCTCCGAGCTATAAGCACTCATGGCTGTGGAGTCCTTCATCATCATCATCCATGTTGACAGGGTTTCCCTCATGCCCAAAGTGGTGTCCAGTGTGGCTCCCAACCAATCCATTCATTTGCCCACCTTTTTCCCTAACCCACAGAACAAGGGAGAAAGGATCCTGCACTCTATAGATGTGCACAGACAGCTCAGATTCTATCTAGACAGGACTAAATCATTCAGAAAGTCTGATCAATTGCTGGTTAGCTTTGCTGCAGGAGCTGAGGGCAAAGCCATCTCCAAACAGTTTCTAAATGGATAGCACACTGCATCCATTTCTGTTAAAAGCAGCATGGAAAGCCTCCCACTAAGGGGGTCAGGACTCGCTCCACCAGAGCAGCCTCCACCTCTGCAGCTTTCCTCAGAGGAGTCCCCACCAGGGACATCCTGGAGGCTGCCACCTGGACATCTGTTCACACTTTCACCAAACATTACCACCTGCCTATCTTCTCCATATCCAGGGCAGGCTTTGCCACTGCAGTCTTGCAGGGCATCCTAGCCAGCCCCTAGTCTCCTTGACTGCCTCCACCCTTTTCTTCGGCTTTTGGAATCAACCCAAATGTGATGACTGCAACAGTGAAACATGAAGAACATAGTACATTTGTGTACACCTACCATAAATGTAGATGTTCGAGTGTATTCACAGTTGGTCTGGTTTCCCTCCCTCCGTCCCCCTCTTTTCACTCTCTTTCTCTCTCTCCCTCCTTACAAGGGACATTTTGGTATTTACTTTCTACTGGTGGGGTTCTTCCACCATAATCTGGCTCCCATTTGGGGGCTCCTGACAGGGCACGAAAAACTGATGTAATGGTGTCGGCTGCCTTACATTATACTACTGACGACCTGACATCAGTCCTGAAGCAACAGCAACCGACGCAGAAGTACTAAGCCTCTGGTATTCGGGCTGGCCATGGGCTACTCTGGCAGGGATAACCCAAATGTGATGACTGCCACAGTGAATGCACTCAAGCATCTACATTTATGGTAAGTGTACACAACTGTACTTTTCCTCCTGTGCCTTCTTGAATTCTTTGTTGCTGCAGCATGAGAGCAGATCTATGCTTATTGCTCTAGAGTTCATCAGTCCATCTGTTTTTTGTGGTTTCAAGGCCTTTCAAATAAGTATCCCATGAGGGAAATTCTTATCTTTTTGATTACTTAGTGCTTGATTATACCTTTGGTATTTTATCGGCTATCAAGTATCAATGTCACAAGCTGAAGTTTAAGTGCATTTTGTGTATGAAGCAGATCCCACATAAAGACTTGTATACACTGTTTATTCTGTTTGTGGACTGTTGGTGTCCTGAGGTGTCTTCTCTTCAACCAGAAGACCTATAAGTGGAAAGAGACGTCTGTTTAGAATAATTTGCGTCAGAGAAGCTGGTGCACCTTACCATCTACATTTGTTCATTTCCCAAATTTGCTGTAGATGCCCCACAGAAAAGAGGAAGAGAAAGGTGCCCTGAGAAGAAGTCTATAAGGAAGGTAGGTGAGTCAGGCAGTAATGTTCTGTAGACTTGTAGGCATCTGGTCTGGGGAAGTGCTTTCTAAGATCCAGACTATGATATCTGCAGATTTGTCTGATTCTTCTGAAGTTGCCCTTGCAGAGGGTGACATGCCCTTGGATGACGCAATTTCTTCCTAGGCTGCAATCCCCTAGTCATTTGCTACACTAGACTCCTCCTATTGAGCATCTAGGTCTGTCTTGAATTCCAAGGATAAGGGCTGTATTCCTTTGGTATTGGTGCATGAGGGTGTATGGACTATTAAATTGAGGCTTTCTGCATCCTTCTACATAGGGAGATCACTAAGGTGACCACTCCAAAATCCAGGCAGCAGATGCTCACCATTTTACCTCAGCATATGCTGGTTGGGTTTCATCCTATCCTGCTTCCCAGATTCTCCCATAAGATTTGTAGGTGGCTCGAGATTTTATTCACTTTCATAAGAGCTGTGGCCATCTTCAACATAGTAATAAGTGTCAGGGATCCTTAGCTTTAAGAGGAGGAGGACAACAATTGTGTCTATGGATGCCACCAAGGGATTTGTTAAGCCTCTAACCAAGATCCCACTTGCCAGTTTGAAGTAAAGTGAGGTTCTGAGCCACTTTGGAAAGAAAGCCTAGTACACGTTTCCAAACCTAGCCATCAGAGCTCATTATTGCCAAATTCATATGTTGAAATACTAGGTGATGTTCTTGTTGCAGTTAAAGGGCAAGGCTGAGGCGATACCAGACAAAGCCTTGAGAGATTCATTGGTGAAATTATGCAGTTTTTCTTCGAAATAGCAAATCACTTTATCAGATGTGAGTGTGATGCTGTTGATTTATCTTATTGGTTAGCAGCTTTATGCTCAGTGATGACAAGACATGCCTGACTGTGGACTGCCCCCTACCACACTTCAAAAATGTGCAACTCCTAACAGTGGTGCACTGGAGAAGGAACTGCTTTTTTGGCTCCACAGCAAAAGGAAATGGCCTGAGGGGAGGAGAGCCCACTCCATGTTAAAAAAATAAATAAAAATGGCAAGACCAAAAAGAGGAGCCTTGAAGTTCTCCAGAGAGGGAACAGCTATGACTCAGCAGAGTTTGTCCCTGTCCCACCATCTTAGACCACCCCATCCCTTCATCTCACTAACAGAAATGTCCATGTCAATACCCACTAGACAAAACGTGGGAGGCTGTTTGAACTACTTTGCAAAGCAGTGAGGAAAAATCATTGCAGACAATCTAACTGAAGATCTTAGCACAAAGGTATGAGCTATATTTCATTAAAAAAGGTATGAGCTACATTTCGTTAAAAAAAAAAAAATTCCCTTCCCCAAGTGCTCTGAGAATGAAGTCCCTTGGTAGCACCACTGTTGCAAGACCTCTTGTGGCAATGGTCAGAAAAACAGAATGACACAACTAGAGGAATACAGAAGGTTTTACCTCATAACTATTCTTGGTGTAGAGAAACTGGAAGCTCTCGTTTTTATGGATATGGATAGCAAGATACTAGCAGTAAAAGTGTTTTTAGTCACTTTAGTTGTATATAAAACTCAGGCATATTATTAACCATAGGATAGGTTGTGGACCATAATTAATAAAGACTTGAAGGTTTTTATCTGGGAGGGGGAAGGGCAAGGGTCAAGTGGGATAAGTTAATCCTTCCAGTAGAACAAGGTGGATTAGGATTACCCGAGTTGAAGGGATGTTTTAGAGCCACACATTTAAGACTCATTCTAGAGCAGCATTCTACCTTCACAAAGGATGATGCTTATGTATGAACAAAAATTGATTGTCTCTAACAATTGGCTTAGTTTCTAGTGTCTGTTCAGTGGAATTCGATATCTGTCAGCCCAGAAGGACATGATCATTGGCAACGTTGCTATGAAAGATGGTCTGTACTTGTTCCCCCTGGGCTTTCAGATTTTGGCTAAAATTTTATCCACACCTTAGAGCCTTTTTTAGGTGTTACTGTTCAATGTTAGGTGCCTTACAAAGAAATTCCACTCTCTGTAAGCTCTCTTCACGCCAGAGAATATAGATATCTGTGCCATTAGTTAGACATGGTGTAAATGCACAGAAAGTAATCCGGTGGTGCAAGGCTACAGTGCTCTCCACACATTTAAACCAGCAGATAGGGACCAAAGGTGGAGGTGTCTCGATCTACATTAGCAACAAGTATAACTCAAGTCTGGTTAAACAGGACGATATCCTGGAGTTCATTTACTTGTAAATCACCTTAGATCGAGTCCCTTAACATATCTTAGCAAACTATAGGGCACCATCTATGTCTCCAGAATCCCACAACTCTTAACTAGAACTGCTGGAGAAATTTTCCTTCCAACAGAACACTGTATTCTTGGGACGCATTAATTACCCCTTTATAATCTGGGAGATATGCTCTGCCGCCAACCTGCAGACACAACGTTCCCAGGACTTTATTAACACACATGCCCATCATCAGTTAGTGTGCATTTCAGCCAGAGGTTCAAACATACTGGACCTTGTTCTCACCAACATGGGAGAGCAATGCATTCCTCCACCTACAGATACAACTGTCCAATACAGGCAGCAATTTGGGAGGAGACTCCGGAAGCCCTGCAGTTCACGCTTTCAGACTTTGACTGTGACATTTTATGAACTTCCCACAAACCCATCTTGGGCATGACTTGACACTGAGTCAGTGGCCTTTTGCCCTAGGTAAATGTGAATTTTCTGAGCCAGTGTATCAACTTCATAGCGTAGCAGAGCACCATCACATCAAAGCAAAGGGATTTTATGGAAACTGGACTGCATGGTTTTCTCCTTATTGATCGTACCCGTAAGCACATAATTCTTGAGGAAGCTCTAGTGGTACCCAAGAAAGAGGTGGAGTTTGCATGCATATCTTCTGGAGTCCCCAATTTCCCTCCTTTACTGTATCAGAAAAGAGCTCTCATAGTGGACATAAGTGAACCCCTAAACATGGGAGTGCCATTCAGACTGTGACCAAGCACACAGACACCTGAAGTCTTACTCAGGGGTCTGAAGGTTAAGGGTGCTTAGGATAGGTTGCAGAAGAAAATAATTTCCTTGTTTGTTTGCTTATTTTTTGATTTATTTGTCTGTTTACTTTGAAAGTCTGGCTAGCAATTTCATAGGAGGCCTGTGGAGAAACGTTCCAGCAGATACATTTAAGTACTTATGACAAAACAAATTTTTACAAATATGCATTACAGAGATGATTCATAATGACACTATTTTTATTATTTATTTATTTTACATTTGTTAACCGGGATGGTCTGACTGGATACATGCCCTTTTTCAGCGGAGGCCCGGGGAGAAAAGCTCCAACAGAGTTACATTGATAATTAGGTACAGTAAATGAGCTGAAAGAACTTAACAAAAACATAGGCTATTTACATACAAGTACAAGACTGCCATTACTATTTCTGAGATTACTACAAATGTAACATTAATAACATATTAGCAAGGACGGTAGGCAGTATAATGACGTAGAGTTAGACAGGATACATATTTCTTTATCACAGTATACAAAGTACTTATCATCTTAGCTAGTTGTTTATGTTTTAGTTAATGGCACAGAGCTAGTCTGGGTTTGAGCAAGGATATACAAACATAAAGTCCAAAGCAAGTACCCACTATAAAACTGGAAACAAAAAGCAGCAACAAGATACACCAACATTATGAAAAAAACTTTTAATGCAAAAAACAGCAAAGCTTTCGGGTCTACACCCTTCCTCAGTGCTAAATAATATTTAGCATTGAGGAAGGGTGTAGACCCGAAAGCTTTGCTGTTATTTGCATTAAAAGTTTTTTCTCAACGTTGATGTATCCAGTTACTATACAAACATAAAATAGGAATTTCTTTGATGGTGAAATTACTAAGCAAGAATTCACGGTTAATGTGGTTTGATAATGAGGGTGACGCTTGAGTGATTAAACAAAGCCAGCTGTGGGTAAATCCTGATGTAACCTGAAAACAGAAGTGGAAATTGCCATTATAAAATTACATTATTTAGGAAATAAATTGCTTATCTTTCTTAAATAATGTATTTGTATAAGGGCACTTCAGTCTTCTTCCGTGTTATCTTCCCTGTACTTTTGTAGTGTGCATGCGCATGGGACTTTCTCATGCTTACACTGTATAACACCACAGGAGAAGCAACAGAGCAAACAGAATCTTGGCTTAGCTATTAAAAAAGTAGAGATTTACAAGGGACAGCATAAACATTTAAGGAAAATCTGTTAGCTTTCTGTTTTAGTTCTGCTGAACGTACTTGATTTTTCTCATAGTTTGTTCTGTCTCTCAGCATATGCCAATAGAAAGTCTGGCCACTCAGTAGCACTTAAGTGGCTAGACGTTTTTTCTGTAGATATATCCTTAATTTACACTGGGCACCCTGGTTGGGCTGTACAATCAGCTTGCTCATTTTTGAATAGTAATGAGCATTTCTTGTATAATGCATGATGTTAAATTCCAAGTGTAAAGTATTTAGTATTCAGACAGTTCATGTGCAGTATATGTGACAGACAGTAAATATAACTTAAATGACATAGTTAAGGTTGGTCACAGGATAACTTTTAAGAATAGGTAAAATTGAGGTAAGGATTTTCATAGTTAGTTACTTGGCTTACAGTCCAGAGGACTATTGAGGAACCTAGCTCAAAATGCCCGTTTCTCCCAACCCAAGCAATGTTTGGGCAAGTCAATTGCTCAAGGTTGCACAGTAGGCAAGAGAGGGCTGAGATAGCCAAACTCCATACCACAGGGACTACAAGTCACAGCCTTAAGTCTCTGTGACAGCTGCCAGACTCAATATTCTCTAGACCTGTGTATCATCTGAGCATACCCCTAGTATTTCAACATGTAGATTTGGCAATAATGAGCTTTGGAGGTCAGGGTTGGACAGGTGAAACAGTTGGTCAGTAGGTAGATAATAGTTAAAGCTAGAAAGGGAAGAGAGGCATTGTATGGCTGATAAGTCTAGGATCCTGGGAGTACAAAATATTAGGGTACCTACTGATGTAGAACCAGGTTATAAGAGAGTGGTGGAGAGTGTTTGAAGGAGATGAATAAATTAGGAAGGACCGTAAGAAATTGAATTGTAAAGTGAGGTTTAAGATAGGAAAATAATTGAGGAGGAATGGTAGAACCGTTTGTTGCATTGAAGGGGAGTGTGGTTATAAAGGGATAGAGGGTATGAGCTGTCAAAGGAAAATGTAGTTTATGCAGGTAAGGAGCATATGCATGGCATGTGAGATTTAGGTGATATTTTAGTTAGGGCTTGAAGGTGGAAAGTTTCACGGTCTATTTTACCTACACTGAGATGGTGTTCCAAAGTTTAGATATGCAATGAGAGTATCCTGAATTGCCTGCTGAGCTATTAGACTTTGTTGTGATTACTAAGAGTTTATTGTTTAAGAGAAGGTCTCTGCCTGGAAAGTAGCTGCATGGTATTGTTGCATTTGCTCTTAATTTCAATGAAGACAAGACATATGTTCCTCTCTTTCAGTGGTATTTATTACACACGTGTGGGAGTCTCATGGAAAGCACCAGGAAGACTCCCTGAACAAAGGAATGCATAAACTTATATACTGTTAATACCGCTGACAGTACAAAATATAAATTGAACGATTTAGATCATTACAGAGAGCAATTAACCAATTAGTAGTTTACCTGTAGGCTTAAAGCAGTTCATGTTGCTACATTTGAAAGTCTGGCTAGAAATTTCATAGGCAGGAAGAAGAAAATCGGATACACTTCCATATAAGGCACATTTCCTGCTTTTAAGCAATCTCTTGTTTTTCAGTATTTTTCCACTATTCACAGTTTACTTAGATTTCACAGTACAAGGTACATCTTAATACATGCAGATTTTCATGTACTCAGTTCCCTTAAACACATGCTTTTGGCCATTCATATTCTACAATCCCCCATTTAATGCAGTGTAAGCATCATCACTTAGTCTATCATACATTTGTCCTAAATCCAACATCACCATGTTGCTAGTCCCTTGTCACACATGTTCACTTCATCATCCATATTTATAGCTGCAGGCATATAAAACTTTGGCACCTTTTTAGTAGTTTTAAAAGACATCAGTTTTAAAATTAGTGCTGTATTTAGAAACAGAACAAGGAAACCAATAATAGCTAATACTGCAATTAATAAAATCAACTTTAATTGTCCACCACCCCAACCCGAAAACAGGTTGGTTAACCATGCCCATGTTGAATTATCAGCCTCCTTGGCCTTAGAGAGTTCAGAGACTCTTTGAATCAGTTCAAGATGGCTTTTAATTTCATGCTGATTGTCAAGAATCAGCACTCCTCCTGGATTAAAGCACAAGGTCCTCCTTTCGCCGCTAGGGTGAAGTCAAGAGCCATAAGGTTTTGGAGAACCACAGTTTTTATAGCAGTCAGTTCATCAGTCACTAGTTCTAAAGCAGAAAATGTGGTATTGCTTAGTACTTTGAGGAGCTTGGACAGCTTTCTCAGTTCCCAAATTGATTTCACTATTCCGCATGCTGGGATGATACCGGCCCAGGATATGACATCATCACCCAAGTCCATATGAGATAGTCCTTTGGTGCCGGCATGAGCTAAATCATGATGGTATATCCATGAAGTCTTGCCCCAGGTTTTAAGGTTATTTTTACAGGAGTGGTAGAAGTCAAACATTCTACGTTGTTATCATGCGTGGTCCATAGATGAGAGGGTAATAAGTTTAAATATATATTTTTTATTAGGGTCAGATGACACATACATCATTTGCAGAGTGACTTTTGTTTAAAGCAGCCAAAATATTATTTTTTTCATGGGAAGGTACCTTTAGATATACTCCATCAGCTGTGCAAAAAATGGTGGCCCCCATTTTACAGAGCAGATCTCTTCCCAATAAATTTAAAGGTGCTGAGGGTCCTACTAAAAATGCATGATTGTCCTGCAAAGGTCCCAAAGTTACTGGGAGGGGGACAGTTTTAGAATATTCAATAGGAACACCAGAGACACCTACGCCTCTAGTTGTTTTTCTAGAGAGGGGGACATTTAGTGCTGCTTCACCTGCTAACATGGATTTAGTTGCTCCGGTGTCAGTTAGAAATGGGTACAGTTTATTTTTGACAAGCAACATGACATTAGGCCCGTCTTGATCCACTGGAATGAAGGGACAAAACTGCTGCTGTTGGTGTTCAGGGAACCTTCACTGTGAATGAACCGTTGATGGCTGCTACGAATTGGGTGGGGTCCAATTGGAATTTCATTGTTGTGATGTATCAGTGGGTGGGGCAGGCTGTTCAGCCAAGTATGGACATTTATTTCTCCAGTGGCCTGTTTGGTCACAATTGAAACACTCCGTCTGATTATTGTAGCCTTGGGGTGGGATTGATTGTGTTCCCTGCCAGTTTTGTCTATTTTGAGTTCCCGCCCCTTGGCGTTCGCCCCTTCCTTTTCCTCTTTCTATTCCTCCCCTTTCACGTTGCCCAAAGGCAGTACACATTTGAATCTGTGCCTTAACTAATTCTTCTTGTAACTCCTTCTTTTTCTTTGCTAAATGGTCAGATAGGTATTGTACTTGTGTGACCAATTTATGCAATCCAAGACTGGGCCAATTTAAACATACCTCCTTTAATTTGTCCTGTACTTGCTGGCGTAACCCATCCACTTTGTGCTGGTCCTTCGGTGGGTTCTGGGTAACCAGAGTAAGCCTCAAAGGCTTCAGTGAGACGATTTAAATATTCGTCCACAGGTTTGTCTTTTTTCTGAAGAACTGACTTAATTTTTGACCAGTTGGGTGTGGGCGGGACTATTATAGTGATAGCATCCACTATACGTTGTCTTACCGCTTTAAATCCATTATCCCCCTGTATGCTGTGTTTCAGAATTGGATTAGGGACACTGCCATGGTGCCAAATTTGTTTTATTAGATCAGCCAGCACAGCATACTGAAGCACTGCTCTGACCTTCTGTATTGTGGGATTCTGTAGGCTAATGTGTCCCTCTAGCACACGCTGGAATTTGGCTGGATTAGTATGAATGGACGGCAATGACCTAGTAAAGGTGTGGAAATTAATCGCTGATTCCAAACAACAAATGCTGACAGCACAATAGTGATGTGGTACATCAGCAAGCCGGGGGGGGGGGGGGTACACTCTATCCATAATGCAGATTGGCCATAGAATTATGGCTTCTGGTCAAGGTGGCAGGCATGACACTTGGTATCCCATCTTGGGACAGCAAGCTGGCAGACCACATAAGCAAAAAAGAAGCAGGTACTGAAGAATGATTGTTAAAGAGGGTCATTTTTCCTAGAAATGCATACTTTTGCTTCTCCGGAAAACCGACAGCTTGAAAACATTTTGCCCACGGGTATCTCATCAAGGAACCTAGGCAACAGATGCCTTCTCCATTAGCTTGGCATGTCTTTTTTCTGTATGCCTTTCCTTCAGTCCTTCTTTTCCTCTGGGTTATACAAAAGGGTAATGTAAGAGAAGAGCAAAAATGGTGTTGATGGTTCCTTTTTAGCCAAAGCAAAACTGGTTCTTTCTCTAGTGAGTGAGACAAAGGAAGAACCTTTGATGTTGCCTCAGCAGGCAAATCTCTTGTCTGTAAAGATTTCTTCAAGGGGATCCTACAATTAAGGCCTCTTAAGTAAGAACTTTCTCTACCGTGGAAGCTCATTTATGTTCGAGTCAAACTAACTTTACCTCCATTTGAACAAGCTGCTGTTGCTCCACCAACGTACTTACTGTGAAAAACTGTTTTTAGTGGCCGTAACTGCTACCAGGAGAATTTCATAACTGCAAGCTGTCATATACAATGAGCATTTTCTCAGGTTTCATAGAGTCGCTCTTCAGAATAACCTTCCCTTCGTGCCTAAAGTGGTGACTTGATGCATCTTAGAATCAAGCTATTACCTGTTTTTATTTTTTTACCCTTCTCCTCGAAACAAAAAAGGATCTTGCATTCCCTAGATGTACATAGGCAGCTTATGTATTACTTGGACAAAATGGAAGAAAACTTGTTTCTAATTAAACAGTTTCTAAGTGAGTAGAAGATTGCATATCCTGCTCTTCATTCCAAGACAGGGCTGTCCAGAGCAAGTGAGACCATTGTCTTCAAGAGCCATTGCAGTCACTTTTTCCTTTTTTAAGAGGGTCAGCATTTTGTCCATTCTAGAAGCAGGTACATGGTCGTCATGTCACACCTTTTCTGAATATTGCACATTTCCTCCAGGGCAAGGGTGGGGTTTGCCATAGATATCTTGCAAGACCTCTTGCAACCCACTCCTGTTCACATCCAACCAACCTCATTTTTTCATAAGCATTTTAGAATCTTCCCAAGAATTTATCACTAATGCACAAGTGGACAGTAGGATAAATGTGGTAGATTTGTGTTACAAACTTAATATAATTGCAGATGTTAGAATATGCTCACGGTTGCAAAAATATTCCTCGGGTCCCTTCCGGGTTTGTGTGGATACCCACTAATTTGTGGTCTTTACCTCCCCCTCCCTCCACCTATCTTACAAAGCACCATTACTCCCCAAGTCGACATCAGGTCCCTTGTAGTTTAACATCCTTGTCTTGTTTCCATTTAGGGAACTATTCATGCACTGGTCTCTCAAGAAAAAGCCAGCTATGGTAAGGATGAATGTCCCTCTTGTACCACTGACTTCCTGTGGGGCCTGGTGGGAGGACATCTGCCCGAACAGGAGAGGAAAGGTTTCAAAGCTGGTCAAAGCCTATTGCTAAGAACTTTTGTGGCTGAAGTCCCCAGAAATGTAATACTACTGCAACAGAGGACACACTCAAATATCTTCCATTACAATAAATTCCTAACACAACTGTAAATGTGTGTGTGTGTATGTATGTATGTATGTATGTGTGCATTGCTTTTTGTCATGCTGACAATAATAACACTAGTCCATATAATCACTTTTTCAGTTTTTGTACAAAACTTGTAAAGGATAATGAAAAAAATGCCTTCTTACAGCAAAATATGGGGAATAACAGAAATAATCAAATTCATTAATAAAATTGTTGAGTTCACAGTTGCAGTACCCTTTTGGTTTCAAAGCAGAGCAGCACTGTACTGGCTTTTCCCTTCTAACTTAACTCCTTGGAGACTTCTCCACGTAAACCTTTCTCTATCCAATATTCAGAAATCTGATTTCTTCCATAGGTATTAGACATTGTTTATCCAAACATTCTTCTGCCCCTCATTGGTTGCTGTTGAGCCTTGGCTCATATTGGTTGGCCTGCTGTACTGTTTACATGCTGTGACTGAAATCACTGTTGCACTCTTACTGGCATATGGATTGTCAGCGCTGATATCTGGACAGGGTACGAAAGCTTTACCTTCTTGAGTTCATACATCGGCATGACATCAATTCATAAGTGTAGCGGTATATAGACAGAAGTATGAGCATGTACCCTCAGACTGTTTTGCTACCACCCTGAAAGCAGGTCATGCTTCCTTCGGACTGATCGCCATGTGGTTTTTGGTACTGTTGCTTCACTCGATCATTTTCTCAGATAAGTGCCCACTGGGGAACCTTCTTTTGCCTTTTTGCTTAAGTTATTTGTGTTCATATTTGTTAGATGTCAGCTAGGAAAGGTAAGTGCGAGTACGGTAGGCAGATTCCATACAAGGACTTGCACACTAGGTGTCTTTTCTGTCTAGGCCCAGAACACTTTCACAAGTCCTAATACATTTGCTAGTCATTTGTTCCAAAACACTAAGGTCAAGGCTTTCCTCTCTCAATGTCTTTCTAGAAACTCAGAGTCTTAAACTCCTGGCTTAGTCAAAGATGGTGAAATCCACATCCCCAGATGTCCCTCTTCTGTCAGAGAAGAAGCTTATGAGGCCCAGAACAGATGTGCAGTCTAACATTTTAGACTCCAACATACCTGCTGAGGTTGCAAAACCAGTGGTACATCAGGTTACCTCACATTTCCCCTCTACCGAGACCCATTCAAGGCTGGTATCGCCCCTGAGGTCTTGCAGACTGCAGATTCTTCTCATGAACTGCTACTCATTTCCAATAAGACTCATGACGTCCCTCAAATATTGGTTAAGAAAGGGTTCCCCAAGTAGATAAATTGAGGTAAGGCAGGATTCCCCAAACCTCTTTGTCTCATCCAGGTGGACATGACATCAAAAAAGAAAAAAACAAAACACTAGACATATAGCCTCTCTCATAGCAGCTAGGGAAAAGGAGTGGATAGATTTCTCCCAGGGCTTGTTTAAAGCTATTAAGACTCTGAAACCACCCTCGTTTGGGTCTCTGCAACCACAGGCTACACCTCAAAAACCTACTATGGCATCATCTTCTAAAGAAGAAGAGGAGCAGCATTAGGATTCAGACCACTCTTTAGACAATTCGTCTCAGTTGCATTCTCCTGGACAAATCTTTTCAGATGAAGAAGTTTCCCTATCTCTGGATTCCCCAATTGAGTAGCTTCCTTTGGTGAACATGATGAAACAATTTGAATGGCAATCCACTCATCTCTGATGTACAAAATAGGTACTACAGCCTTTTGGAAATGGACACTCCAGCTCCTTTCACAGTCTTGTTCTGTGCTTGAAGATTTCCATTGCACTACGTCAGTGCCTGACTCTCAACCACCAGCTCCTAAAAGATGAGACAGGTTTTATAAGGTGCCAGATCACCTAAAATACTTGTACAAGAATCTTGTGGCAGACCCCTCTGCAGTGCCTCTTGCTTCAGAAAAACCCTGTAAGCTTCTACCCAGTGCCAATTCTCTCCCTACAGACAAGAATAGTAGAGTTATGGATAGGTGGGAGAAAAAGGTATGCACCTCTTCTACCTTGGCTTTTAGGGTGATTAACTACTAGACTCATATGACAGAATATTTGATTTCTGTACTTCCAGTTGCAGAATCAAAGCAACAAATGCAGAATCTGCTTTCCCAGGTCAGTGAAATAGCCAGACGCAGCATTAACTGCATTTATGATGCTGTGGATGCAGCAACTACTCGGTCTGTTTGCAGGTATGCATGGCTTCATAGCTAGCATATTCCAGAGGATTTCAAGTCGAAACTTAGATTTTCTCTTGGACAAAGACATTTTGTTTGGTCCTCAGGCTGACAGTATGTTCAGACCTGTCCAAGACCAAGGAAAGACTGACAGACTACACTCCTCAGTCCTTAGAATACCATAGGAAATACCTACACTCCTCAGTCCTTAGATACCATAGGAAATACATAAGTGTAAATCCTTCCTCAGAAGAACCGATAAAAAACCCTAGGAAAAGGTACTCTGTCAAATCTCATTGGGATCCCCCATCTAGGAGGCCTCCCTTTGGAAATAAAAATCTAGGACTACCTTCACAGCACCTCCTCCCTTGTTATCAGACCTCTAACCCCACTTTTAAAAAGACCACTACTCTCCCTGACCCTCTGGGAAACTATTACCCAGAAATATGTTCCTGTCCATCATAAAGGACGATTATGCTATGTCCTGGGAAACATTCTTCTCTGAAAGCATGCTGCATCCTCCTCACAACAAGCTGTCCCTATTCGCTCCCGTTATTCAACACCTCCTGAATCAGGACACCATTGAACAAGTCTCAAATGACTTTATAGGGAAATGATTCTACTCCAGAATATTTCTGGTGCCAAGGAAAAGACAGTGGAGACCTATCCTTGACCTATCATTTGTAAACACATTCTTGAAAGTAAGAACTTTCAAAATGCTCTCTCTTCCCACTACCATGCCTTTCATTCTGTCATAAGCCTTTCTAGTGTTCCTCTATCTGAAGGATGTCTACTTGCACATACCTGTTCTTCATCCTTGCAGGAAATTCCTCAGGTTTTTCTCTGGCTCATTACACATTCAATTTACTGTGTATTCTTTTAGTCTTTCCACAGCACCAAGGGTGTTCACAGAGTGTCTAGCTCAGTGTTGGCATTCTGCCACACCCAGAGAATTCAAAGTTTTCCTTACCTGGACAACCTGTTCTCCAAGCTCTCTCCCCAGGATTCCTTCTTCAGCATCTGGATTTCACAATCAACTGCAAGCATTTTCACTTGGTTCCTACACAGGACCTGGTTTTCTTGGGTTGCAGACTGGACACAAAATATGCATGCCTTCCTCCCTAATGTGAAAATTCTATCCAATTTCTTCCTAGATGTCTGCTCTGCAACACACTGCACAGCAAGGGAGAGAGATTAAGAAATTTGGGTTTCATGGCAACCGCCATTACTATGCTCCCCCTCGCTATACTCCATATGAGGAAAATCCAGTAGTATCTGAAGGCTGTGTGGTCCCAACAGTCCCACCCCTTGGACACCCTGTCCTTCCCCTCCTCCTTTGTCTCAAGATGCTACTTTAGTGGAAGGAACAGGTCAAGCTCAACTTAGGACTACATTGTATCCCCTCCTCCTCTTCAAGAAATGCACAGGTATCATGAAGAGGATCACACTGGGGTCAGGGTAGATGTCTACCACAGTTCCTGAAGGTATATATCAATCTGAAAGAAGTGAGGGCTCTTCTGCGAGTACTGCAGACCTTCACCTACCTGTGCAAACACAGACCACCCTGATGTACACTTACAACACCACAGTCACGTGATACATAAACCGAGGCACTAGGCCTTGCAAGTTGTGCATGTTAGTACGGGAGGCATGGAACTTCACACCCAGATGGACATCACCCTCACAGCCACATACATTCCTTCACAGGATAATATGCTGGCAGACTGCCTGAACCACTCATTGGGAGACCCCCAAGAATGAACAGATAGGTTTTTCTTCAAGCAGTCGCTCTCCAGTGAGGCACACCTCGGGCAGACCCATTTGCATCACCAACCAACATCAGCTCACCCAGTTCTGCAGCAGGGAACCTTATCCTTCAGCCTGTAGGATGGATACCTTCTCCTTTCAGTGGATAGGGAAATTCCTCCATGCCTTCCCTCCACTGCTACTACTTTCAAAATTTCTTCTTAAAGCACAAAAGGAAGCACCCAAGCTCCATTTTATTGGCACCCTGTTGGCCGAGAGCATTGGTTTCCTTTGTTATTTCACCTGACAAAGGGAAAATACATCTACAACTGGACCTTATCACTCAACAAAAAGGGCTGTGTCTCCATCCAAATCTTTCCTCATTCAGCCTGACTCTGTAGATGATAGGATTTTAATTACTCAAAGGCACCTTTTTCTGAGAAGGTTGTTCAACTGTAGTAGTCTCCATTAACCGGAAATCCCTAGCAGCTGGCAAAGTCATGTTTTGATTGACTCATATGCCAGTATACAAGCCAATCAAATATCCCAAAGCAGAGCCACTTCAACTCAATGTAGAACAGCCCGCTGTTCCACATTGAGTAGAAGTGGCTCCATTTTGCAATTTTTTTTTTTTTTTTATTGCCTCATATACCGGTATACAAGCCAATCAAAAATTGTAAAGCAGCTGTCAAGCAGCTGGAGACTACACTTATCTGGCATCTACCGATCCCCATGGGTGCCAGTTAACTGAGAGTTTACTGTACTACAGAAAGCTAGGAGACCCACTACTATAAAATCTTACACAGTTAAATGGAAAAGGTTTTCTTATTGGTACTGCAAACACATTAAGGGCACAATGTTATAACAAGTCCCTGCTGTCCTACAAAACATTGCAAATTACTTCATTCAGACTTAGCTTACTCTTCTATTAAAGCTTATCTGTCAGCCATCAATGCCCCCCTGCCTCTCAAACCCCCACATATGGCCAGAGCGGAGGCCAGTCTTTTCCTGAGGGGATTTACGCATCTTAACCCACCAAGTAAACCCATATCTCCTCCAGGATCTAAATTTTCTGTTGGCAAATCTTATCTTGCATCCCTTTGAGCTAACATCTTCTGTCACTTTAAAATTTAGCACTTGGAAAACTATTCTACTCTCGACTCTCACCTCTGCGAGAAGAGTTTGAGTTGCAAGCTCTCACAGCGATTCCATCTTTAATATTCCACAAGAACAGGGAGATTCCCAATGGCTAATTCATCCTTTATGCCTAAAGTAGTGAACAAACAGTCCTTTGGTCAGGCTATTCACCTACCCATTTTCTTTCCTAATCTCCAAAATAAGGGTAAAGAATCTTACATTCTCTGTATGTTCATAGACAATTGAGATTTTATCTTGACAAAACTAATTCCTTCAGGAAGATTGACCAGCTGTGTATGTACCTTGCTGGGGCAGCTGCTCTCTAAACAAACTATTGCAACTTGGATCTCTAAGGCCATCTGCTTCTGCTATTCTCAGTATGGTAAGTCCTTTCCTTCCTGCCCAGAAACTCATTCCAATAGGACAGTACCTACCTCTGGGGCTTTTCTCAAGGGAGTAGATGCCAGGACTTTCTTGAAAGCTACTACTTGGTCTTCTGTGCGCACCTTCACTAAACACTAAAAAAGGTATGCCTTTTCCTGGTCCAGTGGACTGCTAGATAGCTTATCTACACATTAGCCAGCCAGGTCTATGTTCAAGCATCAAATAACACTTTCAGCGAATGGCTTGTCAGTGAACATTAAAATCACAGAACATGCTTATCTTCAAAAAATGATTCATTGAATGGCCATAGTGGCCAACATCATGAACCATAATAAAAACAATCTTATCCACCAAGATGGGGGGGCTCTGCCCCCACCCCTCAACTATATATACCCACTCCAAATCACAGTACAGTGGGGAATAGGGGAAATTTATAAAGGGGTGTCTTTAGCTTACCTTATGCATCATGGTACTTCCTGTTTGTTGGCCAGCAGTGGCCATTCGATGAATTATTTTTTGAAAGTAAGTGTGTTCAGTGATCTCAACGTTCACTGACAAGACATTCACTGAAATAATTGTTCGATGCATGAACATAGACCCTTACCCAGCCACCCATGTCTTTAACCCTTCAGCTGTGGGAATCACTCGTATGTCAGCAGTACTGCAACAGTGATTTCAGTCAGGACATAGCACAGCTGTGTAAGAACTTGCCATAACAGTAGACATCTTACTAATCCCTGTTGCAGTTTTCCTTCCCACCCTCCTTCACTATTCTCTGGCTTATATCAGCCTTCTCTTCCCCCCTCTGCTTTAATCTCTACTCTGCTGCAGAGAAAATAAGGTAGTTTACTTAACTCTTTGAGTTGCACCCCTTCTAGATGGCTGGTCTCCATCTCTCTGTAGTCTTCAGGCCTCTGGCTTGGAGATATTCTGAGGTATATGCTCATACATCCATCTCTATATCCCTGTGCTTACTGGCTATGGTCATGCATCAGATGTGTGTCTTCAGGAAGATAAACTTTAGTACCTTGGCTGGATGTCAGTGGTGACTACCCATAAGTCCGGAATATTGCAACACTGATCAGTAGGACATCTACTGATGTTCTTCATCTCACATTGCTGCAGTCCTAACACTTGGGTAGTCCGCTGTCCCAGTCGGCCCGAATACCAAAGTATAAGGCTGACGTCGGTCAAGGCGCATTTGTCTGACATCAGGACGTCAGGGTACAAATGCGCATGACCGACGTCATATCCTCAGTCTTTTTTGCCGCATGGTCCGATGCAGAAGCAGTATTGCGAGTGCAGGTTGGCGTTCTGAAATTTTCTGAAGTCGGAGTTTCAGACCGAATCAAAGTTGGCTAAGTACCCCGTTGGGGAATATTTTGGTTTTTTCTTGCCTCAGTATTTAACCGGATGTCAGAAAAAGTGAATAACTGTATTTCTTGTGGGAAACAGATACCTCATAGGGATTACCATACTTTGTGTATGCCTTTCCACCTCTGCCTCTCCTCCCAAAGGTACTCCTAAAGGTCAGACAAGACAAGCCAAGGATGATTTTGATAGCTCCAGATTGGCCTCGGCAACACTGGTACCCATTACTGAGGAATCTGGTAAGGAAGCCTCCATGGCCTTTACCTTTAATTCCACACCTTTTGTCTCAGAAGGACGGTCATCTACTCAATGTCAAGCTTCACTCTCTTCATCTAACAGCCTGGCATATTCGGTTTTGAACCACAGCAGGTCTCAACTTCCTCAACAAGTTTTGAATGTGATTATGGAAGCCAGAAGACCTAGTACACGTAAAGTGTATGCAGAAAAATGGAAGAGATTTTTATTTTGGAGTGCAGCAAAGGATTTGGATGTTTCAGAGCCTAATTTGAGTGTGGCTCTTCAATATCTTACTGAGTTATTGGACAAAGGTTTGTCTTTCTCTTCCATTAAGATTCATGCTGCAGCAATTTCAGCTCACTATGATTGTGACCCACCATTATTTTCTCATCCTTTGTTCAAGCAATTTCTTAGAGGGGCAAAGAATATAAGACCCCCACGTAGAGCTCCTACTCCTGCTTGGGACCTCAATTTTGTGTTGGAGAAACTTACTCTACAACCTTTTGAGCCTGCGGCTACTGCTGAATTGAAATACTTGTCATGGAAGACTGCTTTTTTTGTTGGCCATTACTTCTGCAAGAAGGGTTTCTGAATTGCAGGCCCTTATGGCGGTTGAACCTTTATTGATTTTCCATAAGAATAGGGTATCATTACGTACTAATCCTTCCTTTATGCCTAAGGTGGTTTCTAGTGTGGCTTTAAACCAAACTATTCATTTGCCTACTTTTTATGCAGATCCCCAAAATAGGGGGGAAAAGATTTTGCACACTTTAGATGTACACAGGCAGTTGCGTTATTATTTAAGCAGGACTAGGGATTTTAGGCAGTCTCAGCAGTTGTTTGTTTCTTTTGCTTTGAGTTCTCAGGGCAAGCCTGTGTCAAAACAAACTATATCTAAGTGGATTGGGTTTTGCATTGCATTCTGTTATTCCCATCATGGCAAGGAGATTCCAGCTGGGATTAGGCCTCATTCCACTAGGGCTACTGCCACTTCAACAGCATTTCTAAGGGGGGTGGCAACTAAGGACATTTTGGAGGCAGCTACTTGGAGTTCAGTGCATACTTTCTCCAAGCATTACCACCTTCCTCTCTATTCTAAATCCAGGGCTGGTTTTGCCACTGCTGTGTTGCAGGGCATTTTGGCAGCTCCTGCTTCATTATAGTTTAGCCATCCTCCCTTACCTCTGCTTTGGGATTCTACCCAAGTGTTAGGACTGCAGCAATGTGAGATGAAGAACATAGTACAGTTTTGTACCTACCATAAATGTAGATGTTCGAAGATCCACATTGCTGCAGTCCAATTTACCCTCCCTCCTTCCCCTCTGTAGTTTGAGGCGGTTGTGTGGGTTGGGTTATACATCTGAGGTATATTGTGTTTTTTGTATATATTGTATATATTGTACATATTCTTGGTGTTAGGCTGGTTGATTGTTTAGCTGTTGCCTATGGGTTTGGACCTTTTTCTTTAGGGTCTTCTGACATCTGGGGCAAGAAAAGACTGAGGATATGATGTCGGTCATGCGCATTTGTACCCTGACGTCCTGATGTCAGACAAATGCGCCTTGACCGACGTCAGCCTTATACTTTGGTATTCGGGCCGACTGGGACAGCGGACTACCCAAGTGTTAGGACTGCAGCAATGTGGATCTTCGAACATCTACATTTATGGTAGGTACAAAACTGTACTTTATGGTAAGTTCTTACATAGGTTCATAAGTAAGTATGAGGCTAGTTGCCCTTGTGGACCATTTTAAGCCTAGCCAATTTCCCTTAGTGAGAATCGAACCCTGTACCTCTTAACTGTGAGATAAATACTATTATGCCAACTCCCAATCCCAAATTGTACTTTCTCACAATACCCCCTTCCGTA
This sequence comes from Protopterus annectens, assembly GCF_019279795.1. Classification (NCBI taxonomy): domain Eukaryota; kingdom Metazoa; phylum Chordata; order Ceratodontiformes; family Protopteridae; genus Protopterus; species Protopterus annectens. Next base: position 5,757,906 of record NC_056744.1, read on the forward strand.
GTTAGGTGACTATCAAATTGATTGAAGAATAGAACCAATGCAGTGAGGTTGGTTGGTGTCCTCAGTACACATGAAGATAACCAGTGGTGTTCTTCAGAGCTCCATGAGGGGACCCCTACTATTTGGCATCTGCTTTGCAGATCTTCAAAGTGCAAATGGAGATCTTTGGCTAATCACATATGCAGACAACTTTGTACTTGGTATCATTCTCAAGTCCCCCTTCAAAACAGAGAAACAAAAATGTTGCAGCTGAAACTCTCACATGTCAGCAGTGGCATTAAAAAAACAGGTTAAAACTTAAATGCTAAAAAAGTAATATTGTTACATTTAATGAACAATCCCTTTATCCTTCTTGTAGACTATATCCTGCTTCAAAATGAAAGTGTGGTGAGAGATATTGGGACATTGGTAGATAATTCCCTTGCCTTGGACAAACCTGTTGCAGTAGTTGTTAAGAAATCTTTTTATCTTGGGCAGTTAATTGCAAAACGTATTTCATCTAGATCCAAGGAACTTCTTGCCTTCTATTTTCTGCCTTGATCAGACCTGTTATTGAATACAGTGCTGCTTTTGGGATGTGTCTTACTAGGCATATCAGAGAACTGGAAAGACCCTAGAGGTTCCTAATTTAAAAAAATAAATAAATCACAGGCTTAAAAGACGAGAGCTGCCAGAAAAAGCTGGAAGCACTATCCCTTTATTTAGTGTCCTGTAGACTCTTTAGAGGTAATACTGCCTTTCTTTTCAGGCCATTAGACATCCAGTAGTACAAGACTTTTTATCAACACAAATCAAACAGTTTCACTAACACTAAAATAAGGGATCTAATCCTGTTTCACAAAATAGATAAAAGAATGGTGAGATACATTTCTCACGTAACACCCGCCTGTTGTGTGGAACAAATATCTACTCCAGATTAAGCAGTGCAACACACTGTCTTCCTTCAAAAAGAAGTTAGACAACTGGATTGGGTATCCACAAATTCAACCCTGATATGAGCAGCCTAATGCTCCCTGAAAAAGGGGTTTTGTACTTTCTGTGATTCTGTACTTAAAGTCATCAGAATTTTCAATAGGCTTTATCACATGGGTAGTTCCACTACTTTCTCAGTAGCTCCTTTTCTTGTTCAGACTTCGAGGACCACTTCTATACTGGCTTCATCCTTCAGACTTAACTCACTGGATACTGTTTTGTGTAATCCTTTCTTGATCCAGCATTCAGAAATCTGATTTTTTTTTCCCTAGGTATTAGCCATAATGTAACCTAAGATTTGCCTGCCCCTAATTGATGTTGTGGAGCCTTGCCTCATTTTGTTTAGCCTGTTCTACTCTGCATCTCACTGTCTCTCTCTCATAATGTGCTCTCCATTTAAGGCAGCCGTAGCAGACACACAAGCAGCACCTTTTCCAGACTCTGCAGTCTATGTCCAATTTGTGGGCACACATGCATAAATGTAATAAATATATAAATGTCCACATACATAGGGTGAAGAGAGAGAGCACTCTTCTTCTCTAGGTATCCTTTTCCTGCCTTGAAATATGGAAGCTAGTGGGCAGAGGATGCTTTATGGGGATTTTACAGACTCGTCGCAGGCTTCTACCACAAGTATACTTGTTAAAACTGACCTTTATTCACTTGTACCAAAGGAAAAAGATGCCTTGGACTAGTTAATTGTTGAAGAGCTTCTGTCTTAGAAATCAAGAAACATCTCACTGAGACAATCATTTTAGGAGACCTGAATATTGATTGGCAGACTACTGACAGTAACAGTTCTTCCAAGTCATTATCTGTATAGCTTCACCCAGGTTGTTTCAACTCACACAAGGAGCAACAAAATCTCTGGTAGGGCCTCTGCCTTAGATTGGATTCTCTCTAATGCCCCAAACAAAATCCTCTAAACAGGTGCCTTACCGAATACCTCAAATGATCGCCCACCCTTCTTCACAATAAGGCATCATAAACGTAATAAAAAACAGGAAACCACCTCATGTAAAGTAACCAGGCAGCCAAAATAATTCCAAAAACTTTTAATTAATTCTTCAGATTTAAAATAACAGTGGTACAAATCCATTTAAATAACCTTCCATGTCAGTGATATCTTAAAATACACTTACACATAGTTTTAAAACTGCATAAACAGATAATTGTTCATTTAATCCAGGTTTTTAAAGTGGCATTTAATCTTAACTGCCAGTAAACTTGTTTGTATTCTAAATGGCTTTCAAGGTACTTTTCTAGTGAAGAGAAACAGTCAATTTAAAATATTTTAAATGTTGTGTTGTTTTATTCACAGCAGGGACTCTAAATAGGGAGAAAAAGGACAGAGAAGTTGAGCATTTAATAATAGAAATCTCATTGTTGTCCTTTAAATGGATTTGTACCATTGTTATTTTAACTCTGAAGAAGCCTTGCTTATGACTAGGTGAAAGTGCTCAGCTTTATTAAAGTTTTTGGAATTGTTTTGGCTGCCTGGTTCCTTTACTCGAGCTGGTTTCATGTTTTTTCTTGGTTCAGCATTTGTTTGGCGTGTTACTGTGTTGTATAATCAAAAACAGCATTGGTGCAACCTTGGTCATAACCTGCCCTCCTTCAGTAATGAGCAACTCAACGCAGCACTAAAGTCAGTCAGCTTGCAAACTTCTTACCACTTGATGAAGCTGCAGCTCTGTTCAACTCAATTTTCCTTAGCATACTAAATGAACTGTCCCCAGTAAGAATGAAAAGAATTAAATTGAATCCAGCACCGTGACTGTTAAAAAGTACTAAATAATTAATGAAAGAGAGAGATGTATCATGGAAAAAATGGAAGCTGATCAAAACCATAGCTGCCATCAATACTATCAGAAACTCCACTAAAAGTCAAATCAAACTGATTAAAAAACTGCTGTATTTATATACAGGCAGCATATTATAATAACCCCAAATCTTTTCGGACTATAGTAAACCAGCTGTTAAAACCCAATATTTCAACCTCTTAGAGCAAAAAATCCGGACAAAGCCTAAAATGATGGGGGGACAAATAGGGACAGATTTTAAATTTTGCTCTTGATAGAATAATAGGTTTTGCATTAGCATGAATTTTCTAAAGGATGTGGAGTCTTAAAATCAAATGTTTGTCATTATTTCATGACTTCAATCTTCAGCTATTTGCTATAAAATACAGATTTTTTAGGAGGAACACACCAAAAGTAAGAGGCAAAAATCAGGACATTCTGCAAAAATCTGTACAGTTGAGAGGTATGCCCAGTACACCAACATCAATATCTTCTGTTGACCCTCTCTCTCTCTCTCTATATATATATATATATATATATATATATATATATATATATAATTTTTTTTTTTTTTTTTTTTAATTCAGTTACAATGCAATCAGGACCCACTGTTGGTACATTTTTAACAACACAAGCAACTTTACAAATCCATTTTCAACACAAGCATCTATACAAATCAGTTTGATATTCAAATAACATAATTCTTTACTAAATTCCAGCTAGTGTGCTGGCATATGTTACACATCCACTGCCCTACTTCTCCTGCCTTAGCTGGCGATACTTCACATCGCCACAGTCACTATCTTGGTTCTCCAGGTCAAATAAGCAACAGGCAGTAAAATGGCAAAATGACATTTCCCTTTCCTTCCCATTACAGTGGATGTCCCTCAAGGATCCATTTCAGGTCCCATGTTGCTCATTATATAAATTAATGATCATGACCAGAAGCTGCACAAGCCAGTAGCATGCTGTATGCAAGCAATTCATCAATCATCTGATCTACTAAAAGCATAGATTAAAACAATTCACCCTAAAGTTTTTGTCATCCATAGAGGCCTGGCTGTCTGATGCACAGCTGCTCCTTAACTCTAAAAAGCAAAACTGATCTTATTTATCCCAAAACATTCAACTGACTGCAAAATGAATTTCAGATTCACTTCTAACAACACCAATATAGAAAAAGTAAGTCTGACTAAGCTTTTAGGAATCATTATTGACAAAAGCTTATAATGTGATCATGACTTAAAACAAGCTGTAAAACACGCCCACCCTAAGCTTCATGTGCAGAGTATAGACAGTAGCTCAGAGGTAATGCCAGAAAAAGCATTGTTCAATCTCTTCTCATCCCTATTCAACTTTATGCTGCTCCCATCTTGATTAACCTACACTCCACTCTACTGTTGGGACAGTGCAGTAGTAATACAGTGGCAGAATTTGCCACCAGTCATTATTATAGGACATATCACTGTCTGGCCTTGAAAAAAACTTCAATGGTTAGAGCTAATGCATTACCTTACACTTTCCTAACTAGTCAGTTCCCATAAACTCATCTGTTATCCAGACAAATTATCTAATTTGAAAAATATTCCCCAACTCCATAACCCAAGTAGACATCTGAGATCCACTGACAAAATGTTAACTGTTACAAAAGTTAACAACTCAGCTGGCAACTCTGTACTCCTTTTTCTTAGACTCCCTCTTACTCTAGAAACACAGTAAACACAACTCTTTTAAGGCACAAACAAGAGAATGCCTAAAAGATTTCCTTCTATTCACATATTGCAGTGTTCTGTACATGTGGGTTTTCTTCTTTTGCTACCCAAACATCTGGCCAGTATACAAAAGATTTCAGTCACTGTATGGTGCGTGGGACATCTGATGTGTTTAGCAGAGTGTGGGCTATAAAAGTGACATCTGCACACACCATCCCTCAGAACTTCTCAGCCGCCAGTCGAATGTCAGGTGTTCCTGCCTTCCCAGCCATCTGATTTTAGAGAAATCAGATAAGTGCCCCTTTGGGGAACCATCTTTTCAGTTACTGTTCATCTCCTTCCACCCCAGGGCCCTAGGGAAAGCAGTATCTAAACAAATAATTTCAACTTAGATTTCCAAATCTATTACCTTTTCCTACAAGCAGCACGGGAGATCCCTGCAAAGTGCTGTCAAAGCACACTCCACCAGGGCAGTGGCCTCTTCTGGGGCTTTCTTAATGGGTTTGGACACTTCCACTATATACAAGAAAAAGAAAAATGATCTGGTTCCACACAGCAGTGAAAATCAATATGTCCTTTATTGTAGTAAGGTAAGCGCTTTCTCGGAATAGCATCCGCTTCATCAGACCAACCAGTTGGTCATTTTTCTTTTTCTTGTATTCTCTGGATTTTGCATCTGATTCCTTATTTGGTTCAAGGACTGTTCGTTTGGTACACTTCCACTGTACTTGAAGCAGCCACTTAGTCTTCTGTGCATACCTTTGCCAAACATTACAAGTTAGACCACATTTCTAGGGCTAGAGCTGGATTTGCCCGGGCTATCCTCCATGTATTTCTGGAGAACTCTATTAGACTACCCCCCCCCCTTTCTCACAGTGAGCTTTGGCACTAACCCATATGTACAGAATACTGCAACATGGGAATACAAGGACATAGAAAAGTTGTGTAAAATCTTACCATAACCATAGATGTTCTTCTCTTCCATGTTGCAGTATTCCTTGTCACTCACCTACCCCTCTGGTTATATGGCAGTTCTCTTTTTGGATGGCACAGGACTGACATTACCCTTTTATATGGACTGGTTCCGACTGGGCGCTCAGTTTGAGGGCTGGTGCATGCAGATGTCACTTTAATGGCCCACACTCTCCTAGCCATGTCAGATGTCCCACGCACCATATAGTGACTGAAATCTTTTGTGTATTGGCGGGATGTTCGGGTAGCAAAAGGAGAAAACCCATATGTACAGAATACTGCAACATGGAAGAGAAAGACATCTATGGTTATGGTAAGATTTTACACAACTTTTCTATGCCTGGCTGTGTACATGCACAACTCCTGGATGATAAATTTCATGCCCTTTTACTTTCTCATAGTCTTTCCAAGTGCTATGCCATTAGTTGGTCCAGAATCTCCTCTTGTCCTGTATTTCTCCCTCTTTTTCCTTCTACCTGTCCAAAAATATTCTTTCTCATCTCTTAATACTAATCCTACAGTTTCCTCCTTTTCTCTCCTTCTGCCAAGTTCATTTCCAAATATAGGTTCATCGGTTGGTACTAGGCTATCAGCCCTAGGGCCTATACAAGCCTAGCCATAACAATTCCCTGGCTAGTTCTTCCCAGAATATTTACTTCCCTGGACCCCTGTCTAGCAGGGCGACTGACATGATCCCCAGGGTGAATTTCCTGTCTCCCATCCAATCATCAAGGTTCCTTTTGAAGAGGGGCCAAACAGGCACTCAGTTTGATATGTATGGGCAGTCTGTTTCAGAGTATGGGGAGTCTCTGGGTCAGGAACTTATCCCTCCAGCATGTTTTGTTCATTGTGATGACCAAGTTTAGATCCCTGGAGCGTGTGGCTCTGAGGGATTGGGATTTCTTTAAGTGTAGCATGTCCAACAGTACTGGGTTTGACATGGCCTTGTATGTTAAGCAGAGATCGCCTCTGAGTAGGCGATATGCGACAGAGTATAGCTGGAGTTTTTTTTTTTAGATGGTCAGCATATGGCATCTGCTTTAGGCCTGTGATTCTTTTAGTGAGGCATTTCTGTGGCCTTTCCAGTTGCTGCAGATGTCTTGTGAGGTACATACCAAACGGGGCATTGTACTCTATAATGGGTCTAATGAGGGATGAGTACTGTGGAACAATTGCCTCCTTTTTTCTAGATGAAAAGCCCTTAGTGATGAGGTGTGCCACATAGAAGGATTTCCCGACTGTTGCGGCGATGTGGTTATCGAAGGTGAGACCACTGTCCACCTGTGTCCCTAAGTCCCTTAGCACACTTACGGTGTTTAGTGTACTGCCACTTATGTGGTAATTCATGGGTACGTGTTTTTTCCCAAAGGCGATAACTATACATTTCTTGGCATTGAGCTTGAGCCCATGGTTCTGCCACCAAGCATCTGTTTCTGTAAGGCCCTTTCGTAGAATATCCACATCTTTTGGGGATTCAATAATGGCTCCCAGTTTGCAGTCATCTGCGAACTTTGTTAGCCAGAGTCCCTTAGTGCTGGCCTGTACTTCAGAGATGTAGATGCCAAACAAGAGCGGTCCCAGGACTGAACCCTGCGGTACTCCACTTGTCTGGAGCTGGATTGTGAGTCTGCTACTTTTACAGTGTGGGTTCTGTCAGTAAGCCAGTTGGCATCCCATCAAGTGACGTAGGGATTAATGCCCAGCTTAGTAAGTTTATCTGTGATTCCAGAGTGGGGGATGGTGTAAAAGGCCTTGGCGAGGTCCTGATAGGCTGTGTGGACCGCCTTACCCTCGTCCACCGCTCTGTAGACTGATTCGAAGAAGTCAATCAGGTTGAGAAGACAGCATCTTCCCTTTACAAAACCAAACTTGGTGGGGTCCAGTGTTTGAAGGTTGCCAAGGTCTTTGTAAGTTCCATGATAATGCCTTCTATGGCTTTGCAGATCTGGCTCGTCAGAATAATGGGACGATAGTTCCTGGGATCCAAGGTGGATCCCCCCTTGTGGAGTGGGATAACTGTAGCTGTGAGCCACTCATTGGGCACAAAGCCTGAGGTGAGGCTATGATTAAACAGGACACTTTGGTGAGGTGCCAGTTTGTTTTGTAGTTCATGAAGTACACAGCCCGGGATGTTGTCTGGTCCCATGGATGCTCTATTCTTGGCTTTGGAGAGTGTGTTTTTTTACCTGTGTGGCCATGAGTACTGGAATTTGGCAGTCTTTTGGTATTGAGATGGGCCCTATAGGGGGGTGAGAGGGGATGAAGTTGGCACTGAATCGATCTGCCAGGATATTGGCAGTATCCTTGGGATCAGTATATTTAATGCCATTCTGTTGCAGCTTAGAGCAGATCTGAGCATTGCCATTTAGATTCTTGACATAACTATAGAATGCCTCATGGTTGTCCTTGGAATCTTTGGCAATTTTATTTTCGTAACTAGCTTTGGAGGATAGGATTTTATGAGGGGATCTCATCTTCTTACTGAGGCTGGTAAGGGAGATGTTCATCATGTTTCACTGTTGCAGTAATTACAATTGGGTTATCCTGCTGGCAGGCTACCTGCAGTCGGCCTGAATTCCAAAGTCCTGGTCCAGCGTCGGTTGCTGTTGCCTCCTCCCTGACGTCAGTGCGCCAGGGGTATAAAAGATGCAGCTGACACCGTTTTCCCCAGTCTTTCTTGCTGCACAGTGCCCGAAGCAAAAGCAGTTCGCAAGTGCTGGTCGGCCGACTCCTGAGATTTTCAAGTTCGAATTTCAGATCCGAAGTCTTCATTAAAGCTAAGTACCCCGTTGGGGAAACTTTTTACTTGCTCCAGACCGATGTCAGAAAAAGTTAATAATTGTATTTCTTTTGGGGAGCAAATACCTCATAAGGGCTTTCATTCGTACTGTATTCCTTGCCTAGGCCCTGACCACGACGTTGCTAGTTGTCGGTTTTGTGCTAGATTTAACCAACGCGCTATTAAGCGTCAGTACGATTTTGCATTTCATTATTTTGGCAGAAGATTCAATTATATAATGCCGTTGGAACAGCCGACTACCGGAATTCATAAAAAAATGCAAAGACAAAGAAAAGGACAGGCATCTGAGGTCCAAAACCGACGACGAGGCTTCAGCTAAGCCAGTCGCCGGTTCTCAGTGAGGTGCTTTCACAGCCCCTGATGCCTGCTTACCTCAGAGCCACAGGCTGCTTCCAACTCCCACGTGGAGCCGACTAGGCCGCTGGAAACTCAAAGTATTGGACCCTCGAAAACGATTCCCTCAGATGGGTCCGGAGCCGCTGAGCAGGCATCGGCTTCTGAGGGTGTTTTCAGACCTACACAGTTATATGTGAAAACGACTTCAGCTTCAAAGACAAAGACTAAAGCATCTCTATAGACAAAGAAACAAGTACAACATTCCCCTGGACACAGGCCTCCTTGCCTAAAAACAGATGCTTAAAATGGCCGAAGACCTAATTACTTTGATCAGGGGTTCCCATCCCCCTTCTGATAAGAGACCTAGGCAAGAGGCAGAATATGAATCTTCAGATCAGGTTTCCATTTCCTCTGATTCCTCTTCTGAACAGGAATACTCTCTTCCTCCCTATGAGGATTCTGATGCTGAAGAATCTATCCCTTCAGCCTCTCCTCCTGAGGATTATTCTTTTGGTGAGACCCTGCATACTATGAGGGAGCATTTCCATTGGGAGAGCCAAGATTACTCAGAATCTAAGAAAAGGCTCAGAGATTTTATTTTACTACCTTAGCACAGGCCCCTTGCTATTCCTCCTGTTTTAGACATTGTAGATGATGTATTTATAGAGTCCAGTCTCACTCGTGACTCTTTACCACCAGCTCCTGTTAAGCCAGACAGATACTACAGGGTTCCAGAGTCGCATAAATTTCTTTATAAAAACCCTGCAGCTGACCCAGAAACTATATCTCAGGGTCGCAAAGGGGTCAAGGCATCCACTACAAAAAAAACTATCCCCTTTGATAGGGATTCAAGGGCCCTGGACAGATGGGAGAAAAAGATTTACACGTCTGCTACCTTGGCTGTTATGGCCTTAAATTGTCAGTTTCATATGTTTAAGTATCAGCAATATTTTATGTCTCTACTTAAACAGAAAATGTTGACAAATTCTGAGTGTACAGAAAACAAAGAAATGCAGGATTTATTGCATGCAGCTGAACAATTGGGAAAGCATACTTTGCAATGTGGTTTTGATTCTCTGGAGGCCACCTGCAGGGCTGCTGTTACAGGTTCTGTCATTAGGAGGCATGCTTGGTTAAAGGAACAGAATCTGCTTGATCATGTTAAAGCTAAATTATTAGATTCTCCATTACAGCATGATACCTTGTTTGGTGTTAAAGCAGAAGAGGTGTTGAAGAAAGTGCAGGACAAAGCTAAATCTATGCAAACAGTCGAGGATTTCTTACAGGTACAACCTCTCCGATTTAGCAGGAACTGGCCTGCAAAGAATTGGTCCTTTCCAGTGTAGGACATGCCACAAAGAGGCAGATACAGACGCCCCAGGGGCAGATCCTAAAAGCGGAGAAGATAAATCACAGCCATACAGGAAACAGTCTCAATGACTTTCCCCTGCCATCACCAAGCACTTATCTTTTGGCAGCTCCTTTAGGGGGAAAACTAGCACTTTTTTCACAAAATTGGCATATAATCACCCAAGACAAATGGGTCCTGAATATAGTGTCACAAGGCTACAGGTTCCATTTTCACACCCTGCCAAGGGCAAACGGAATGCCAGACCTGCCACACAATCAATAGGCAGAAGCACAAAAACAAGTTTCATCCCTCATGGACATGAGGGCCATTCAGCGTGTACTGCAGCAAGGGCAGGGACTAGGATTTTACTCAAGACTGTTCTTGGTGCCCAGAAAGGACAATGCCTGGAGACCAATACTGGACCTGTCGATTCTAAACACATTTCTGGATATTCCAAAATTCAAAATGTTGACTCTGCAGCAGCTTCTGCCCATGCCGGGCAAGAAGGCATGGCTTGTGACTTTAGACCTAAAAGAGGCATACCTGCATGTCCCAATCAGACACTCATGCAGAAGATAACTCAGATTTATAGCTGGCTCAATGCACTACCAATTGTCTGCACTGCCCTTTGGCTTATCTACTGCACCCAGGGTCTTCACAAAATGCCTGGCACCAGTAATTGCATTTTGCAGACAAAGAGGAATACAAATATATCCTTACTTGGACAACTGTCTTATTCAAGCAGAGAACAAGGACATTCTACAACAGCATCTGGCATTTGTAAAAAGATTGCTAACATGCCTGGGGTACACAGTAAACGAAAATAAATCAAAACTAGTGCCCTCACAAGAGATAATATTCCTGGGTGCAAGCTTAAATACAGCTGCCCAGATGGCTTATCTTATGCCAGACAAACAAAGACAATTGACTACTTATTTCGAAATGTTGGCAACAAAGACCCAGTTAGCTGCAAGAAAAATTCTGCAGGCATTGGGCTTCATGGCATCCTGCATTCTGCTAATTCCATATGCCAAACTGCATATGAGGAAACTACAATGGTATCTAAAAAGTGTTTGGACTCAACATTGCCACAACCTGGAAACAATAATTACCCTTATTCCCTGCCTGCAACAGAAGTTTCGATGGTGGGCAAAGGCCTGTCACCACAACAAGGGGCAGCCTTTCACTTGGGTCTATATTATATCCTCGAACGCTTAAAAAAGTGAACGCTGGTTGATCTAACTTATTTTTGCGAAACTGCAAAATATCGAAGCAGCAGAAACTCAAATTTTTTCCTAGGGAAAGAATTTGGTTGTCTGTTTCTGTTGCTTCGGTATTTTTAGTGTTATGGTGGAAAGTTACCGGTCGGATTCAGGTAAGTGTGTGATTGTGTGGATGTGAGTGTTAGGGTGATTTAGGTAAGTTAGGGTTAGGGCTCGGGTTAAGTGTGTGTGTGATTGAGTGGACATGAGGGTTAGGGCGGATTTAAGTGAGTTAGGGTTAGGGAGCGGGTGAGGTGAGTGTGCGATAGTGACGGACCTTAGGGTTAGAGTTTGGGTTAAGTAAGTGGGTAGTTAGTGGTGTGTGCATAGTTTAGTGTAGGGTTAGGTATCAGATTTTAGGTGTAAGTGTGTGGATTTCTGTTTGTTTGGTGTGCTTGTGTTGTGTGTATGTGTTTTGGATCAGCCATTTTTTTCCCTGTGAAAAAAATTGCTGATCTGACAGTTTAAGATTGTAAGCTTTCGCTTAAATTAGGTCGATCAATCAGCGTTCGCTTTTTTAAGCGTTCGATGATATAATATAAACCCTTTCACTTTACCCACAGCCAGGCAGACATTAACAACAGATGCATCAGATTATACCTGGGGGGCACATATGGCAGGAAGATGTATTCAGGACAAATGGCCCGCAAGCCAAATGCATCTACATATCAATCAAAAAGAGATGCTGGCTGTTCAAAATGCCCTGACAGCCTTCAAGGATCTACTTCATCCAGGACAACCATTGATAGACGGACAATGCTACAGTCATGTGGTACATAAACAAGCAGGGAGACGCACATTCCTACCCCGTCTGCAGACTAGCCATGACTTTGTGGGACACAGCATTGACTTACCAAGTACATCTGCAAGCACAATACCTGCCAGGAAAGATAAATTCTCTGGCAGACGAACTAAGCAGAAATCTAATGAATCCCCATGAGTGGAAATTGGATCCACAAGTCTTCAGCATGATAACAAGGAAATAGGGATGCCCGGACATAGATCTATTTGCCTCTCCTCACAACTGCCAACTACAGAGATTCTGCACAAGGACGTACTCAAGCAAGCATGGAAAGTGGATGCCCTGTCTTTCAGCTGGAAAAACTTGACAGTATATGCCTTTCCCCCACTGCCTCTCCTTCCCAAGGTACTCCTAAAGGTCAGACAAGAGAAGCCAAAAATGATACTGATTACCCCAGACTGGCCACGCCAGCACTGGTACCCAATCCTAAAGAACTTGTCTCAATGCCCAGCCTGGACATTACCTCAAATTACTCACTTATTGACGCAACAAAACAGTCAGATCCTGCACAGCCAACTCAGGACCTTAAATCTGGCAGCATGGCGGGTAATGTGACCATTCAAAACATGCCTCTCTCTAAAACAGTGATGGATGTTATTTTGGAGGCCAGGAGGCCTAGCACCAGAAAATCTTATGCAGAAAAATGGAAGAGATTCTGTGCTTGGAACAAGGCACAAGAAATTGACACAATTCTACCAGATATTCCTCAGATTTTGCAATATTTAACTGAGATGTTGGACAAAGGACTATCCTTTTCATCAATTAAAATTCATGCCTCTGCCATTGCGGCTCATTACAATACAGAACCGTCTATTTTTTCTCATCCATTACTAAGGCAGTACCTCAGAGGGGCCAAAAACATAAGACCTCCAAGGAGAGCACCATTACCAGCATGGGACCTAAATTATGTATTGGAAAAACTCACACTGCCTCCTTTTGAGCCAGCCTCTACAGCTGATATAAAATTCTTATCCTGGAAAACAGCTCTGCTCCTAGCAATATCTTCTGCAAGACGAGTCTCAGAGTTACAGGCACTCATGGCTGTGGAACCTTTTATCATTTTCCATCAGGACATGATTTCTCTGAGGACAAACCCCACATTTATGCCTAAGGTAGTGTCCAGTGTGGCCCTGAATCAAACCATTCATTTGCCTACCTTTTATCCAAACTCACAGAATAAGGGTGAGAGACTTCTGCATTCTCTGGACATTCACAGGCAGCTATGCTTCTACTTGGACAGAACCAAAGCTTTCAGAAAGACTGAACAACTTCTAGTGGCATATGCTGCAGGATCGCAAGGAAAGACTGTCTCAGAGCAGACTATTTCAAAATAGATAGGCCACTGTATTCGTTTCTGCTTTTCACAACATGGCAAATTAGTGCCTAAGGGCATTAGGCCACATTCAACCAGAGCAGCAGCCACTTCAGCAACCTTCCTCAGAGGAGTTCCAACCAAAGACATCTTAGAGGCTGCAACTTGGAGTTCAGTGCACACTTTTACAAAGCACTATCACTTACCTCCCTACTCTAAATCCAGAGCATGCTTTGCCACTGCAGTTCTGCAGGGCCTCATAGCCTCTCCTAATCCTATTTAGCCCCAGCCGCCCAACCTTAGCTTTGGGATTCTACCCAATTGTAATGACTGCAACAGTGAAACACGATGAACATAGTACAGTTGTGTACCTACCATAAGTGTAGATGTTAGAGTGTATTCACTGTTGCAGTCCAGGTTACCCACCCACCATCCCCCTTTCCTTTGCTGGGGCTTATCTGTACTTCTCTATTCTATACAACCTATGTGGTGTATTTGCTTGTAGATGATGGTAGAGTTTGACTTTACTGCATGCATGTTTATTGGCATAAATTAGCCTACCCTTTTGGGGGCACCTGACATCTGGGGCAAGAAAAACTGAAGAAAATGGCGTCGGCTGCATCTTTTATACCCCTGATGCACTGACATCAGGGAGGAGGCGACAGCAACTGACGCCAGATCAGGACTTTGGAATTCAGGTCAACTGCGGGTAGCCTGCCAGCAGGATAACCCAATTGTAATGACTGCAACAGTGAATACACTCGAACATCTACATTTATGGTAGGTACACAACTGTACTTTTTTTGCATCCTGAGATTTTCCTCTTTTCTGCAACAGTTTCTTCCTTCTGTTGTATAGTTTGTTTATGGCACGGGACCACCAGATTGGGTTCCTTTTTTTGGAGGAGACCGTCTTGGTTCTGTTTGGAATGACATGATTCATGCGCAAGTGGATGTGCTCATACAGTGCCTTAGTGTAGGATTCAGCGGTCGAACTTTCCTTTCCCGTCTGCATGGGTGTCCTGAAGTTTGTCACTTTTGACTTGAGTAGCATGAAGTTGGCTTTGGAGAAGTTTTTTATGGAAGTTCCCTACTGGGGGGGTGGGGGTGGGATGTGGACGTCAAGGGTGATTAGCTTATGGTCAGACCTGACCAACGAGGGTGTGACCACTTTTGTGGAGTATCGATCTCACATGTTGGTAATGATCAGGTCGGGAATATTGGAGCCCTTGGTAGGACTACGGATTAGTTACTGGTCCAGGGCGTTGGAATTTATGAATTCCAAAAACTGTTGGGCAAAGGTGTTGGTGCCCGAGTAGTTTTCCCAATTAATGGCAGGGTAGTTGAAATCACCCAGTATTAGGGTGTTTGGTTGCATCTTAATATTATCTAGTATGTTTAGAAAGGTGTATTGAGAATCTTGGGGCATGGTGGGGGATCTGTAGCAAGCTACAATTTGGATTGCAGTCTTGCCTAGTGTTAGTTGCACCTGCAGAATTTCAGATGCATTGTGTTGGGCAACTAGCCTGGAGGTGTGAATATCCTTGGTGAATATGGACACTCCTCTGCCTTTAGTGCTTCGGTCCTGGTTTGGTGGCCGAAAAGTGTGGTAAGAGTTGTAGCCTGGTATTGCTCTTTCTTGTATTTTTATTGCCGGGGTGCTGTCTGGAGCCTTGAACCAGTCTCAGTTACTGCACAGATATCGATGTTCTCCATTTTTAGGAGTGCCTCAAGAGAGTGCATTTTGATGTTTAGACTTCTAGCATTACCTTCAGATTTTGCATGCTTATGTCTGTTACGGTGGTGGTTTTGTCCTTTGAGCCTTGCACTATAGGGGTGGCAAGAGCCTTAGCCAGTAAGCTGAATCCCAGGGGCGACAGGTGCAGACCATCTCTGGTAAAGCATTGTGGTTTGTCAATGATGTCGTCCCAGGCAGACAAATACTGGATCCCCTTTGAATAACACCAGAAACAGTCAATTGTTGAAGTCATTTTTGTCCTTATACTGTGGTATCATTCTGAGCGAAGGCAGGATACTGCTCAAGATTAGGATCATACCTGCCTGGGCCACATGAATCGAGAGCTCTTCCATGTCTCTTTTCATGTAGTCCAGGGAGGTACGTCTCAAGTCATTCACTCCCAACATGGACAATGACAGAGTCGTATTTGTACTTGTTGTGGAGTGACTTGAGTGCATGCATTATGCGGTGGATCCTGGCACCTGACAGGCAGCTGACAGTAATTTTCTCCTTGTTCAGCCTGGTGAGTGGGATGTCAGTGTGCCTGACTATAGAGTCACCTATGACTAAAGCGTTGGGTACATTGTCTTGCCTTAGGGGCTGCTGTTTGGCACACTGGTGTTTTGAGCCATGTCTCCCTTCAGCTGTGATTGGTGTCTGTTTGCATTTCAGCTTTGGGGGTCCTTGTTGCTTGGGCAGGTTAATGTTAAGGGCCTCTGCATAAGTGGGTTTAGTGTTACTATGTGTGGATGTTGGTGATGTGAGTTTTGAAGGGCTATGTGTTGCTTGAGGTGTAGTACAGGTGTTAACCTTCTCCTCTTGACTGTCTAGCACAATCTTGGCTGGAGAGAGCTTTGCTTCCAGTTTGGCTATGTAAGTGCATCTCTCGCAGTTTGTAGTGTTGGGTGGTAGGAGGAGAGTGTTGTCTGTGTACATGAGGCAATTGCATTGCCCCAGTATGCCCAGATTCACCAGTTGGACAGGAGAAATCACCGGAAGCTGACCCTTGGACATGCCTGGTTCGGTGTTTCTTTTGTAAAGTACAAGAGCTGTTTTCCCTTACCTTGGCAAGGTACTTTGTAATTATAGGCTGTTTAGTGCCTACGGTTATTTTCTACTTATTAACAAGAACTGATTTCAGTTTAAGGCTTCCTAGTGCTTTTCAGCAAGTTTTAGAGCAAGTGCTAGTCACAGGGATTCAGATTTTAGTGCTACTACTGAGAAACCAGCTAGTTCTAAGGGAAAATTTGAAGAGCACACTTTCTGGCACCAGGAATAGTTTCAACTGTTAGTCTAATAAGCTAATAAAAGTGCAGGAAAGCAGAGAACTAGCAGATCTAAGGGAAAAAAATTGAAGAGCACCGCTCAGAACCTTACAAAAATCCTGGATACAGTGGATCTGTATCTGGGCTAGACTAGTTCAAAAGGAAAGGTAGGAAACAGTGTTTTTTTTTTGTATTTTTTTTTTTGTTTAGTAGAAAGTGAAGAGGCAGAATATGATGAGAAAATTCAATATGCAGAAGCTAAAGGGGTGGGCCTTTGCTAAGTTCTCACTATTAACAGTAGAATGAGCTGATGTAATGTGACTGGGGGGGGGGTGTGTCCAATATCAACTTTATACCAGAGGTGGGCAACTCGAAGCCACCAAGACATAGAACAAGGTGGGTGGGTGGGAAAAACAGTTGTACGGATGACAGAGATATTAAATCAAAAGTGCAGACGAAAAATGAGAATAAACTCTTATCTTTTCTGAATATCACAGCAGGCAGTAAGTCAGTCTGTCAGCACAGCTTGAGTAACAGGTATATCTATAGGCACAGAAAGCAGAAACAGACCTATTATCCAGACAATACAGTTTCAGGAATGCCCTGCCCAGATGAAACCAGTTCTGTTCACTTTCTCTCACTAAGTAAGCTGATAGTCCTCTAGAAAAATGATTTCACTACAAACTGAGGTCAACACTAACAGATATTAGCTCTATCTCAACAGAAAGGGACAATAGATGTTAGATGGTGTTACTATTAGTTTATGATAATCTGTTTAAATGTTGTATATTTGTTGATTACTTGCTGTGCTGTTTATGTAATGTATTTTCTAAAGTCTTTTTCTCCCTAGAAAAAAAAATCATGGTTCATTACATAATGCTGCTATTAATTAAAGACACTGTTTAAATGTTGTTTATTTGTTGATTACTTCTGTGGTTCTGTTTACAATGTTCTTTATGTAATGTTGGAATTTTTCCGGAGCTTTTCACCCCAGGCCTCTGCTGAAAAAGGGGTAATCTTCTGCCCATTCGAACTGTACTGTTAAACAAACGCAGTAAAAAATAATAAATAAGCAAGCTTTGCTATTGATTGGTCCTCATTCACCCCTTATGTGAGAGCTGGTTGCAGAGCTGTCATGTACACAGCCATTGGGGTTTTCTCTTTTTTGGCTAGACCTAACCCTAGCCCTGAGGATGATGAGATCATTCGTATCACAGCAGGGGCATCCTATGTATGTTGCTTGGTGGGTGTCTATTTAGATACCATTGTGGGAAGGTCTGCCAACACTATATTCTGTCTCTATATCTGTATGCATACGTGTGTGTGTGTATGTGTCCTCGCCCATGTGTGTATAAAGGACTGTTGCCACAAGTACAAATTGTTAGGGGATATGATCAGCAAATGCTTATCTTCAGTGTATTACTGGCGTTTAGAAAGCAATGTTGATATTACATTGTTGGGCAGAACTGACAAGCTTTAGCTGCAGTGTATGAAGACCTTTTTTCTTTTCAACTCCAAGCAATTTTTTTTTTTTTTTTAAATGTTTTCATTTTAAAGTTGAAGGCAGAGCCAGATCAGGGGGTGGGAATGGACACGCCCTCTAAGCACTAAAAACAGTAAAACTAAAGTTAACTTTGAGAGGGCAGGTCTTTGAGGGAAGGCTGGACGCATCTAAACCAGGATAAGGATCACTGAGTTCTGAGTACAAAACAGATTAATGTTATGTGCCATATTCCTGACATAGAAGGTTAGGAGGGGTCTCTATAACAGCTCTACAAGATATTATGGAATAATAATTATTATTATTTTGTTTGAGAAGCTCTTCTCCATAAAGAAAGTGAATTGCCTGTGTGATTATTTCTGCTGAAAGCTTGAAGGGCTAGAATGAATTGTACTTTTCTAGGTGCAAACTGTTTTTGTAAAAGCAATATGAAAATGCATATGAAAGCAGTAACCTGAACTTTGAATGTTTCTGTAGTCAGTATTTTGACTGTTTGCTTCCTGGAAGAATTATTCTCATGCTGTGTATATCCTGCAATTGCGTTCCTTTAACTGAAGAGAAGCATGGTTTATTTTGTCTCTGTAACTAAGCAACATTTTAAAATCTGTGCATCTAGATTTCAGACTGTTTTTCTACTTCATGGTGTACAAAGTTGCTGCATTAGTGTCTTTCTCCAGGCAGCAGAATAAGGTTTTCTGTGAAACTAGACTGAGGTTCTTTGCTGCCTTTGCTCTGCCTGAAAAGTTTGCTCGTAATCTTTCTCCACCCACTAAAGCACTACTGCTGATCTTGTTTATGGAGGTAATTAGAAACTGTGGAAAATGAGGCCTACTTTTTCAAGTCTCTGGATGCTTTGACATCTCTGACAATGTATGTAAAAGTAATTCAGCTTTAGATGATACCCTGTGTTAGTACAGAAATTTGTCCTGAAGGGAATTCTCTTAGCAGTAAAAAAAAAAAATTGGTTACTGTAAACAATGGTACAAACTGTGCCCATATGGGTATCCATGTTGGGAACAGGATTGTAGTTGGAGAGAGTTGCCTCTTTGTGTATTGCAATTGCCTCTGCTGGTGTCCAGAAATAGGAAAGTTACTTGATGCTTGTAAAAGCTGTGATTACATTCCAAGATGGTGTCTTGGATCAACACATAATGAACCTACAGCAACAACTCTGTATTCTAGTAAATCAACAAGCCACATTGCAGGGAGTTCTGAAAAATGACACCCACTGAAGCTCTGGTCAGCGGATGATATTGAGACCTAAATAGTGATGTTTAGAAGATTTGTGATAAGGGGAAGACTGGCCACATTTAAAGTGGATCAAGATTCTGCCTCCTGACCAGAGTGGGAACTTCCTGAAAACCTAAATAGACTGGGAAGATGGCGATGCACATATTTATGAAAAAAAATGAATGCATCACCAGGACAGACTTTTAAACCTCACAACTGTACATTCATTATGGTTAGAACCTGATGCAAGTGCTGCAAGGAAATTTTTATACACACTGTCTGTAGATAAGTTTAAAAGAACACTTTTGAAAAACTTAAAAAATGGATATGTTTAGAGTGACATTAAATCTTTTGAAATGCTGTTTGTTTCAGTAGTATGGTTGTTAATGGAATTAACAAACTGTAAATCTGACTTGCATTTACCAAGGACTGCTTGCACACGCATCATCTAAGATTTTGTGTTTGGTTGCAAGCAAGGCAGAAAGCATTACTTTCTGAAAAGGTTTGTTTTAAATGTTCTATGCAAGGATACATTTCTAAGCATTGCACAATCAGTGGTACTAGTGTTGCACCTACAAAGCTAGTCACGTTAGCCCACAGGCTATTAGAGTTTGGATTTGAAAGAGTCCTTCAGTGCTGCTTTCTTACTTGCTACAAGAATCATTGAAATGGACTTTTGTCATTGTGTTATTACCAATTTTGTTAAATATGCTATCCTTGTGAAAGGAAAACGTTGAATGCTTGTAAATACTTTATCCCATGCATGGGTCCCCTTAAGTTACCTATGGTATGACCCAGTTCTCATTACAGGTAACATAATTATCAACCATGGGATGGGTAAATGGAATAGGTTATTTCAAGCACAAAAAAGGAGACTGACTAGGCTTAAAATGGCCCGCAAAGGCAGCTAGCCTAGTACTTGCCTATGAACTTATAAATCTTTATCAGACTCTGAAAGTAGGATTACATTAGTTTAAACATTTTATGTGCTGGTAAGCAGTTGAGTATGGAAACAAAAGAAAGTAACGTGTAATCCAAGTATTAATGCAAACATTTAGGCAAAGTGTTGTATTTAGTAGTTTTAGCAGCTAACATTACACATAAAGTGATAATCGCTTAAGACTTTCTCTAATTCACAGAACTTTGGAGAATGTGAGTACATGTTGGGAGTGGAAGGCATGCAGCCTGATATGTTGTCAGTGATGCATAGATCCAGCAAAGAAAATGATATTAGAGACTTCTAAAAGAACAAAAAATTTTGATCTGGGTTGGATAGTTTAGATGAACCCAACCCTGAGCCCTACCAATAGACTCTCACATTGGTAAGATAAAAGAAATTAGTTAAGAAACTGAAAGGAGTGATACCGTGGTTAGAAGCACCCTTTGAAAAATATTTTTTTGAAACTAGGAGAGAGGCAGATTAATCTGTTATTAAAGATAGAGAAAAGGGAACTAGAACACAGTTATCAGCTTCTCTTTATGTTAAGTCTGAGCAGCAAGTTATATAGAAAAAGAAGCAGAACTCAAACAAAGAACAGAACAAATAAAAGTACTGAAGTAGGTACAGGGAAACTGACACTGCATATGGCAAGAAGAAAATTGCTTTTGGGAATTACCATTTTGAGAGGGTGAGCTGGATGAAGGCAAGAAAGTTGCCCCTGTCTTTGTATGGGAAAAGAGGCTTACACTCTTCTACCTCACATCAGGGTTATGTATGAAAGTAATCTTGACCTAGCTGACCTACATGTTATATAAGTTTTAAGAAGGCGCACTGGGAAATCACTGCATTAGGTAGAGCTAGAGAGAATATAACCAGAGAATAAATGAAGTCCCACTCTGTAATCATATTTTGAACTATGAATTGACTTGATGTCCAAGGTGACTAAAGAAAGGGAACAAATACTGAGCCAGCTACTGGTGACTAGAGTTTTAGAACACCAGTAATGCAGATGGCACATACTCATCTGTAGGTGAAAACCCAAGATGTGACCAAGACAATGGCTAGGATTTTATCCAGAGTTTACTGAGCTAGTGTTAGGAAGGAACTAGAAAGCATTTTCACAGTGTGCCCAGAATGTCAGAAGATGGTTTCTAACCCAAGTTTTAAGGGACCACGTAGTGCTTTAACTGTAGTAAAAATCACATTTGAGCAAATAGCTGTGATCATTATTGGACCACACTGGATTCTGGGCAAGGGTCAACAGTGTATACAAATGATGCCTCAGGAAATTTTGCTGCATAATCATGCATGTCCCTTACAAATACTTAATGCCAAGTCTATAGCTTATTTTTCCAGAGAAGGAATTCCCCAAGGAGTACTGTTGACAAGGGCAACCTGTGCAGGTCCAGAGTAAAGCATGACCTCTGTCAAATCTTGAAGATAAAGAAACTAAGGGCATTCGGGTAGCATTTGCAAACAGTGAGCTACTTGAACTATCTAAATATCCACACCAGTTGATCCCTCGTCTTCTGTTTACCTTAGGGTACCCCAAGCTTTAGCTGTGTTTACTTCGTTTAACCTGCTGTACAGCTATTATCATCAAAGCTTGCAACATATAGGAAAGGATAAACACCTCCCGTAATATGTGATTGAGCATTTTGCAGAGCTACAAAAGAGAGAGAATAATTTCTGTAGTAAAAATGTATGGAAAGGGCACTATAAAATGCACGTCTTAGTGCAGAGCAGGGAAATTGTATTTATGTTGGGGACCACTGCTTAGAATGTGTTCCTCGCAAAGTGGCAGGGGCCATTTCAAATTACAGAAAACATAAGTGAAGTAAATTGTAAAGTGAAACAACATAGAGAAAGGAAACCAGAACAAGTATATTGCAATTTCTTCTGAAGCTTTGAAAATAAACTATGGTACCTAATAGAAATTATGTTTGTAGAAGAAGTTATGGCCCCCACTACTTGAAGCTAGGATAGGTGAAACACCATCAGTATCCCAGAAACAAGGAGTTAAGGAGTTTGTACTGAGGAATAGGGATATATTTTCAGAGTTGCCTGACATGACCAAGTTTATCTAGTGTAGGATGAAAATTGTGCCTGGTGAAAAGGTAAGTATAAAAATACCGGATGCCAGAATGCTAACAACTGGTAGTTAAGAAAGAGGTACAAAAAATGTAAAAACTTGGTCATAGTGGAATAACCCCTTAGTACTGGTACCCAAATCTGGTGGATCTCTTAGATTTTGCAACAACTTCAGAAAACTAAACAGCATTTCCAAATTTGACTTGTATCCCTTGTGCCAATGTGATGAACTAGTGGAAATGTTATGCGAGGCTACATTTCTCTGTACTTTGGACCTAGCTAAAGCTCTTGACAAATTATTCTAGTCTCTGAATTAAAAAAAAAAAAAAAACAGCATTTTCCATGTCAGGAGGTGTATTCCACAAGATACATGGCATTATAACTCCATCAAGTGCCAGAGATGCTAGAGTGGCTCATGTACAATGTATTGTGATCCCATACAGAAATAGCAGCAGGATGTCTGGATGATGTGGTCATTTTCTCTGAGGATGACGAAAGCTTCTTAAGGTGTTGGCTGGTTTGGACTCCCTTCAACAAGCTTGACTAACAGTGCAAGTCCAACTACATGCAAGATGGCTACGGTGGAAGCCTGTTGTTTGGCCTAAATGCAATAGGCAGGTAAATAGTAAAACCTCAGACTGAAAAAGTAGATGCAGTACACAGCTGGCTTAGACCCACTACAGAAACAATTAATGAGCTTGTTAACACATGATGTGAAGTTGTCCTGTCTCGCCTTCATTCTTTACTGATGGGTTCGGAACCGAGCCTCGGTTCCGAGTTGGCCATTTACTAATGTTCGAGGTCTTTAGCTAGCTCATGGCTCACTCCCTATCCCGTGATACTGCAGAGTATTCCCCAGATCTTGTTTGCCGCTGAAACGGATCGAGCATCTAATTCTAGCTCTGGCTAAGTCATATTGCTTTTTTTCTATTTACGACTTAAAAATTTTAATTATTTCTATATTTTATAATTCTTTAGTAGTTTCCCTTCCCGTACGTGTGTTTATAAGGCTTCTTTCTTTAGAGATATAATGTTTGTTGTTTCTTGTTAGGCCTCAATTACCCTATCTCTATTTTTATGATAGAGTGTGCTTTATATATATATATATATATATATATATATATATATATATATATGTGTGTGTGTATATATATATATATATATATATATATATATATATGTGTGTGTGTGTGTGTGTGTGTATATATATTATTATTATTATTATTATTAGGTAGCTTTTTCATAATAGAGTAGTCAACAATCTTTAGGTAATTATTAGGACTTTTTACCTGTTGTCAGCCTGGGGTTAAGTTTTGTGTGTGTGTTTAATTTAGATGTTGAGCCCATTTTAGTTAGAGGGCTGTTTTTTCTTGTATTACATTGTTATTAGCATGTATTTTTTACCAGAGTGTTAATTTTCCTTGTTTCAACAAGGATTGTGCAGTGTGTGTGTGAATCCCTTGTTTATTTCCCTTATAGCTCAGTTTTCTTAACGAGTTATTTAGCCTGTTTTAATTAGAGGGCTGTTTTTTTCTTGGTGTGCGTGTTTGGATTGTGTCAGAATGTTGAAGCCGCCTAAAGAGACTAAACCTTCGGGGTTTAAAAGGTGCCCCAAGAGTTCAGAAAAAATGTCTGTTACAGATGGTCACACTGATTGCATTTATTGTTTGGGAGCCCTGCATTTACAGGAGTCTTGCTCCATATGCCACTCCTTCAGCTCAAGAATCCTTCATGAAAGAAGGAATAAGCTGATCCTTAAAGGTCTTCTTAAGTCTACCTTTTCTGAAGCTTTGGAGCAGGGTCAAAGCCCTTCAAAAAAGTCATTGTCTCCCTCTCAGAAGTCAGACAAGAGGTCTAAAAGACCATTTTCTGCATCCTGTGATGGTTCTGAGCTGTCAACAAAAGTTCCTAAAGTAGCAGAGTCAGTTGAACTTGTTAAGTCTTCCACCTCGGTTCCATCTGTTTCGGAGCGGATGGTGTTGCAAGTTAGGAGCCGCTCACCTGGCTTGGAGCCAGTTTTTCCTATTCTTAAGTCGCCAATACTTCAGTCTGTGGCATCCCCAGCCCCATCCTCTCATTCTTCCAGGAATCTTTCAGACTACGATATGGATTGACTGGTGCAGAAGCTATTGAGGATGCTGGTGCTGGCCAAAATTTTGTCGGAACCGGCCCAATTGGCTTTGGAACCGACTAGACCAGTCCCTTCTACAACGATTCCTCCTCCAACCCAGACTGTGGTTTCGGAGCCGGAATGTGTGGAACTGATAGAGGAGGACTCATCAGAGCTGAGACCTACTTCGGCATCTTCGGCTCTGACTGCTCTGACTACCTCGGTGCCATCTGAGGTGTCTATGAGCCGGCACTCCCCAGTTGGGTCCGGGGGGAGACAGTCAAACCGAGTTTTTATCTGTTCCGAACTTGGCTCTCAGCTCCTACCTCTGTCTCTGAGCCTCCCCCGTGGTGCTGGGGGGATCTTCTGGTTCCTTGGAGCTGGAGTTTTCTTTTGGTCACGGGAGGGCGGCTTTTGCAGCTATGAGGAGAACCTTGTCCCCATGGGCATCCTCTCTATCAGATCCTCCTGTTCTTCTCCCTAACGCACTGGTATCTGTTTCTGCACAGCCCATCCAACAACAGCGTAGAGGCCTGAAGCCTCAGGAAGCCCCAGAGGGCGAACCTGTCTCGTCAGGAACCTCTCCAGAAGCCCATCTGAAGAGGCACCCCGAAAGAGATTGTGTAAGAGGAAGCATTTGGACTCCTGGAGGAATCACTCACACCAGACATGGACCTAGATGAATTGGAAGGGTCCCCACGGTCGCCCTCTGAAGATGTCTCCTTTGCAGGCACCTTGGAAGTCCTTAAACAGAGAGGAGGCTGGAAGGCCACCACCCCTTCTGAGGAGGCTGTTTACCTGAAGGCTTTTGGGTCTCGACCTTCCACCACTTGGGTGTGTCTGCCTTTCAATGAGCTCATGGAATTAGTTTGTCAAAAGGCATGGGAGTCTCTGGACACAGTGGAACCAGTCCCTAGGAGGAGATATCAGAAACATCCACGTCTGTCCATCCCCTGAACAAAGAGTCACGTACGATGGTCAGATACAGTAAGCCCATGTTCTCTTCAGCAACCTTTACACTATGGTCCCTGAATTACCTCACTCACTTCACCAGATTGCAGAGATCTCTCCTAAAGGAGCTTGGAGATGCTCTCCAGGGTACTGTAGCTGCGGAAGTGACAGATAAAGTATCTTCCCAACTCTCCACCCTGAATTCAGTAGTTAACTCCTCCATGAGACTCATCTCTTATTCAGCCGATGGAGCAAGTAGGTCTGTGGGTTCAGGAATTGCCCTTAGGAGACATTCCTGGATGCACTTGAGTTCGTTTACAGAACCCTTTAAGTCATCCTTCATTAATACCCCCTTCGATGGCTTGTCACTTTTCGAACCTAAAGTCAAAGAAACACTAACCAGGCATGAACAGGAAGAAAAGACTCTCTCTGTTGTCGGACTCAGTTTTTGCACACCTTCTAGACCCTATACCAAGGGTCAAAAGGGAGGGAAAATGTGGTTTTGAAAATCCCAGAGAGCCTTTCAAGACACACATGGTGAACCTTACTCCAGGGGGCAAAGGAGGAGGAAATAATGGAAGATGCCAGCCACATATCAGAGGGGGTCTGCAAAACCAGGGTGACTGAGAATCATTCTTCGGTAAGCCATTTCAGTGTTTCTGAAAAAGGCCTGTCTGTCCTCCTCTGGAGGCAATCGGGGGGGTCACTTATCCTTGTACCCAGATGCCTGGGTAAAAATAAAAGACAAGTAGGTACAAAGGATCATATCCAGAGGTTAGTCTATACCCTTTTCCATGCCGCCCCCACTAAAGAAAAGGATCCCAGACATTCCACCCATTTACAGGAATCAAGCAACCATAGAAATTCAAAAGTTAAAGAAGTCATTCAATCAGTCTTTGCAGACCAGATAGGATCCAGAACTTACTCAGGGTTATTTTTAGTTCCAAAGAAAACAGGTGACTGGAGACCCTTACTGGATCTCAGCAGTTTAAACAAATCTGTAAAAAAGACAAAGTTCTGGATGGTTACACTGCAGTCGATACTCACTTTTCTGTGAAAAGACAATTGGATATGCTCGATAAACCTCCAGGATTCATACTACCACGTAAAGATGGACAGGACATCCAGGAGTCATCTGCGCTTTCAGCTGGGAGCCAGTCATTACCAATTTCGAGCCCTGCCCTTTGGTCTCACTACAGCCCCCAGAGTGTTTAGATGTATGGCAGTGGTTATGGCTCACCTGAGGTGATCAGGATTCTGGGTGTTTCCATATTTGGGCAACTGGCTCCTAATCTCCACCACCAAGCATCTACTTTCGCAAGCAAGAAACACCGTTTTGAATACCTGTGCTTAATTAGGAATTACAATAAACTATGAAAAATCTGCCTTATTGCCATCTCAGCATATCGTTTTCCTAGGCTCAAAGTTAGACATGATTACAATGATGGTGAAACTCCCGCCAGACAGGATACAAACCCCATCAGCACAGTTCGAGACCTCCTCTCAAAAACAAAGGTTCAAGCAAGAACAATTTTCAACGTATTTGGTACAATGGTGGCAGCAGTTACTATGATCCCCCTAGCTCGGATGCACATGAGGATGTTACAGTGGCTCCTATTCACCCAGTGGTCCATGCAGGAATTCCCAGTGTTGCACCAGATAATGCTAACAGAATCTTGCAAAAGGGACCTGCATTGCTGGCTGCATTCAGATCAAGTGACCTTAGGTTGTCCGTTCATTCTCCCACCCCTCTAGCCACAGTGACCACAGATGCCTCCCAGATAGGGTGGGGGGCCATTATCAGGGAATGACAGCCCAAGGCACGTGGCAGGATTATGAGGCCCATTTGCATATCAGTGTCTTATAGATGAGAGTGGTGCTTCTGGCATTGCAGGCATTTCAACACTCTCTTCCACTGGAAACAATTACAGACCAGACAGACAGCATGTCAGTGGTTTGGTATACAAATAAACAAGGAGGAACCAAATTTTACCCCCTTTGTTGAGAGAGACTGAGAGTATGGCAGTGGGTGACTTCCTCCCAATGCTTTCTGATAGCAACGCGCTTCCCGGGGAAATCCAACATGATAGCAGACAAATTCACCAGAGCCAATTCTAATGCCTCACAAGTGGCCCCTGAAACAAGAAGTGGTGGAAATGATTTTCCAAAAATGGGGCCAGCCTTGCTGCAATCTTTTTGCCACGTCCATGAATACAAAATGCAGCACCTACTTTGCCCTAATGCCCCCTCCAGGGGAATCTCCAAGGGATGCACTTGTACACGATTGGCTCCTGGGTCTCCTCAATACTTTTCCGCTGATACCCAGATTGGTTTGGGAAGGCCCTTTATTCTGATAGCCCCTTACTGACCTCGCCAGATTTGGTTCCCCTTCCTACGGATTCATTTTCAGTAAGAGCCTTGGATTCTGGGCCCAGTTCCAGATTTCCTGATCTATTCATCGAGAGCTCGTCATACATCCCTTCAGACCCTCAAGTTGACAACTTGGCTGCTCCAATTCCAAATATAGCCAGGCTACAAAATCTTTCATTTGCAGCACAACAAATATTGATTTCTTCTCGCAAGACATCTACCAGAAGATTATATCACAGCAAATGGAAAAGATTTTCAATCTGGGCACCACAGAATCATATTGATCCTTATTCAGCACCTATATGTTCCATCCTAGAGTTCTTGACGAAACTTTTTAATGAGGGAGCAGCTGCAGCTACTATTAGAGTACAATTAGCAGCAATCTCAAACTTTCATTTTTGGGAATGAAGGACCAAACATTATATCCCATGGACTATCGAAGACTTTTCTGAGAGGCACTAATCTTTTGAGACCACCCACTAGGCCCCCTTCCACCATGGAACCTAAATTTTGTTCCAGATTGATTCTTCCTTCCTTTGAACCTTCATCATCATGTGACTTAAAGTTCTTAACATGGAAGACCATTTTCCTAGTGACACTTTCATTAGCTAGGAGGGTTTCGGAATTACAAGCTCTGTCTATAAAACCTCCATATATGTTGTTCCACAATGACAGGGTGTCACTCCGAACTAACCCAACCTTCCTACCAAAAATATGTTCAGACTCTAATTTGAACTAGTCCATAGATTTGACAGTTTTTTCCCCAAGTATGGCAATGAGGCAGAATATACGCTTCACCAACTTGATGTTCATAGACAATTACGTTTCTATCTACATAGCACAAAAGAATTCAGGAAAACTGATCAACTATTTGTATCCTTTTCAGATGGCAAGAAAGGCCTGCCTGTAGCAAAAGCTACTCTATCAAGGTGGCTGTCAGACTGCATTTCGTTCAGTTGTAAGTCAGTAAATAAACCTCTACCAGGCAAGATAAAAACTCATTCTACTAGGGCTGTTTCTAACTCTTCTGCATTTCATGCTAAATTGCCAATAGACACCACCTGTGCAGCAGCTACATGGGCAAAGCCTCACACCTTTATCACTCATTACAAGTAGATTTGGCCTCTAGGGACAGGGCCCCCTTTGGGTCCACTGTTCTGAAGAGTATACTCCTGTGAGCCACCCAAGAAAGATGGTGCTAGGGACGCTGTCCCATCAGTAAAGAATGAAGGCGAGATAGGGCAACTTCACATAAAGAAGTTATGTACCTACCATGATGTTACATGTGAGTTGTCCATCTCACCTTCATTCTTATGTCCCACCCTCCTACTCCCTTTCTTTGGCTCCTGGAAAAACAAGAGGTCACAGTTTGGCACCTAATGGTCTTTGACCCTTTTCTTAGCTTACCAGCTTTCTGAAAAATCTTTTTCCTCTATACAAGTATATTTGATTGTGTACTAGTATTTCTATATCAGCAAACAAAATCTGGGGAATACCCTTCATGCATCATGGGATAGGGAGTGAGCCACGAGCTAGCTGAAGCCCTCAAGCTTTAGTAAATGGCCGAGTTCCGAACCCATCAGCAAAGAATGAAGGTGAGATGGACAACTCACATGGAACATTGTAGTAGGTACATAACTTCTTTTTTGTACCAGACTTGGCTTCTGTTGCTTGTTCCTTCACTAACCTAACAAAGGATAGGGACTTGCTAAATGTCAAGCAGACATGCCACAGAACAAGTATTTCAGAAGTTGAAGGACACGTTGTATTCTAAGCCCATCTTAAAACTCTGTACTTCTGAAAGCAATTAATTCCTGTTGCTGAAGGCAGCTCAGATTCTGAAATAGGAATTGGGGCATTTGTGTTGAGAAAAAAAATGGGCTGAACTTCCCTTTTGCTACATTAGCTTAAATGTCAGGAACAATGAAAGACATTACACAGTGATTGAAAGAGAGTGATTAGAGAGCAGGTGGTCCCTCGGCAGTAAAATTTATCTTTCAGCAGAAAATTTTGTTTCTTAGACCACACCCCAATTCAATGGTTGTATAGGCAATGGAAAGGCTAGCTTAAGCTATCTTGTTTGATGTTGTCACTACAATCCTTTAATTTTAGGATTCTCCATAGTCCATGATGCAGCCACCTGAATTTGAATGGATTGTACCTGGTCTGCACCCCCATCGTTGAACCTAGAACCAGTGATTCTTGGCTGGGTCAGGTCATCTAACGTTTTGGCTGGACTTGGAGTGCATACAGTACACTAAAACTGGAGTTACCTTTGAGAGAGCAGGTATTTGATGAAAAGAGTATGCTTTTTTACAGGAAGGAAACCAATGTGGAGTTAGCTGAATTCAGAATAGAGAATGGTTAGTTTTGCTACAGTATGACATATTCTTATGGGGAGAGGGGTAGATGTCTGCAGTGACTTAAAAAAAAGAGGTAGAAGATTTCTTTAACAGCTGAGCTATGTTGGAGGAGTCATGTCCTCTTGTGTAAGGAAAAGGAATTATCTGTGTGATAAATTCTGCTTAAATCTGGAAAACTAGAATGAGCTGTGCTTTCTGCAGGTACTGAAATGTTTTTGGAAAAGCAAAATGAGTGTAGACATCAAAAAGCAGGAGCATGAAATACAAAAGTTTCTGTATTTAGTACTTAACAGTTTGTTTCCCCGAAGAATTTTTTCAAAATGTGTACTTTGTGTTGTTTTCCAAGCTGAACAGAGGCATATTTTTTGTCCATGTAAATAAACCTTAATGCTGCTTTCCTACTGGTTTTCTACTTAATGCTGGACAGTTTCTCTCCGATTTGTATATGCACATGTTTATGTGTTTGAACATACATATATATAATCTCAGTATAGATATATATCTGCATATATGTGAATGTTATGTACACAGTGTGTCTTCGTTATATATTTCATTTTGCCGATTTATGTAAAAACGCAGAAAAATAATGCATCATTGCCAGCATTTTGAACAGTAAATTTACTGAAAACCAGTAACATGAAAACTGCAAAAGGCAAACTACCGAAAATCAAAGTATTGAAAACACAACAGACAGCAAAAGGAAAAGTTTCCTTTTGCACTACACTAACAAAAACCCGCCACTAAATTCAGGCTTACTTTCAGTGAATAGTGGTAGTGTTACAGAAAGGATTTTTCTTCGGTAAGGCACTACCTCACTGATGTATTCTAATCCTAACTCTGCTGTTGCCTCTCATCCCAGCTCCACATGGTACCTTAGAAAAACCTATTCCATAATACTGCCACTAACACAAAACACTCAGACACACAGAGTAAAGAACCACAAGCACACACTACAAAATTTTCTCTTCCCTAGCCCTTGCTATTATCCTAACCACCAACACACACACGCACACACACGCACACACACACGCACACACACGCGCACACACACGCACGCACACACACACACACACGCACGCACGCACGCACGCACACACACACACACAAACTTTCAACCCGGTAATGCCTTATCTTTCAGTATATCCAAAACTTTCAGCACATTTACTTTCTGCAATTGATCTTCATCTTTTTTCAGCATCTGCTGCATTCAGTTATAAGTTCACTTGACCAAATATTATATGTAATGTGCAAGCACGCGCTCTATACAGTAGCACTTAAAACTGCAGGATAGATGAAAAGCACTTAAAACTGCAGGATAGATGAAAAGCTGCAAGGAGCATACTGCCCATACCTTCACCAAAAACCATAAAGCAGAAGTTTGTCTTTGAGCAATGCATAAGATCATCACTGTTGTATCAATTTTCAAAGAAGGATTTGTATGTAAGGTAGTTGGCCTTTATAGTAAATCTTTGAGGAGAGGTCACTGTAACAGTTTCGCCAGCCTGCCTGCCTTTCCTTCCTTCCTTCTAGGAAATTGCACCTAGCTACTGTTATGATTTTGTAAAACTTCAAGTGTTTTTCATTTTTATGGTTTGCTAACACATTTTGACTCTCTATTATGTCGCAGTTTTTTAGAATTATGACTAACCCTGTTTTTAGTGAATCTCCTATACAGTTGTTCAAAGTTAGTATTTGTGAGGGCTTATTTTGCTAGATGTTACAAGTGCTGGTTAGCAGTGGACTTGGCCATCCATAAGTATACTTCACTGCAGAACAGTGCAGATCATAAAGGTCTGAAGAACCAGAGAGAGAGAAGTATGGTAAGATGCACACAAACCTTTTCATTCCTCTTGCGCCTTTACCTTCAGTAGCTGGAGACCTGTGTTGGTCCTTACAGGGAAAAGTAGGAAGAACTAAGGAAAATCTGGCTATAAAATGTGACAAGAAAGTTGCGTTAACACAGATTTTATTTATGATCTGCTATTACACTGAGCTGTCTTGAAAGATCCACTTTTATGGTAAGCACCTTATACAAACGTACTTTCCGGATTCTTCAGTTTCTTTGATGCAGAGCATGCAGATTTATTACTGTCAAATGTCATCCTGGACCAATGATTTCTTCAGAGTGTTTTCATAGTTTGTACATGTAGTTCAGTAGTCTTGCACTGCATAAAATCATAGTATGTCTCACTGGCATAGCCGTGTCATCCAGAGGAATGACCAGTGCTCCAGCTATACATTGGGTAGTTCTTGAGCAAGCAGGGCCTACTTTTTCCATTCCCAAAGGAGAAACACTGCTGTGTAGTATTGCACATTCTTATGTCTGACCATTGCCTTTTAGTTTTCTCCTCCCATTTGGATATCAGCCTAAGGGTGGAGAGCTCCTTCTTTGTTTCACTTAACAACTTTACATACATAATTTCTTTCTAGGTGTAAATAATTATGTTTTATTCAATTTATATGACATTTTTGTAATTGTTTTTCAGGTAAAAGATGTAGACCAAAGTGGGGAATGGTTTAAAGATGGAATGAAACTGGAAGCCATCGATCCTTTAAACCTTTCTGCAATATGTGTTGCAACAATAAGAAAGGTAACAAATTTGTTGAGAAAATTTTAGCATGCTGCAATTTTTTCTTTGTCAAAATGCCCATTAGGGTAAATAGAAAATTAGAAAATCACATGGAGCTTTTGATGCACAAAAATGTGACTTTGTTTCACTGTAATGTAGATCATAAAAAAAGCACAAAAGTTCACAAACTGTAGAAAAACAAAGTCAGCACTCCTGGAACCACACACTTCAGCAACTCAAGTAAATCCTTGTAGTAAATGGCCGCAAAGCACTCTAGGAGCAGTAAAAACAATTTTTATTAAACCAAAATAAAAAATAGATCTAATGAAGTTGAGAAGGTTCTTGACGAAAGCGCTTATCTATTTATTTTGGTTTAATAAAAAGTGTTTTTACCACTTCCAAAGTGCTTTGCTGCCATTTACTACAAGGATTTACTTGAGTTGTTGAAATGTGTGGTTTCAGGAGTGCTGACTTTGTAATGTAGATCATGTTTATACAGACAAGTCTGCAGTGTTCTTTCCTTAGTGGGCTACATGGAGGGGATGTCCAAGTACTGGAAATGGCAGATACAGCTCTTAACGTCAGGTGAATCTTCTTTGTAACTCCTGAAGTAACAGACTGTGCTCATCATTTGGTCACTGCTGCAGCACCCTTAGCCATGTGGGTTATGTCCTGCACAGGATATAATAGACAACCAGCTTCTAAAGCATCAGGGCACTTTTCTTGCACCAAGACTATTGACAGCTTAAGCAGAGTTATAGAAAATCAGATGTCTGGGCGCCAAACCCCTCAGAGCTTTCCTGCTGCCAAAGAAAACTTTTGAGGATTCATGGTTAGCTAGCATTTCTGTGTTGGTGAGCATGTAAATTCTATTTCAGGCAAAAAAACTTCCACTTTTTATTTTATGACAGAAACTTTACCTTTTTTCATGAGTATTATGACAGAAACTTTACCTTTTTCTGTCAGTATCTTACCTGAGGCTAAGAATATTATGTTTATTCAACTGTCACATGAATTTTCAAAGTCTGTGGTTCTACTTTTTTTTTACTCTAAAAACTTGGTAAAAGCATAGTTTAATTTTTTTAGTGGTAAAACTTTTTTGAAACTGTGTAAAATATAGTAATCCACCGGGTAGGTGCACCGTTGCTCTCAAAAAGAATAAAATGTAGAAAGTGTAGGATTAGGAAATAGTATTTGATTTTATTGCACACATATCACATTGTCAGGTTTTAAATGTTTACTTCCTTAGATATATATTATGTATAGATGTTCATGTG
The DNA here is from genome assembly GCF_019279795.1 of Protopterus annectens. Taxonomy (NCBI): domain Eukaryota; kingdom Metazoa; phylum Chordata; order Ceratodontiformes; family Protopteridae; genus Protopterus; species Protopterus annectens. The sequence goes on from NC_056744.1 coordinate 5,791,632, forward strand.
TTTCCACAGTCTTCATTCATGCTGCCTTGTGTTGTGTATTTGTTGTCATGGTAGTATGTTTTTAAGGGCTCATTATTGACTAATTGGTACTTATTCATGATTGGAGGATTTGGTGTTTAAATTATTTTATATAAGATGCTTTTACTTCTGTTTGTATTGTTGGTCTGAGGAAGCTCTATGCGAAAGCGCTTACCACATTTTATGGTTCGTTTTGCTTTAATAAAGCGTTTTATGGTAAAGGATTCTGTGACTTTTTTTGTTTCAGTGACTTTTTTTGCCTTGGTCGCTCCTTTGTTGCTTTTATGAAACTGTGTTTAAGAGCAGGGGTAAGTGTGTGTTATCCTTTTCTTGGTGTTTTATGTTGAAATTGCTACTTTGTTGACACTTGCCTCTTTTGCTGACTGCTGCTGTCAGTGATACCTGGTCTTTAGGTGTAGTTCATAGGTTAATTCATATGTAAGTACTAGGCTGGTTCCCCCTTACAGGCCCATTTTAAGCTTAGACAATTTTCCTTTCAAAGATGAGAATTAAACCCCGCACCTTGTGTCTTTTAGTTAAATACCTTAACCATTATGCCCACCCAAACCAACCTAGCTTCATTTTCGGCTTTACCATGGAGCAACTTATCTCTGTTCTTCATTCCTCCAGCCACAAAAAGAAGAACATTTCCAGACAGCTTTTGCCCTTTAGCAGGCTACAGATTTGCCTCGGCCACAGATCGGTGACTCTACTGTGACCATTTTTGGTTTCTCAAACTGCTCATCTTCTGTGCTCTCCTTTGATCTAGTCCCTTCAGCCACCATGGTCGGAGGTTAGTCACATCCTCTGTGACTGTTGGAGTGTCCTTAGTGGGCAACGGAGAACCATTCTCATCAGCCTCTGCGGAAGGAGTTAGGGAATGCTTCTCTGCCTAGTCAGGCTGGAATGATGTGTCTGACAGGAGTCTTGCTGTTTCTTTGGAAATTCCTGTGAAGAAACAGAAAGTTAAACCTTTATCGTTTTCTGTCTCATTTACTTTACACAGGAATGATTTTTTTGACTTACTTCAGGCTTTTGACCGTTCTCATTCTGGTTTTACTGGTTAAAACATAAGGAATTCTTCATTTTTTGAAGATTCCCAATATAATAATGAACAAGACAAGGAAGTGATGTAGTAGGAACAACGTTTTTTTTTTTTTTCTTTTCAGGTCATTGATTCTAATTCTGAGTAGTCTGTGTCTTCTGATGGTGGCTTGGATTAATTTTCTTTCTGAAACCATGTCTAGGATGAAGCATAATCTTATCCCAGACCTTTTTTTTTATATATTTTCATATTCATTTCTTTATCCCATTCCCCAGAAAGTTTTTCTAATTCTTAATGAAAAGTATGAATCAAAATGTTGTACGCTGTACTTATAATAGAGCTCACAGTCTCTCTGTCCCCCATTTCTTGCTCTAATAACCCATTTTAGTAATCCTGGATGAAACTATTCTGGCCAAGTTAAGAAGTTCTGGGCTTTACTTCTCCTTAAGTGTTTTCCAACCTTTAGAGAATTGTTGACACCTTGAGTCTTGAGCATATTGCAGAGCAATGCCCTTCTACATGGGAGTATAGTCCTTGAGTAAATAGCACAGAATCCTATTTTACAATTCTTAATTGTCAAGCTTATATAAAGTTTTTGCTGACATCATTTGAGAATATGAGGAAGATTGTAGCCATTTTTGCCTCTTGTGAAGAAAAAACTTTTATGCATACACCTATTGCTTCTGTGTCTCAAGTGACCACACATTCTCTGAAATGTGCTTATTATTCAGCTGATGTCTCTTACAGAGCAACTGCTGTTGGACTCCAATGAGAAGATTTGCATTGTTTCATTTTCAAAATTTACCTGTGGATGTTAAAGCTGAAATTTTGAATTCTCCTTTGGATACAGAGGTTTGTTTATAGACCATCTGCTGCTGAGTTCCTGAAAGTTTGATGAGAGAGGGAAACTGGTTCAGGGGTGACTCAGATATTTCAGTCTTCCATCTCCAACTTTGTTAAAGGTTTCACACACACCTCAGTACCTTTTTATAAACTGCAAAATAAGCAGGCTCATCACATTTCTGGTAAATAGATGTTCTGTTCAGAAAACAATGGCAATGAGGCTGCAAAATGAAAAATAATGGAGGAACCTTCTGGAAACCAGGGCAGTCCAAGAAGTCTGAATGACTTTTTACAAATGGTAACCCCCCCCTTCCCCACCCCCACCTTGGCAAACTTTTAAATGCCTCTCTCCAACAAAAAATCTGGATCTCCATTTATCTGTTTGGCAATAGGGAATTCGTTCTTGTCCACAAGTTCAGATTTCTTTTTCCCTCTTGTCATTTAGCATCTGCTAACTTCGGGGAGAACCTGCTCCACTTTCTTTGACAGGAAAATGATTTTTTTCAAGGGTGTTTGTAGTACCAAAGAAAGAAGCCTCATGGAGAGACCAGTTTTATCTGAACCCAAGTTTCCCATTTTTCCTTCCAGCTCATTCTGTAACTATGGATGTCTCAGATTTTGCTTTGGAAGTGGAATTTCTGGGAGTAAAAGTGCAGTATCTTTGAAGCAAAAAAGATGGACCAAAGTACACAAATATAAAAAGATGTCAGTTTTAAATGCTGTCAACTCTCTCATCTTTGGTCCCTAGGGCCCATTGCAAGTGATTACAGATGACACCACAATGATGTGGCACCTAAACAGGGGGCTCCAGCTCTTATCCTCTGTGTAAATTAGTCATGGTATCCTAGGATATAGCAGTTCAGCACAGTCTTTATCACAGACCGGATCCTTAAGACAGGGGTTGCTTAATATACTCCAGCTTGGAACAACTTCAGCAAACTGCATAGATGGTAGAGTTTTAATATCGTTTAGGCATCTGTTTTATGAAAATACTCAGCAGGGTATTAATGAAGGCAAAGAAACTTTCAACTAGTAAATCATATGTTGCTAAATGGAAACAATTTTCTAGTTGGTGCCATGATAAGAACTAAGACCATTTTAAAGCTAGTGTCTCTCTGATTCAACAATATTTCTGAATTATTATCTTCTGCCCTGTTTAAAGTTCTCTGTCACGGTTCATTTGTCGGTCATATCAGCTTGTCTCCTCATGTATAATACACACACACACACACACACACACACACACACACACACACACACACACACACACACAGAACACATATCAAAAACACTGCAAAAACAGTAAGAGCAATACACACCAAACAGCCAGTACTTCACCAGTAAAATTTCCTTTATTGTTCACACGATCTGGTACCTCGGAAATTCGCCTTCAAGGATCACAACTCACTTCACCACAACAGTGAGATTATATATCATTTAATTCAAGACAATTAATCAATTAATCAATTCAACTTTCAAATTCAATAAAGGAAAAAAACTTTTTTTGTTTGAAAGTGATCTCAAAAGAGACTTCAAAATTGTATAAATATAATTTAAATACATATTAATATACAATAAATAAAGTAAATACGTTTTATATGAATATGTAAACAATTAGTAAATATATTATCGCAAATAAGTTAATATTTTACTTTAAGTGATGCATAAAATATAATATATATAATACATATATTATAACATGCAATGTCATACAATATCAAATAATAACATAATCATCAGAATGCTAAATGTGTGTTAAATACCCAATTCTTGATTTAAACCATTGGGTTTTAAAGTATTAAATTTTAATATCATCCTGGTCTCTAATTCTAGCAATTTGCTCGATACATTGTCTCCCCTATGAATAAAAGGTTTACCCAATATACTAAATCTTAGACTGTCAGATCGACCATCATGTGCATCAATAAAATGTTTAGCAACTGGACTAAATTGATTCAAGTTCCTTATATCTTTCAAGTGTTCCAGGATTCTTATTCTAACCATCCTCTTTGTTTGTCCTATATACCAAATATTAGTACAAGAACAACCCAATATATATACAACACCAGTAGATTTACAGTTGAAATAATACCTAGAGATGTGATTTATTTTGTTAATTGACCTCACATTAGTCACCCTATCACATATACTGCAGGATCCACATTTGAAAGTACCCACTTTAGCAGAAAAATGCCTCTCTTGATTTAATAAATTATTATTTAACAGTTCTTTCAAATTTTTTCCCCTCTTATATGAAAAAATTATATTATGTCGAAAAAAATCACCTATGGATTCATCTTCACTTATTAAACACCAAAATTTTTTAATCAAAGATACAAGTTTACTTGAAAAAGCTGTATATTTAGTTACAAAAAATATTTTTTCTTCATTTCTTTCCGTGCTGATTGGGTACTGCACATTAGCTCCCAACCACATGGAATTCCTTCTTACTACAGTGTCCATGCATTTTAATAAGTGCTTTTTGTTGTACCCTCTTTCCAATAATCTCAGAAAAACTTTTTTTAACTCATTATCTGCTTCATCATCTGTACTGGTATGCTCATAAATTCTTTTGAATTCTCCATATGGTAATGCATTTAACAAATGTGGGGGATGCATGCTAGTTGCATGCAAAAACATGTTCACAGATGTACTTTTCCTAAAGGGTCTAAATTCAATTAATTTCATTTCTATTGACCTCGTATGAAAATGAAAGATTTTGTTCATTATTATTTAATATCTCAAAAAAATTAAAAAATTCCAACATGTCCCCTTTACATATGAAAATTAAGTCATCTATGAAACGTTTATACAAAACTACCTTTTGTTTAAAAAAATCAGTGGGATAGATAAACTTTTTTTTCAAATGAATCCATATAAATCACAGCATATGATGGTGCATAAGCTGCACCCATTGCAGTACCCCTCACTTGTAGAAAGTATTCTTTGTTGAACATAAAATAGCTATGGGTCAAACAAAATTCCAATAAACTGATCAAGAAACTGGTTCTGGGTCCCTCACCTAACATGTTAAATATTGACTCAAGCCCCCACTTGATATTAATATTAGTATATAGAGACTTAATGTCAATAGTCACCCAATAATAGTCACTATCCCAACGAATTTCATTAATGAGTTCTTGTGTGTTGGAAATGTGAGCAGTTACCCTATTCAAATATGCCTTTAATTGAAAATCCAAAAAGATGTTAACATTTTCCAAGTAGGAGCCTATCCCTGATACAATAGGCCTGCCAGGGGGCTCCACTAAATCCTTATGGATTTTAGGCAATGCATATGGAATGGGTGTAATGGGTTTTTTAACATACATTTTCTTAACATCAGCTTGTGAAAAAAAAACCCAACCATTCACCCCTTTCCAACAAAAATAACAACTCTTCATTATATGATTTAATGGGGTCATTTTCTAGCTTTTTATATTCTTCACAATTCAAAAGTAGTCTATTAACCATCTTACAATAATCCTGTTTATCCATAATGACCCAATTGCCACCATTATCGGCACATTTAAAGATGTACTCATTTTTCAGCTTCTTTAAATTTTTTAAGGCCAACCATTCCTCTCTGTTCAAATTAAACTGCTTTTTTTCTTTGCAGAATTCCAAAAAGGACATCTCTATTTCCCTTAAAAGTACTTTCTGAAAAATAGAAATTGCTGGTACTGAAATCTGTGGTGTGAACTTATTATTAACATTCTTAAATTTAGGCATCATTAGCTTACCATAGCCAGTTAAAAAATTAACATTTACATTTGTATTTATTTGTTCATCATCAGATCTATCAGAGCTAATATTAAATTCATCACATTCATAGTTGTAAATAGATAAATTCATTAGACTTTCATCAAATTCAGAATCACTGGAGGATTCACTATAAACTTCGTTAGGAACTGAATCAAAAACATTTTGACCTGCAAACCTTCCAAAATACACCCTAAGTAAAAGTTTCCTAATAAAAACTTTTACTTCAAAATAAATGTCAGCAAATGAAGGAAAAATGGTCGGAACAAATTTGCTCCCTTTACACACAGAACAAATACCTTTTCGAGGCATTCCTATGTTAACATGTTTTTGAAAGGGTTTCTACATTCCTATCCACTTTAAAAACGTGTGGCTTCTCTTTGGGATATTAACATTGTTTGGAAAAGTTAGTTCTTGCTCTGTGTGAACCAGCTAATTTGTCTAATTTAAGGATCATAACATGGAAAACAGTTTTGCTGATTCTTCTGACATCTGTAAGAAAAATGTTTGAGTTTGGTGGGTCAGCCTCATCTCATTTTTCATTGAGGTAGGGCTTTAATGAGAACAAATCCTTCATTTATTCCTAAAGTGTTATTTGAGCTTACTTTAAGCCGTGCTAGCCATCTCCATTCTTTCTGGATCATAAATATGAGGGAGAAAGGATTCTTCATACTTATATGAAGTACACAGACCACTCTGATACTATCTTACTTAGATGAAGTACACACACCAATCTGATGCTGTCTTGACAGAACTAAAACCTTCAAAATCTCTGAACAGTTATTCATTTCTTGTGAAAGTAAGAATAAAGGAAAAACCTGTGTTTAAGCAGATTATTTCCAAATGGTTGAAAACAACCAGCCAGTGAATCCACCAATAATTTATTAAAAACTGAAGAAACTCTTTCCTCTAACGTCTCGGCTCAACACAAAAGCCTTCAAGGAGTAAAAACATTACAGAAAACATGCCTCATATACTGTGTTCAATTAAACAATCAATTAAATGAGATACTTCCAATTTAACTCTTCGTTAAGCCCATATGGGTGTAGAGTGTTAAATTTCAAAATATAAAGAGATTCCTTTGTCAAAAGCCGTTTTTAAGAAGACATTCATCAAACAGTGATACTTAAACTTTTTCTAATATAGTACCCTGTAGTCCTTCATTACTACTATTATGAAAAGATTTAAAATGTGTTGCTATAGAGCTTTCTTCTTTCTTATTATGGATATCTCCTATATGCTCAAGCATTCTAACCTTAAATGCCCTCTTGGTCTCTCAGATGTAAAATAAATCACAAGGGCATTTGAGTGCATATATAACTCCCTCTGTGTTACAAGTAAAACTGTAACATGAGTCAAATGGAATATGATTAATATTAGCAAAGTTATTTACTACGTATTTACATGCTTTACATTTATTACAACAAGATGTTCCCATCGGAGGTATGTTTCGGTTAGTGTTGGAGTCAGGGGTACAAAACCTCCCCTTTACAATTAAGATGTTCATCATGTTTCACTGTTGCAGTCATTACACTTGGGTTATCCTGCTGGCAGGCTACCCGCAGTCGGCCTGAATTCCAAAGTCCTGGTCTGGCGTCGGTTGCTGTCGCCTCTTCCCTGACGTCAGTGTGCCAGTTGCAGCCAATGCCATTTTCTTCAGTCTTTCTTGCCGTGTGGTGCCCGAAGCAAAAGCAGTTTGCAAGTGCCGGTCGGCTGACTCCTGAGATTTTTGAATTTGAATTTCAGATCCGAAATCTTCAATAAAGCTAAGTACCCCATTGGGGAAACTTTTTCTTGCCCCAGTCCTATGTCAGTAAAAGTTAACAGTTGTATTTCTTGTGGGAAGCAAATACCTCATAATGATTTTCATTCGTACTGTATTCCTTGCCTAGGCCCTGACCATGACGTTGCTAGTTGTCGGTTTTGTGCTAGATTCAACTAACGCACTATTAAGCATCGGTTCAATTTTGCTTTTCATTACTTTGGCCAAAAGTTTAACTATATAATGCCGTCGGAACAACTGATAACCCGAGTCCATAAAAAGCGCAAGGACAAAGAAAAAGACAGGCATCCGAGGTCCAAAACCGACAAAGAAGCCTCTTCTAGGCCAGTCGCCGGTTCGGTGCTTACGCAGTCCCTGACACCCGCTACCTCAGAGCCACAGGCCGCCTCCGACTCCCACGTGGAGACAACTAGGCCTCTGGAAACTTAAGCTATTGGGTCTACGGAAACAATTCCTTCAGATGGGTCCGGAGCCGCTGAGCAGGCATCGGCTTCTGAGGGTGTTTTCAGACCTACACAGCTTACTATCGAGACCTCTTCAGCAGCCAAGGCAAAGTCTAAAACACCTTTAAAGACAAAGAAACAAGTACGGCATTCTCCTGGACAGTCATCCATGCCAAAGAAACAGATGCTCAAAATGGCCGCGGACCTAATTACTTTGATCAGGGGTTCCCATCCCCCTCCTGATAAAAGGCCTAGGCAAGACACTGACTATGACTCCTCTGATCAGGTCTCTCTTTCTTCTGATTCCTCTTCAGAACAGGGATATTCTCTTCCTCCCTGTGAGGACTCTGATGCTGAAGAATCTATCCCTTCAGCCTCTCCTCCTGAGGGCTACTCTTTTGGGGAAACCAGAGGGAACATTTCCATTTGGAGAGCCAGGATTATTCAGAATCCAAGAAAAGGCTCAGAGACTTTCTTTTATTGTCTCAGCACAGGCCTCTTGCTATCCCCCCTGCACTAGATATTGTTGATGATGTTTTTTCTGAATCCAGTTTGACTCCTGATTCTTTACCACCTGCACCAGTTAAGCCAGATAGGTACTACAGGGTTCCAGATTCTCATAAATTTCTTTATAAAAACTCTGCTGCTGATCCAGAAACTATTTCTCAGGGTCCCAAAGGGATCGAGGCAAAAACCCTGTTCCCTCTGATAGGGATTCTAGAGCACTGGACAGATGGGGGAAAATGTACACCTCTGCTGCTTTAGCTGTAAGGGCTTTAAACTGCCAGTTTCAAATGCTTAAATATCAACAATAACCTAATGTCTTTGCTAAAACAGAAAATGCTTACAAGCTCTGAATGTCCTGAGAACAAGGAAATGTAGGATTTATTGCATGCAACTGAACAAGTGGGAAAGCATACTTTGCAGTGTGGTTTTGATTCATTAGAGGCATCTTGCAAAGCCACAGTTACAGGTTCTGTCATTCAAAGGCATGCTTGGTTAAAAGAACAGAGTTTACCTGATCATGTTAAAGCAAAATTATTGGATGCTCCATTACAGCATAATACTCTGGTGTTAAGGCAGAAGAGGTGTTAAAGAAAATGGAGGATAAAGCAAAATCAATGCAGACAGTAAAGGATTTCTTACAGGTTCAGCCACCTAGATTTAGCAGGAACTGGCCTTCTAAAAATTGGTCCTTTCCAGTGTCAGACAGGAAAGAGGCAGATACAGACGCCCAAGAGGCAGATCTCAGCCCAAAGGCTCATACAGACCTAAACAGTGGGGTGTTTCAGCCCCCAAAGGCGGAGAAGACAAATCACAACTTTATAGGAAACAGTCCCAATGACTTTCCTCTACAAATGCCAAGCACTTACCTTTTGGCAACACACTTAGGGGGAAAACTAGCACTTTTCTCACAAAATTGGCACATGATCATCCAGGACAAATGGGTACTGAATATTGTTTCTCAGGGTTACAGGTTCCACTTTCACACCCTTCCAAGGTCAAAAGGTATGCCAGACCTGCCACAAAATCAATGGGCAGAGGCACAAAAACAAATCTCTGCTCTCATGGACTTGAGGGCTATCCCAATAGTACCACAGCAAGAACAGGGGCAAGGATTTTACTCAAGACTTTTCTTGGTACCCAGAAAGGACAAAGCCTGGAGACCAATACTGGACCTGTCTATTCTAAACATTTTCCTGGATGTTCCAAAATTCAAAATGTTGACACTGCAGCAACTTCTACCCATGCTGGGCAAGAAAGCTTGGCTAGTTACTTTGAACCTCAAAGAGGCATACCTGCATGCCCCAATCAGACAAACTTGCAGAAGATACCTCAGATTCATAGCTGGCTCAATGCATTACCAATTCTCTGCACTGCCCTTTGGCTTATCTACTGCGCCCAGGGACTTCACAAAATGCCTGGCACCAGTAATTGCATTTTGCAGACAAAAATGAATTCAAATATATCCCTACTTGGACGACTGCCTTATTCAAGCAGAGTGCAAGGACATTCTACTAAAGCATCTGGCGTTTGTAAAAAGATTACTAATTTGCCTAGGGTACACAGTAAATGAAAATAAATCAAAACTAGTGCCCTCTCAAGAGATAATATTCCTGGGTGCAAGCTTAAATACAACTGCCCAGATGGCTTATCTCACACCAGACAAGCAAAGGCAACTGACTCATTACTTTCAAATGATGGCAACAAAGACCCAGCTACCTGCAAGAAAAATTCTGCAGGCTTTGGGCTTCATGGCATCCTGCATCCTACTAATTCCATATGCAAGACTGCATAGGAGGAAGCTACAATGGTATCTAAAAAGTGTTTGGATTCAACACTGCCACAGCCTGGAAACAATAATAACTCCTGTTGCAGGCAGGGAATAAGAGTTTCGATGGTGGGCATTGGCCTGTCACCACAAGGGACAGCCTTTCACTTTACCCACAGCCAGGCAGACACTAACAACAGATGCATCGGATTATGCCTGGGGGGCACACATGGCAGGAAAATGTATTCAGGGCACGTCACCCACGGACCAAATGCATCTTCATATCAATCAAAAAGAGATGCTAGCTGTACAGAATGCCCTGACAGCCATCAAGGATTTACTACATCCAGGACAACTATTACTAAAGACGGACAATACTACAGTTATGTGGTTCATAAACAAGCAAGGGGGCACACATTCCTACCCCCTCTGCAGGCAAGCCATGACTTTGTGGAACACAGCACTGACCTATCAAGTACATCTGCAGGCACAATTCCTGCCAGGAGAGAAAAATATTCTGGCAGATGAACTAAGTAGAAACCTCATGGACCCTCACGAGTGGAAACTAGATCCACAGACCTTCAGCGTGATAACAAGGAAATGGGGATGCCCAGACATAGATCTTTTTGCCTCCCCTCACAACTGCCAACTACAGAGATTCTGCACAAGGACTGATCACTCACAAGCATGGAAAGTGGATGCTCTATCATTCAGCTGGAAAACCCTAACAGTTTGTCTTTCCACCACTGCCTCTCCTTCCCAAGGTACTCCTAAAAGTCAGACAAGAGAAGCCAAAAATGATTATGATTGCCCCAGACTGGCCACGTCAGCACTAGTACCCAATCCTAAAGAGCTTGTCTCAAGGCCCAGCCTGGACTTCACCTCAAATTCCTCATCTTCTGACTCAACAAAACAATCGGATCCTGCACAGCCATCTCAGAACCTTAAAGCTGGCTGCATGGCAAATAATATAGCCACTCAGAACACACCTCTCTCTAAAGCTGTTATGGATGTCATTTTGGAAGCCAGGAGGCCCAGCACCAGGAAATCTTATGCAGAAAAATGGAAGAGATTCTGTGCTTGGAACCAGGCACAAGGACTTGAACCACTTGTTCCAAATATTCCTCAGATTTTACAATACTTAACTGAGATGCTGGACAAAGGCCTATCCTTCTCATTAATTAAGATCCATGCCTCTGCCATTTCAGCTCATTACAATACGGCACCTCCTATTTCCTCTCATCCACTGCTAAGACAGTACCTCAGAGAGGCAGAAAACATAAGACCCCCAAGGAAAGCACTGATACCTACATGGGACCTCAACTTTGTTTTGGAGAAGCTCACACTGCCTCCTTTTGAGCTAGCCATTACAGCTGATATAAAATTCTTATCATGGAAAACTGCTCTGCTCATAGCAATAACTTCAGCAAGAAGAGTCTCAGAGTTACAGGCATTAATGGCAGTGGAGCCTTTTGTCATTTTTTCATCCGGACAGGGTTTCTCTGAGGACAAACCCAACATTTATGCCAAAGGTAGTATCCAGTGTGGCTCTTAACCAAACCATTCATTTGCCAACATTTTATCCAAATCTCCAGAATAAAGGGGAGAGACTTCTGCACTCTTTGTACATACACAGGCAGCTATGCTTCTGCTTGGACAAAACAAAAGCTTTCAGAAAAACTGAGCAACTGTTTGTAGCATATGCTGCAGGATCACAAGGAATGGCTATCTCAAAGTAGACTATTTCAAAATGGATAGGACACTGTATTCATTTCTGCTATGTACAGCATGGCAAGTCAGTGCCTAAGAATATTAGGCCACATTCTACCAGGGCAGCAGCCACTTCAGCAGCCTTTCTCAGAGGAGTACCAACCGAGGAAATTTTGGAGGCTGCAACTTGGAGTTCAGTACACACCTTTACCAAGCACTATCACTTACCTCTTTATTCTAAATCCAGAGCAGGCTTTGCCACTGCAGTTCTGCAGGGCCTCATAGCCACTCCTAATCCTATTTAGACCCAGCCGCCCTACCTCAGCTTTGGGATTCAACCCAAGTGTAATGACTGCAACAGTGAAACACGATGAACATAGTACAGTTGTGTACCTACCATAAATGTAGATGTTCGAGTGTATTCACTGTTAAGTCCAGGTTACCCACCCTCCATCCCCCTTTCTTTGCTGGGACTTATCTATACTTCTCTATCCTATACAACCTATGTGTTGTATTTGCTTGTAGATGAAGGTATTAATTTTATTTTACTGTATTTTTTATTAGCAATATGTATTGCCTACCTTCTTGGGGGCACCTGACATCTGGTGCAAGAAAAATTGAAGAAAATGGCGTCGGCTGCATCTTATATACCCCTGGCGCACTGACGTCAGGTAAGAGGCAACAGCAACCGACGCTTGACCAGGACTTTGGAATTCAGGCCGACTGCGGGTAGCCTGCCAGCAGGATAACCCAAGTGTAATGACTGCAACAGTGAATACACTCGAACATCTACATTTATGGTAGGTACACAACTGTACATTTTGTATATTTCTACCCCTTCTATAAGAAGTACCTAATTTGGCATTTAACCAGGAAGAGAAATTTTTTAAGGAACACAAATAATTCCAAAAATATTTCAATTCTTCAATAATTTCAGAGCTAAAACATCCAAATGTAGTAACAAAATAAACCAGCTCAGAAAATTCTTTACCATTAATTTTGTACGGAACCAACATCTGAAAATTGGTATGTGGGTTCTTTATAGAAGAGCCAGAACATAATTACTTCCAGCTTTTTTCCATCAGATTTCTATTACAACCCCTTTTCTCAAACATATCCACAGTTATTTTTAATTCCTTTCTTAAATCCCAGATGATCTTACATAATCTAGATACCCTTAACATCTCACCACATGGAAGAGCTTCCAAAATGAGTAGGATGGCAACTGTCCCTATGCACAAAATGTGTGCCTTGATCATATTTTCTATGTACAGTACTATGAAAAACAATACCATTATTAATGCTCAGTTGTGCATCCAGAAATGAAATACATGTCCCTACTAACAAACCATCAAATTGTAGACCAAATCTATTATGATGTAATGAATGGACAAATTGTTCAACCAATTCTTGACCACCCTGAGCAATAAAAATTAAATAGTCAATGTAACGAAAATACCTGATCACATATTGATGAAAAAATGCACTTCTGTAGGTATATTGTAATTCAAAAAGGCCCATGCTAAGATTAGCGTACATGGGGGCCAAGGCAAGCCCCCATGGCCGTACCGTGTCTGTCTATAAAGAATATTATTAAAATCAAAGAAATTTTTTTTATAAGACGGAAATGTATTAATTCTCTTACATATTCTGTAGCTGGAGAAGTTCCTAAGAAAAATCTTACTGCCTCTATGCCAAAGGCATGGCCACTATTGGTGTATAAACTCTTTATATCTATTGTATAAAAATACATATCACTATTCCATTGTATATCACTAATTTTATCTAAGAAATCAAAAATATCTCTAATATAGGAAGGAAGTTTATATACTGCAGGGCTTAAATAATGGTGTAAAAAACACCTAGTGCATGTGTAAAATAGTCACATCCAGCAACTGTAGGCCTCCCTGGTGGTCTATCTAATTTTTTATGTATTTTCGGGAGGCAATAAAAGTGTGCCATTTTACTATTCTTTATATCAAATTTATTCTTAATGTCTACATCTGTGTAATATCCAAGTCTTTTACCTTTAGGTAATAGTTCATGATATTCCTTCATTGCCTCATTATATGCTGACATATTAACAATTTCATAAGTTTGATCATCCTTTAAATACTCCATACACATTATTAAATACTGAGTATAGGGCATAATAACCAATTTATTTCCTTTATCTGAGGGTTTAAAAATAACATTATCCATTTTACTCAATGGTCCTGAGGGCTTTCCACTCAATAATAGTTAAATTATAATTAATACACCCTCTATTTCTATCAAACTCCATAAAATCTATATTTAGTGCAAAATTCAACATAGTTGAGAAATGAAACACTTCTTCATTAGAATATGGAGGAATAAACACACTTTTAGTATGTACATTGCTTGTATTTAGTTTACAGTAAGCATTAAAAGAACTGTGATTCACAAGTAAAAAAAATCATCAGAAAAATTCATATTGTCATTGCCATCTATAAAATCACTTTCTGCAGTTGTTTTTCTAAAAATAATATTTTAATTGCAGCTTTCTACTAAACTTAAAAACATCGCATTTAATGTCATGAATGCGAGGTACTACAGTTGGAACAAATTTTAAGCCTCGATTCAAAACTGAATACTTATAGTCCGTAAAGACATGTCCAGATAGATTTATAATATCATTATTATTAGCTAGAGGTATAGCATTATATTTTATCTCGTTTGTACTCTCTGTGGGGGTAAAAGTCTCTCTGTAACTGTCCTTGTGATTCACGAACTCATTTTGTGCCTTGTTTGCCCCCTCTGGAGTTGTTCAATTCTGAAAAGTTTGTTGATAACGCTCAGGTTGTTGTGCTGCTGGTAGAGCAGGATAATCCTCTGGGTTATCTAGTTGTTTGTCGCAAGATGTATACAGTCCATCTGAAGCAGGTAGAGAGGAGTCATACATACAGGAACCGTTTTCCGGTTTCTGGAACCTCACATGATTGTGAGCCTTCCCCCTATTGGTTTTGGAAATAAATGCCTTCTCGTTTTCATAATCACGTAGATCTCTCAACAACTTTCGCTTCTTTCTATCCACCAATTTTACCCAGCATTTGTGGAATTGTACATCGGCAGCATTTTGCAGATCAAAGGGCAGAGTAGGATCTTTATATACTCTTAACCCTCTGGGTGTGATATCTAAGTCCAGATATTTCTGCAGCCCTGATAAATTAAAAAAGGTATCAGTTTCTTTCCAAATGAGTTTATCAAGTTGTTCAAATAAAGACTTACTTTCTTGCGGCAAGAACGATGGTAATTTCCTTCCAATATTCTCAAAGGGATTGTGGCAACGTTGATTTCTTTCTTGTTCCCATCTATCCCAGGTAATGCAGGAATTAGGCACATTAGGCACATTGGTAGTTGCTGTATGAGTAGGTAGATTACGATCAGAGGCATTATTCAAAAAATTGCCCAACGACATCTGAGAACCATCACCAATGGTTTCTCGAAATACACGAGGCAAGTTGTATTGGGGATCACTGGCCATAAGAAACTATAATGAAACCACCATGTGATCAGGTATTTTCGTTATATTGACGATTTAATTTTTATTGCTGAAGGTGGTCAAAGAATTGGTTGAACAATTTGTCCATTCATTACATCGTAATAGATTTTCAGATGTTGATTCCGTACAAAATTAATGGTGAAGAATTTTCTGAGCTGGTTTATTTTGTTACTACATTTGGATGTTTTAGCTCTGAAATTATTGAATAAGTGAAATATTTTTGGAATTATTTGTGTTCCTTAAAAAATGTCTCTTCCTGGTTAAATGCCAGATTAGGTATTTCTTATAGAAGGGGTAGAAATAAACAAAACTTAATTTTAAAGGGGTTGTTTTGTACTCCTGACTCCAACATTAACCGAAACATATCTCCGATGGGAACATCTTGTTGTAATAAATGTAAAGCATGTAAGTACATAATAAATAATTTTGCTAATAGTAATCATATTCCATTTGACTCATGTTGCAATTTTACTTGTAACACAGAGGGAGTTATATATGCACTCAAATGACCTTGTGATTTATTTTACATCGGAGAGACCAAGAGGGCATTTAAGGTTTGAATGCTTGAGCATATAGGAGATATCCATAATAAGAAAGAAGAAAGCTCTATAGCAACTCATTTTAAATCTTTTCATAATAGTTGTAGTGAAGGACTACAGGGTACTATATTAGAAAAAGTTAAAGTATCACTGTTTGATGAATGTCTTCTTAAAAAACGGCTTTTGACAAAGGAATTTCTTTATATTTTGAAATTTAACACTCTACACCCATATGGGCTTAACGAAGAGTTAAATTGGAAATATCTCATTTAATTGATTGATTGTTTAATTGAACACAGTATATGAGGCAAGTTTTCTGTAATGTTTTTACTCCTTGAAGGCTTTTGTGTTGAGCCGAGACGTTAAAGGAAAGAGTTTCTTCAGTTTTTAATAAATTATTGGTGGATTCACTGGCTGGTTGTTTTCTTCCTTTTTCACACTGGTGGTTTAATTATTTTTCCAAATGGTTGTCTGATGTTACTACCTTTTGTTATACCCAACATAACAAGTGCTACTAGGCAGGGTCAAGGCACATTCTGTTAGGGCATTTGCTTCATCAGTGGCTTTTTGGAAATGGGTGGACTCGAAGTATTCCAGAGGCAGCAGCTCGGCCCTCTGTACATACTTTTACAAAGCACTACAAATTAGACTCGTTTTCCAGATCTAGAACAGGTATTGCTGGGACCATTTTCCATGAGTTCCTGGACTTTCATCCTTCCTCTTCACAGTCCAGATTAGCTGCGGTATTCTACCAATATAGCTAAGGCTGCTGCAGCAGTGATCAAATGAAGAAATAGTACGGTTGTCCAAGTATACTTACCACGACAGTAGATTTTTGAAAGATCACTGTTGCAGTAGCCACACCCTTCTTTTATTCCCCTTATTTTTTGGTATGTTTTTGTTGCCCAGGTATGGACATTTGAATGTTATTTACCTAGCATTGTGCTCTTTCAGGGCTAAGCTCTGAAAGCCATAGCGCCCTGACAACTGATTTTCTACAGCTCTTCTCAAGTTGTCAATGCTCTGAGCACATGGAAATTGTCCTTAAGCATTGCAAGCTGGTCATCTTTTTTATCTTGACCAGGATTTAACTTGTATAGCCAAGGCTACTGTAGCAACGATCATTCGAACATCTGCTGTTATGGTTAGTTTACTTACATGTTTCTAAAGTTGTAAAAAAAAGTTTTCTGATATTTTCACAAGCAGTCATGTCCCACCCATTCACCCTCCCTCCCAGTGTCCCCAACCTAAAATAATATAATGTGTAATAGTAATGTATAATTGTATGTTTATATGCTTGCGTATTATGTAAAAGGGTAAATATAAAAGTATAGAGATGAAGTCATTAAAGATGAGTGATTTCCATCCTGGTGAAGTTAAAAATAATTATGAATTAGCAAAATAACAGAATGGACTTTTTTCTGCTGATGTAATCTGTTGCAGTTCCATAAATTTCTGTCTTGTAAATATTAATTAATTCCATCCTAAAGTACTGTCTCCTTTCTCAAGGTGTTGGCAGATGGATACTTGATGATTGGCATTGATGGCTCTGAAGCTGCAGATGGATCAGACTGGTTCTGTTACCACAGTACTTCTCCTTCAATCTTTCCTGCAGGTTTTTGTGAAATTAACTCGATAGAGCTTACGCCTCCTAGAGGTATGCATTCTTTTAAATCATTAACGATAACACTTTGAGTTTGTTCATGTCAGCAAATATACATCCTTTTCAAAGAATGAGTTGGCTTGGTTAATTAATTTACTTATCTTTGTAGCTAGTTAAATGTGTAGATTTATTTCATCGATAATTATATGGAAGGTAGAAGGAATATGGGATACCAGAGAAAGTCCATACGACAAAGAAAGAACATGCACTATCCAAACATACAATCACATAAAGAGTTGAACCCTAGACTCTGAAGCTGTGTTACAGTAACCTTAGCCAATGCACTGCCTAGCTGAAAATATTTTTAGCATTTATGATCTACAACATCTATGTTAGATGCATCAGATAGGCATGTTCCTGCATGCCATCTAGTTGTCGGCTGTGGAGCGGTATTCATAATTTTGTAAAACCATTGAGATCATTTTACAGTAGCACTGTCTTGTCTGTAGGCTAAGCATTAATATTGATCTTTCATAATTGAAAGTTAAGTGCTTATTCCAAACTGCTGAAATCCTGACAGTACTGCTTTTGTCTGATAAGTTAGCCTTCACAATGAATCCTATTCAAAATGCTTTTTGCAGCATGAATAATTATCAACTGCTGTTAATTTGGAATCTCTCCATATTTCATATAGATAGGGAAGTGGTCAGATTACGCAGATATAGTAAGTGTCCGTATCTGTAAAGGTATGTTTTCTTCCCTTTGGTTTCAGGGATTTTCTTTATTTTTCCTTGTATAAAAGTACAGGCTGTGCAGAAAACTTGCATAAAGTCATCATTTGTTGTGATAGTCCTTTTCTTTCTAAGTTTAGTTTTATTTGCACACAGAAGATGAGATCCAGGACCACATTAAAAAAAGGAAAATTGAGGAAGAGTCCAGAATAAGTCAGAAGTTGCTTCCTTTGTTTTTGGACTTTTACAGTAGAATCTGTTCTTGTGGTAGCATTCTCTTACAGCATCTGTTTTGTACTTGGCTTTATGACTTTTTGTAGCAGTTTGCCGTTGTGTTAATGTGTGTGCGTATTATGCAGTAGGTTAGACTTTGAACTATGTATATGTATTTCATTGGTGCTGCATAGTCAGCTTGGAGTTTAAGGAGAGAGAATTCCCCCATGTATTGAAAACTGAACATGTTTGTTCAGTCTTTTCACTGGCGTAAGACATTAGTTTCTAAATACAGACTACTGCCTGTGCTTTATTAAACTAATCTTTATAAAAGCTGTTGAAATGAGGTTATAATATGGATGTGGCTGCTCTTGAAATTGTATTGTCACTTACTGGGAGAGTTAGAAATTAACTGTGGAAAGTGCAGTAGAACATTAGAATGTAGGTGGAAGTATTCCACTTACAAAAGACTTGATGTGCTCATTTTTTTTTAAAACACATGTATTAAATCTTCATATTAAAAAAGTGCATAGACACTTCATAATTAATAGAAAAGAAAACAAATTATAGTAAATGTATTAATTATTTTCATGCATTATACATGTATGTTTTCTTTTTAACAACTGTCATTCACTTCAGCATGACAAATTCCTCAATTCATGCAGTCCCTCAAATTTTACTCTTCCTACTGAACATTATTCTGAATGTACTTTATTTTATTTATTTATTGCTTTTGTTTGCTGGGAAAGTCTGACTGGTCATACGTCCCATTTTTAGCGGAAGCCCAGGGAGAAATGTTCCAATTTACAGAATTTGTAGAAGGCATTTAAACATGATTTACATAATAAATGTACAACTTAGACTAGTAATAATATGAAAGTTAATAAAAATAATAAATGTACATAAATAGAATAGTAAATAAACATACATAGAATTGTAATTATGTGTCAGTTAATGAAAACATGACATAAATGAAGAATACAGTAACATATTATCAAATATCAAGCTTATAAGAGTCTAGTTGCTTTCAAATGGAATCGGCTGAAAATAGATTTTGAGTAGAAGACAGTGACGCCTATAAGTATATATTATTCTGCATGTATTATTCCCACAAATTCCATTTCTTTTTGTGATTTGCTCCTTCCCTTTTCTAAAGATCCCCTCCAGATCTTTTTTTCCCAGTACTCAGTGCAATTAGAGTTAGTGTAGATTTTGATTTCCATTTTCTAGTAATTATTTTTAGCAGCCAGTAGCATTAAACTTAGTAAGGCCTATAGGCAGTTTAAATACTGTATCCCAGTACAAAATAATTTTTTTTTCATTTACAGTGATTTGCTGTCCGACATTCCTGACAAAGTACTCTTAGGGAATGTTTAAAATCTGCTATCCTATTACTTTCCCAATAAAACATGTCCCCTATTATCTCACTTTTCCCATCACAGCTGCAACATTTGCTATCTACTTGAGGAAAGGTTCTCTAAAGTCTGCTTGGAGACTAAAAATACTTCAGAGCCATACAGATGTCATGCTTCTCTTAGTGTGTAGATTGCGTTGTCATTCTTTTTTCCAATTTTTTTCTAACCTCCTCTAATTCTTTATTAATCTGTATTTTATATGCCTTATTATGTTTTTTTAAGGGCAGCTTCTGTTCTAAACTCGACTAGAAGTTCTACCAAAGCTTTCTTTTTGCCAATACTGTGATAGCAATCTTTGATAGGGAATGGAGTCTGTAACCTGTAGTCCAAACTTCTGCATGGCCTCATTTAACTTTATTACCATTCCCTCTCTAGTTATTTGCTCCCAGTTGCTTTAACTTCCTCCAGTAAATTTCAGCTCCTCTTGTCTATTTCCTATACCTTTATTTACAGTCATTACTGTTTCTTAAATCTCCTTTCTCCATTCCTGTGCTGGCTTAGTTCTTAGAATGCTTTCTGATACTTTATGAATATAATATTCTTTATGGTTGGTTTTCTCATTTTACTGGATTTTTTACTGGATGATTTACAGAAAAAGTTAGCCTCTCCTGAGCCTATTGATAGAAAGGCATTGCAGGATCATATACATAACACTCAGCAGGTTAACAACCATTTTCTTCAGTGTGGTTATGATGCATTGGAAGCTTCATGTAGGGCAGCTATGACTGGGGCTGTGATACGTAGACCTGCTTGGTTAAAAGATCAGTCTTTGCCTGACCATGTTAAAGTAAAGTTACTGGATGCACCTCTGGAAAAACAGAAGCTTTTTGGTGCTAATGCACAAGATGTGTTGAAATCCATTGAGGAAAAAGCAAAGTCAGTACAGACAGTCAAGGATTTCCTTCAGGTTCAGCCACCCAGATTCAGCAGAAACTGGCCCTCAAAGAATTGGTCCTTCCCAGGCTCTGACAAGTTTCAAAGGGGAAAAAGCAGGCGTGCCCGAGGTAGAGGGCAATACCGAGGATCTTACAGGGGCCGCCAATGGCAACCTCCAAATCAAAGAAGTGGCGCAGACAGCCCAGCTGCACCACAAGGACAATCACAATGACTTGACTTTCATACCGCCTACAAAGGCTCAAAGAGAAGCACCTTTGGGCGGAAAATTATCCTTATTCTCACAAAACTGGCATATCTTAACCAAGGACAACTGGATTCTGGATTTAATAGACAAGGGTTACAGATTCCACTTCCATACATTACCAATAAGACGAGGCATGCCAAACCTGCCACATCATCAAAGGGCAGAGGCACTCACTCAAGTTTCAAAGCTGTTAAGTATAAAAGCAATAGAAAGGGTTCCTCCTCAGGAACAAGGCCAGGGATTTTATTCAAGACTGTTCCTTGTTCCAAGAAAAGAAAACAAATGGAGACCTATACTGGACTTGTCAACTCTAAATACTTTTCTCATTGTGCCAAAGTTCAAAATGCTGACGCTGCAGCAACTCCTTCCCATGCTGGGCAAGGGGTCTTGGCTGGTCACGCTGGGCCTCAAGGAGGCATACCTGCATGTCCCAATCAGACAAAGCTGCAGAAGATACCTCAGATTTCTTGCAGGAACAGAGCATTATCAATTCTCAGCATTGCCGTTTGGCTTATCTACTGCGCCCAGAGTGTTCACGAAATGCCTGGCATCAGTAGTGGCACACTGCAGACTCCAGGGGATTCAAATATACCCCTACCTGGACGACTGCCTCATACAGGCAGACACCAAACAAACCTTAAAAGCAAACTTGGACTATGTCATGCATCTACTGCAGGCCTTGGGATACACAGTCAACATTCAGAAGTCAAGACTACTGCCATCCCAGCAGATTATTTTCCTAGGAGCCAAACTGGACACAGAAACTCAAATGGCCTACCTCACAGAGGAAAAACAACAGCAGTTACCAGAGTACTTCAAAGGCCTAGCAAAACTCTCCCAGCTGACTGCAAGGAAAATCCTGCAGGCCCTGGGGTTCATGGCATCTTGCATTCTTCTGATACCTTTGGCAAGACTTCATATGAGAAAGCTGCAATGGTATTTAAAAAACTTATGGTCTCAACACAGCCAAAGCCTAGAGGACGTAATCCCACTTATTCCATGTCTGCAAAAGGAATTTTTGTGGTGGGCTCAAGCCAGTCAGTTAAACAAAGGCATGTCTTTCAACAGACCTCAAGCAGGTCAAATGATTACAACAGACGCCATGGATCATGGATGGGGGGGGCGCACATGGAGGGCAGATGCATTCAAGGTCTATGGGCACCA
Organism: Protopterus annectens; assembly: GCF_019279795.1. Lineage (NCBI taxonomy): Eukaryota > Metazoa > Chordata > Ceratodontiformes > Protopteridae > Protopterus > Protopterus annectens. The sequence continues at coordinate 5,813,834 of NC_056744.1, forward strand.
AAGGAAAGACATCTGCACATAAACCAAAAAGAGATGTTGGCAGTGATACATGCAATCGAGACTTTCGAAAAATCACTACAACAAGGACATTTGCTAATAAGGACAGACAACACCACGGTCATGTGGTATATAAACAAGCAGGGAGGCACTCATTCTTATCCCCTCTGCAGACTAACAATGCTTCTCTGGGAAAAATCCCTGAACCTGAAGATACATCTGCAATCCCAGTTTGTGCCAGGCAAGGACAATGTACTGGCGGACAAGCTGAGCAGAAATTTCATGGATCCACACGAATGGATGCTGCACCCTCACATTTTCTCACAACTGACAAAGGCATGGGGAAGACCGGACGTAGATCTCTTTGCTTCCCACTTAAATCATCACCTGGAAAAGTTCTGCACAAGGACACACCATCCTCTAGCCTGGAAAACGGATGCTCTCTCCTTCAGCTGGAATTCCCTAAATATTTATGCATTCCCTCCTCTACCTCTGCTGACCAAGGTGATACTGAAGATCAAAGCAGAACAACCAACAGGCATTTTGATAGCTCCAGACTGGCCAAGGCAACACTGGTACCCGTTGCTGTTGAGCATATCTCGGACCAAACAGTGGCCTCTGACCCTATGGTCCCTGCTCCTAACACAACACAATTACAGGACTGTACATCAAGCCCTGAAAACATTGCATCTGACAGCCTGGAGGTTACTATGACTCCTCCAACTATCTCTCTTTCCAGAACAGTTCAAGAGATCTTGCTGGAAGCACGCAGACCTTCCACCAGAAAAACCTATTCAGCCAAGTGGAAGAGATTCAGCATCTGGAATGCCAACAGGGGTCAGGACACAACATCACTGAGTATACCTCAGATATTAGAATACTTGGCAGAAATGTTTCATACTGGACTCTCATACTCTTCTATAAAGATTCACGCCTCAGCAATCTCAGCAAAATACAATTGTGACCCTCCAGTGTTTTCACATCCTTTGCTAAGACAGTTCCTAAGAGGGATAAAGAATATCAAACCTCCCAGAAAACAGCCAGTACCTGCATGGGACCTCAATTTCGTTTTGGAAAAATTAACTTTCTTTCCTTTTGAGCCAGCAGCAACTTCAGAAATGCAATTTCTATCATGGAAAATGGTCTTCCTATTGGCAGTCACATCTGCAAGAAGAGTCTCGGAGATACAGGCACTCATGGCAGTGCCTCCCTTCCTCATTTTTCATCAGGACAGAGTTTCTCTAAGAACCAATCCTACATTCATGCCAAAAGTAATTTCCAGGGTGTCTCTAAATCAAGCTATTCACCTGCCTACTTTCTTCCCCAATCCTCAAAATAAGGGGGAAAAACTGCTGCATACTTTGGACATACACAGGCAACTACGCTACTACTTGGACAGAACTAAGGCCACCAGAAAGTCTGACCAACTGTTTGTAGCCTATGCTGCTGGAGTACAAGGAAAAGCAATCTCCAAACAAACAATTTCAAAATGGATTGGACACTGCATCAGATTCTGCTATTCTTTCCATGGAAAAGGTGTGCCAGCCAATATTAGGCCACATTCCACCAGAGCTATAGCCACATCCACAGCTTTCCTAAGAGGAGTGGCAACAAAAGACATTTTAGAGGCTGCTACATGGAGCTCCGTGCATACATTTACCAAGCACTACAACCTGCCCTTATACTCCAGATCCCGAGCAGGCTTTGCTTCGGCAGTCCTGCAGGGGATTTTAGCTACACCATCCCTCTCATAGTTCCATCCACCCCCAGCTTGGCTATGGTATTCAACCCATATGTTATGACTGCAGTTGCATTCTTGAAGGACATAGTACAGTTTTGTACCTACCATAAATGTAGATGTCCGATAGATATGCAACTGCAGTCGGATTTTCCCACCCTCCTACCCCTCTGTAACTTTCTTCATGGGTCCCAACCCCTATTCCTATTAGGTGGGGGTATCTCCTATGGTGTATCTGTTTATTACTGTTGTGCATGTTTGGAATTATTTTTATCCATTCACCAAATTTAGCCTTCCTAGGAGGGCACCTGGCATCTGGGGCAAGAAACACTGAAGAAGATGGCGTCGGCCGATGCCTTTATACTCCAGCCATTGTGACGTCAGAGAGGAGGCGACACCAGCCGACGCCAGACCCAGACTTTGGAATTCGGCCGACCGAAGGCTGCCTGAGGCAGGACAACCCATATGTTATGACTGCAGTTGCATATCTATCGGACATCTACATTTATGGTAGGTACAAAACTGTACTTTCTAAAGTATCCCTTCAGATCAAGTAATCCTAATCCATCTTGTTTTGTGCAGGGAATCAACTTATCTCTTGCCCTCATCCCCTCCCAAATAAATTATTTTAATTATGGTCCACAACTTCTCCACTGATTAATAAAAATATGCCTGCCCTGTATGTAAAACTGAAGGGACTGGAAATGTTTTCATTGTTTGTCTCTTATTAATCATATCCGGAATAGTCACCTTCTCAAGTTTTGTACAATCTTTTGTTTAGTTTCTTCCCACATGTCCTCAGCCATAGTAGAATTCTTTTGATCAGTATGCCTAATTACTTCATCTTACATCTCCTTAAGTATGGGTATTGCTGAACCAATTCATGTGTGGGATACATAGTACAAAAAAAAGGGATTTTCTATTTTGTTTTACTATTATCTATCATGAATGCTAAGTTACTGTGTAACACCTGTTGTGTCTCAGAAGTGAACTGTAACAGAAGTTGTAATGTTTTGTTTGTTCTTGTTTTTTATGTGGAGCTTTTCTCCCCGGGCCTGTACTGAAAATTGACATATATCCAGTTAGACTAGCCCGGTCAACAAATGTAAAATAAAATAAAAATTAAATAAACAGTTTGCTGCTGTAGATTTCGTTTTATCTTCATTTGTTTTATATTCTGAAAAGACTTGAAATTGTTTGAGTGTTCATTAACATCAAAGCATACTTTTCTGGATTTATCAAGTTTAAAATGGCATCTGCAAATAAAGCTAATTTTTCTCCATTAACATTTCAGTTATATCATTGAATTGTTATTGTAAGTTGCTCTAAATGTAAGACAAGTACAAAGTGGAGAGAGGACACCCCTGCCTGGTTCCTCTGTTCAACCACAGATTATGAGAGAGGAACCTTTCCACCTTAATTCTTTTCCCAGACCCTTCATGTAAACTGCTTATTAACCCTAATACTCTGCCAGGGAACTTGTATAATACCATTGCCCTTCTCATAAAATGCCATTTGACTCGATCATCTGATTTCTTTGCATCAAGACCAGCGAACAGTAGCGACACTCTTGCACTCTATTTCCGTCTGGATTATTATTTTGTTAATGTTGTCAGACATTTGCCTCCCCTCCATTAAGCCACATTGATCCATATCTATCAGTTTTTGGCAATATATTTGCCATTCTCTTAGCTAGATAATCATAATTTAAAATTGAAATGGTTCTGTATGAAGTTAGTTTGAAGGGTCTATACCTTTTTGGGTAATACAGTACCACATATTTTTCATTAAAGATGCTGGTATGCCCCCGCAATTTAAAATACTAAATAAAGCCTTCCAGACATTGCTCCCAGATCGCGCCTGAAAAGGGACTGCATGCCCAGTTAGGCCCACCTGGTTTGACAAATGGGTATTATTATTTATTATCTTCTTCCATCCCGACTTCCACAAGAATATTGTCTATTCCTAGAGATTTCTCTATTGATTAGTTATACATCACCATTTTTATCTCATCTTTTCTTGTCTTAGCTGTTATTTGTTGAACCTCATCTTCTTCCAACCTTGACATAATTAAGTCTTATGTAAGTATTCCAGATGTTATTCGTGTTTCACTGTTGCAGTCATTACATTTGGGTTATCTGCTTGCAGGTAGCCCTCAGTCGGCCTGATTAACAAAGTCTTGGGTCCTGCGTCGGTTGCTGTCTCTTCTTCCATGATGTCAGGTCATCAGGGATATAAAACATGCAGCCAACGTCATTGCATCAGTCTTTCTTGCCGTGCTGTGCCCGAAGCAGAAGCAGTTCGCAAGTACCGGTCAGCTGACTCCTGAAATTTTCGTTTTCGAGTTTCAGAACTGAAGTCTTCAACTAAAACTAAGTACCCCGTTGGGGAAACTTTTTCTTGCTCTAAACCGATGTCAGTAAAAGTAAATAATTACATTTCTTGTGGAAAGCAAATACCTCAAAGATTTTTATTCCTACTGTATTTCTTGCCTAGGCCTTGATCACGACGTACCTCGCTGTCGGTTTTGTGCCTTATTTAAACCACAAACTATCCGTCGTCTGTATATTTGCGCTTCAAAATTTTTTGGTGCTCAATTCAATTATCCTGATATGTCTTCGGTAAGTCATCCGACTACCGACATTCCGAAGAAACGCAAAGATAAAGACAGAGACATGCCGCCTAGTAAACCGGTACTCAGTGAGGAGCTTTCACAGCCCCTGATACCTGCTACTGAAGATTTGCAGGCCTCTACTGAGACCCATTCGGTGTCCGGTATGCCGCGAGATGCTTTAACTGTGGAACCTGCGGATGTTTCTTTCTTGAATGGGTCTGGAGCTGCTGTGCATGCACCGGCTTCTGAGGGTGTATTCAGGCCTACTGACTTGCATATTAAACCGGTGCCATCTTCTTCTTCAAGGCCTAGAACTCAAACCATGCCTAGAAACGTGACGCCCAGACCGCATGGTCAGGCCTCTATGCCTAAAGAACAAATGATCAGAATGACTGAAGACCTTATTACTTTAATCAGGGGAAGCCAACCTTCCCCCTCTAAGAGACCTAGGACTGAGTTTGCTTATGATACTTCTGACCAGGATTCTGAAATTTCTGTTTCCTCTGATGACCAGGATTTACCCTTATCTACCTATGAGGACTCTGATGCTGAGGACTCTATTCCCTCTGCTTCCCCCCCAGAGGATTTCTCTTTTGGTGAAACCCTGCATACTCTCAGGGAGCTTTTTCATTGGGAAAGTCAGGATTTCTCTGATTCTAAAAAGAGGCTTAGGGATTTCTTACTCCTCCCCCAACACAGGCCTTTAGCTATACCTCCTGTACTGGACATTGTTGATTATGCCTTTTCGGAATCTAGCATGGCCCCTGACTCTCTGCCTCCTGCTTCCAGAAAACCTGATAGATATTACAGGGTTCCTGACTCTCACAAGTTCCTTTTCAAAATTCCTACTGCAGATCCTGAAACCATTTCACAGGGACCTAAGGGCATTAAAGCTACTACTGCCAAAAATCCTACCCCCTCAGATAGAGACTCCAAGGCGCTAGATAGATGGGGTAAGAAGGTATACACTTCTGCAACATTGGCCGTTAGGGCCTTGAATTGCCAGTTTCATATGTTAAAGTATCAGCTGCATATTATTGGATTGCTTAAACAGAAAAGGATGTTGATTCCTGATTGTGCTGAAAATAAGGATTTACAGGATTTTATGCATTCTGCTGAACAAGTTAGTAAATGTACATTCAATGTGGTTTTGATTCAATAGAGGCATCTTGCAGGGCTGCGGTAACTGGGTCTGTACTTAGAAGGCATGCTTGGCTTAAGGAGCAGTCCTTGCCAGATCATGTTAAAGCGAAATTACTGGATGCTCCCTTAAATCAGGGCCACCTGTTTGGAAACAAGGCAGAAGACGTTCTTAAAAAAATGGAGAAAAAAGCTAAAGCTATGCAAACTGTTAAAGACTTTTTACAAGTACAACCCCAAGATTTAGTAGCCATTGGCCTTCTAAGAATTGGTCCTTTCCTGCCTCTTCCAGACCTTCTCAGTCCAAACCCAGGTCCAGCAGAGCACCCAGGCTTCAGTCCCAGGGGATGCACAGGACTAAGCAGTGGGTGGCCTCCACTTCCAAATTTGGGAGTAATAAAACTTCCCCCCTATGATAAACTGTCTCAATGACTTCTTTTTAAAACTTCCAAGCACTTCTCAACTGACTTCCCCTTTGGGGGTAAAGATTGCACTTCATGCAAAGAACTGGGGACTCGTTACCCAGGACAAATGGGTTTTAAATATAGTGTCCCAAGGATACAGATTTCACTTCCACACGTCACCAACTCCAAGCGGTTGGCCGGATCTACCTCCAAAGCAGTGGGCAGAGGCCCAAAAGCAAGTACTCTTTCTCTCTCTTAAGCATAGGGGCTATTCAGTTGGTACCAGAAGAGAAAAAGGGACAAGGTTCCTACTCGAGATTTTTCCTAGTACCCATGGCATCCTATCCTGGACCTGCCTACTCTAAACACCTTTTTGGTGATTCCAAAATTCAAGATGCTGACTCTTCACCAGTTGCTTCCTATGCTAAGCAAAGATGCCTGGTTGGCAACACTAAATTTAAAGGAAGCATACCTGCACATCCCAATCATGGAATCTTGCAGAAGATACCTATGCTTCAAAGCAGGCTACATGCACTATCAGTTCTCTGCACTGCCCGTTGGCTTATCTACTGTGCCCAGGGTATTCACAAAGTGCCTAGCTCCAGTCATTGCATTTTGCAGGCAAAGAAATATTCAAATATACCAATACCTGGACGATTGTCTAATTCTGGCAGAAAACCAGGACATACTTTTGAATCATCTGACTTTTGTACAGAGGGTGCTAACTTGTCTGGGGTACACCATAAACGAAAAGAAATCACACCTGGTACCCTGTCAACAAATTATATTCCTGGGAGCAAGCTTGAATACAACTTCTTAGATGGCTTTCCTCACGCCAGAGAAACAAATTCACTTGACAACCTACTTCAAACAAGTGGTCACAAAAACCCTGCTGTCTGCAAGGCAAATACTACAAGCCTTTTGAGGTTCATGGCCTCCTGCATTCATCTAATTCCATATGCAAGACTGCATATAAGGAAATTACAATAGTATCTAAAAAGCCTATGGTGTCAGCATTCTCAGGATCTAGAAGCAATTATTCCTATCATTCCTTGTCTACGCCTAGAGTTCCTTTGGTGGGCAGAGGCCTGCCACCAAAACAAGGGACTACCATTCACCCTACCCTCTGCCGCCCAAACCCTAACAACAGACGCATCAGACTGTGCATGGGGGTGGGGGGGCACACCTGGCAGGGAAGTGCATTCAGGGCAAATGGAACCTAATTTAAATGCACCTTCACATCAATCATAAAGAAATGCTAGATGCACAGAATGTTCTGACAACCTTCAAGGACCACATTCTTCCAGGAAAATTAATGGTAAAGACGGACAACACTACTGTTATGTGGTACATAAACAAGCGGGGGGGGGGTACACATTCTTACCCCCTCTGCAGACTAGCCATGGCACTGTGGAACACAGCCTTGAGCTACCAAGTACATCTACAAGCTCAGTTCCTGCCAGGAAAACTAAATACACTGGCAGATGGACTAAGCAGAACCCTCATGGACCCACACGAGTGGAAACTGGAACCAAGGATTTTCAACATGTTGACAAGCAAATGGGGGAGCCCAGATATAGACCTTTTTGCCTCCCCCCAGAACTATCAATTGGAAAATTTTTGTGCAAGGACACCCCACAGACAAGCTTGGAAAGTGGATGCTGTTTCCTTCATCTGGAAAAACCTATCAGTTTAAACCTTTCCTCCTCTGCCTCTGCTCTCCAAAGTACTACTAAAGATCAAACAAGACAAACCAAGGATGATTTTGATTGCACCAGCCTGGCCACACCAACACTGGTACCCCCTCCTGCGCAGTGTGTCACTGTTGGCCCCATGGCACCTGCCTCAGACTCCTACCGTGCTGTTTCAGCAAAAGAACCAGATTCTGCACCCTCAGCTTCAAACACTGACCCTAGCAGCCTGGCTAATTACCTAAGCTCTTCTTTACCGTTCCCTCAGTAAACCAGTGATGGATGTCATTTTAGAGGCAGGGAGGCCTAGTACTAGAAAATCCTATGCTGAAAATGGAAAAGATTTTGTGCCTGGAACCACTCTCAATGGATGAGCACAGCAGTGCGCAATTTACCTCAGATTTTACAATACTTAACTGAGATGCTTCACAAGGGCCTGTCTTTTTCCTCAATAAAAATTCACGCCTCAGCCATTTCAGCTCATCGTAACACATAACCTCCCCTCTTCTCTCTTCCACTGCTCAAGCAGTTCCTCAGAGGGGCCAAAAATTTAAGACCACCCAGGAGAGCTCCAACTCCAGCCTGCGACCTTAACTTTGTATTGGAGAAACTCACCCTTCCTCTTTTTGAGCCAGCTGCTACTGCAGATTTAAAGTTAGTTTCTTGGAAAACAGCTTCCCTTTTAGCCATCACTTCAGCAAGAAGGGTATCTGAATTACTGGCCCTTATGGCAGTGGAATCTTTCATCATTTTTCATGTGGACAGGGTGTCCCTCAGGACCAATCACTCTTTCATGCCAAAGGTGGTATCTAGTGTGGCCTTTAATCAGTCCATTCATTTGCCTACCTTCTTTCCTAATCCACAGAACAAAAAGGTATGGATACTACACTCCTTGGATGTGCACAGACAACTTAGATTCTACTTGGACAGGTCTAAACCTCAAAGGAAATCTGAACAACTGCTGGTGGCATTTGCTGCAGGGACAGAGGGGAAGGCTATTTCAAAGTGAACCATCTCCAAATGGATAGGCCATTGCATTCACTTCTACTATAAGCACCATGGAAAACCTATCCCACAGGGGATCAGATCCCACTCAACCAGGGCTGCATCTACATCTACAGCCTTTCTCAGAGGCATACCTACCAGGGACATCCTAGAAGCTGCTACCTGGAGTTCCGTACATACTTTCTCCAAGCATTACCATTTTCCAATTTTCTCTAAATCCAGAGCTGGCTTTGCCACTGCAGTTTTGCAGGGCCTTATAGCTGGTCCTAATGCTATCTAAATTCCTCCTCCCATCCTTAGCTTTGGGAATCTACCCAAATGTAATGACTGCAACAGTGAAACATGAAGAACATAGTGCAGTTGTGTATACTTACCATAAATGTAGATGTTCGAGTGTATTCACTGTTGCAGTCCTGGTTACCCTCCCTCCAGCCCCATAACTTTGTTTGGCTATACCTTTTCTCTCCTTTTCAATGCTTAAAAACTTTTTGGTGTATTTGCTTTTTTGTTTGAGGTATAGATTTAGTTGCTTCCCATTAGGGGGGCACCTGACATCTGGGGCAAGAAAAACTGATGTAATGACGTCAGCTGCATGTTTTATACCCCTGACGACCGACATCATGGAAGAAGAGACAGCAACCGACACAGGGCCCAAGACTTTGTTAATCAGGCCGACTGAGGGCTACCTGAAAGCAGATAACCCAAATGTAATGACTGCAACAATGAATACAGTCGAACATCTACATTTATGGTAAGTGTACACAACTATACTTTTTGCGTTTTCTTGGTTTCTTCATTCTTCTTCTTTATACCAACTCTCATAAATGTATCAAAATATATTTCAAATCTCCATAGGATCTCATTACTTTTCTTGCCACAAATTTCCTAAGCTTGTTGGCAACCATTTCTACTTACTCTTGTCTGAGTCATTATACTAAAGCTTTTTGATGTTCATCGTGTTTCACTGTTGCAGTCACACTTGGGTTATCCTGCTACCCGCAGTCGGCCAGAATTCCAAAGTCTTGGTCTGGCGTCAATTGCTGTTGCCTCTTCCCTGACGTCAATGCACCAGGGGTATATAAGATGCAGTGACACCATTTTCTCCAGTCTTTCGTGCCGCGCGGTGCCCGAAGCAAAAGCAGTTCGCAAGTGCCGGTCGGCCGACTCCTGAGATTTTCGAAATTGTATTTCAGAACCGAAGTCTTCAATAAAGCTAAGTACCCTGTTGGGGAAACTTTTAAAGCTAAGTACCCTGTTGGGGAAACTTTTTCTTCCTCCAGACCGATGTCAGTAAAAGTTAACAATTGTACTTCTTGTGGGAAGCAAATACCTCATAAGGATTTTTACTCTTACTGTATTCCTTGCCTAGGCCCTGACCATGATGTTTCTAGTTGTCGGTTTTGTGCCAGGTTCAACCAATGCACTATTAAGCGTCGGTTTGATTTTGCATTCCATTATTTTGGCCGAAGGTTTAACTACATAATGCCGTCGGAGCAACCGACGACCGCAATTCATAAAAAACACAGACAAGGAAAAGGACAGGCATCCGAGGTCCTACACCGACGACGAAGCCTCTTCTAGGCCAGTCGCTGGTTCTCAGTGAGGCGCTTTCGCAGCCCCTGACACCCGCTACCTCAGAGCCACAGGCTGCCTCCGACTCCCACGTGGAGACAGCTAGGCCTCTGGAAACTCAAGGTATTGGGCCTACAGAAACTATTCCCTCAGATGGGTCCAGAGCCGCTGAGCAGGCATCAGCTTCTGAGGGTGTTTTCAGACCTACACAGCTTACTATCAAGTCAAGTACAGCAACCAAGGCAAAGTCTAAAACACCATTAAACACAAAGAAACAAGTACAGTATTCTCCTGGACAGTCATCCATGCCAAAGAAACAGATGATCAAAATGGCCGAAGACCTAATTACTTTGATCAGAGGTCCTCCCTGATAAAAGGCCTAGGCAGGACACAGACTATGAATCCTCTGACCAGGTTTCTATTTCCTCTAATTCCTCTTCAGACCAGGGATACTCTATTCCTCCCTATGAGGACTCTGATGCTGAAGAATCTATCCCTTCAGCCTCTCCTCCCGAGGATTACTCTTTTTGGGAAACTTTGCACACCATGAGGGAGCATTTCCATTGGGAGAGCCAGGATTATTCAGAATCAAAGAAAAGGCTCAGAGATTTTCTTTTATTGCCTCAGCACAGGCCCCTTGCTATACCCCCTGTGCTAGGTGGTGGTGGTGTTTTTTCAGAATCTAGTTTGTCCTCTGATTCTTTACCCCCCAGCACCAGTCAAGCCAGATAGGTACTACAGGGTCCCAGACTCTCATAAATTTCTTTATAAAAACCCTGCAGCTGACCCAGAAACTATTTCTCAGGGTCCCAAAGGGGTAAAGGCTTCCACTGCAAAAAACCCAGTCCCTTCTGACAGGGATTCTAGAGCACTGAATAGATGGGGGAAAAAGTTTACACTTCTGCAACTTTAGCAGTAAGGGCTTTGAACTGCCAGTTTCACATGTTTAAATACCAACAGTATTTACTGTCTTTGTTAAAACAGAAAATGCTTACAAGCTCAGAATGTCCTGACTATAAGGAAATGCAGGATTTATTGCATGCAGCTGAACAAGTGGGAACGCATACAAAACATCAATCTGGTTTTGATTCATTAGAGGCTTCTTGTAGAACTGCAGTTACAGGATCTGTCATTCGAAGGCATGCTTGGTTAAAAGAACAAAGTTTACCTGATCATGTCAAAGCAAAATTATTGGATGCTCCTTTACAGCATGATACTTTGTTTGGTGTTAAGGCAGAAGAGGTATTAAAGAAAATGGAGGATAAAGCAAAATCAATGCAGACAGTAAAGGATTTCTTACAGGTACAGCCACCTAGATTTAGCAGAAATTGACCTTCTAAAAATTGGTCCTTTCCAGTGTCAGACAGGCCACAAAGAGGCAGATGCAGACACGCAAGAGACAGATCTCAGCCCCAAGGCTCTTACAGACCTAGACAATGGGGTGCTTCAACCCCCAAAGGAGGAGAAGACAAGTCACAACCTTATAAGAAACAGTCCCAATGACTTCCCTTTTCAAATGCCAAGCACTTACCTTTTGGCAGCACCCTTAAGGGGAAAGCTAGCACTTTTCTCACAAAATTGGCACATAATCACCCAGGACAAATGGGTACTGAATATTGTTTCTCAGGGTTACAGGTTCCACTTTTACACCCTACCAAGGTCAAAAGGAATGACAGACCTGCAACAAAATCAATGGGCAGAGGCACAAAAACAAATGACAGCTCTCATGGACATGAGAGCTATTCAAAAAGTACCACAGCAAGGACAAGGATTTTACTCAAGACTTTTTTCTTGGTCCCCAGAAAGGACAAAGCCTGGAGACCCATACTGGACCTGTCTATCCTAAATACTTTCCTGGATGTTCCGAAATTCAAAATGTTGACACTACAGCAACTTCTACCCATGCTGGGCAAGAAGGCTTGGCTTGTTACTTTTGACCTCAAAGAGGCATACCTGCATGTCCCAGTCAGACAAAACTGCAGAAGATACCTCAGATTCATAGCTGGCACAATGCATTACCAATTCTCTGCATTGCCCTTTGGCTTATCTACTGCACCCAGGGTCTTCACAAAATGCCTGGCACCAGTGATTGCATTTTGCAGACAAAAAGGAATTCAAATATATCCTTACTTGGACGACTGCCTTATTCAAGCAGAGAGCAATGACATTCTACTAAAGCATCTGGCGTTTGTAAAAAGATTACTAATTGGCCTAGGGTACACAGTAAACGAAAAGAAGTCAAAACTAGTGCCCTCTCAAGAGATAATATTCCTGGGTGCAAGCTTAAATACAACTGCCCAGATGGCTTATCTCACGCCAGACAAGCAAGGGCAACTGACTTATTACTTTCAAATGATGGCAACAAAAACCCGGCTACCTGCAAGAAAAATTCTGCAGGCTTTGGGGTTTATGGCATCCTGCATCCTGCTAATTCCATATGCAAGACTGCATATGAGGAAGTTACAATGGTATCTAAAAAATGTTTGGACTCAACATTGCCACAGCCTGGAAGCAATAATAACTCTTATTACCTGCCTGCAGCAGGAGTTTCGATGGTGGGCACTGGCATGTCACCACAACAAGGGACAGCCTTTCACTTAACCCACAGCCAGGCAGACACTAACAACAGATGCATCGGATTGTGCCTGGGGGGGCGCACATGGCAGGGAAATGTATTCAGGGCAAGTGGTTCACAGACCAAATGCATCTTCACATCAATCAAAAAGTGATGCTAGCTGTACAGAATGCCCTGACAGCTTTCAAGGACCTACAGCATCCAGGACAACTGTTACTAAAGACAGACAACACCACAGTTATGTGGCACATAAACAAGCAAGGGGGCACGCATTCATATCCCCTCTGCAGGCTGCAAGTACAGTTCCTGCCAGGAAAGAAAAATACTCTGGCAGACGATCTAAGCAGAAACCTCATGGATCCTCACGAGTGGAAACTAAATCCACAGGTCTTCAGCATGATAACAAAGAAATGGGGATGCCCGGACATAGATCTTTTCGCCTCCCCTCTCAACTGCCAACTACAGAAATTCTGCACAAGGACTTACCACTCACAAGCATGGAAAGTGGATTCTCTCTCATTCAGCTGGAAAACCCTAAAAGTTTATGCCTTTCCACCACTGCCTCTCCTTCCCAAGGTGATCCTAAAAGTCAGACAAGAGAGGCCAAAAATGATCCTGATTGCCCCAGACTGGCCACGCCAGCACTGGTACCCAATCTTAAAGAACTTGGCTCAAGACCCAGCTTGGACTTTACCTCAATTTCCTCATCTTCTGACTCAACAAAACAATCAGATCCTGCACAGCCAACTCAGAACCTTAAATCTGTCTGCATAGCAGATAATATAGCCACTCAGGCCACATCTCTCTCTAAAGCTGTTATGGATGTCATTTTGGAAGCCAGATGGCCCAGCACCAGGAAATCTTATGCAGACAGATGGAAGACATTCTGAGCCTGGAACCAGGCACAAGGCTTTGACCCACTTGTTCCAAATATCCCTCAGATTTTACAGTATCTAACTGAGATGCTGGACAAAGGCCTATCCTTTTCATCAATTAAGATCCATGCCTCTGCCATTTCAGCTCATTACAACACATAACCTCCTATTTTCTCTCATCCATTACTAAGGCAGTACCTCAGAGGGGCTAAACACAGAAGACCCCCCCCCCCGGAGAGCACCGATACCTACTTGGGACCTCAACTTTGTCTTGGAAAAGCTCACTTTACCTCTTTTTGAGCCAGCCAATACAGCTGATTTAAAATTTTTATCATGGAAAACTGCTCTGCTCCTAGCTGTAACTTCTGCAAGAAGAGTCTCGGAGTTAGGCATTAATGGCAGTGGAACCTTTTATCATCTTTCATCCAGACAGGGTTTCTCTAAGGACAAACTCAACATTTATGCCAAAGGTAGTATCCAGTGTGGCTCTTAATCAAACCATTCATTTACCAACATTTTATCCAAATCCTCAGAATAAAGGGGAGAGGCTTCTGCACTCTTTGGGCATACACAGGCAGTTACGCTTCTACTTGGACATAACAAAAGCTTTCAGAAAAACTGACCAACTGTTTGTAGCATATGCTGCAGGATCACAAGGAAAGGCCATCTCAAAGCAGACTATTTCAAAGTGGATAGGACACTGTATTCATTTCTGCTACGCACAGCATAGAAAGTCAGTGCCTAACAACATTAGGCCACATTCTACCAGGGCAGCAGCCACTTGAGCAGCTTTTCTCAGAGGAGTACCAACCAAAAATATTTTGGAAGCTGCAACTTGGAGTTCAGTGCACACCTTTACCAAGCATTACCACTTGCCTCTTTACTCTAAATCCAGAGCAGGCTTCGCCACTGCAGTTCTGCAGGGCCTCATAGCCACTCCTAATCCTGTTTAGGCCCAGCCACCCTACCTCAGCTTTGGGATTCGACCCAAGTGTAACGACTGCAACAGTGAAACACGATGAACATAGTACAGTTGTGTACCTACCATAAATGTAGATGTTCGAGTGTATTCACTGTTGCAGTCCAGGTTACCCACCCTCATTCCCCCTTTCTTTGCTGGGACTTATCTATACCTTTCTATCATATACAACCTATGTGGTGTATTTGCTTGTAGATGAAGGTATTGTTTTTATTGTACTGTATGTTTTTATAAGCAATATGTATTGCCTTCCTAATTGGGGGCACCTGACATCTGGGGCAAGAAAAACTGAAGATAATTGTGTCGGCTGCATCTTATATACCCCTGGTGCACTGACGTCAGGAAGAGGCAATAGCAACCGATGCCGGACCAAGGCTTTGGAATTCTGGCTGACTGCGGGTAGCCTGCCAGCAGGATAACCCAAGTGTAATGACTGCAACAGTGAATACACTCGAACATCTACATTTATGGTAGGTACACAACTGTACTTTCTCTGGAGTTATCAGAAACTAGATGCTCATCTTTCTCTCTGCTGTAGTAAAGCCTATTGATGTATCTTGCCCAAGGATACAGCAACTGTCTGACTTCCAAAAGCTTTCATCCCTTCCCACACGTGTCACTCTGTCTATAGGTTAAGCTCATATTTGGAGATCGCTGTATAAGCAGTCAGATTGAGTAAAGGACTTAACCTTATAGGCGGCCAGAGGGGCTGAGTTGGAGGGGATGAAATATTTTAGAAGCTGGCTGGTTGCTGTTTCTTTGTCAGGATGTACTCGTAAGCTATGTAGCAGTAAAAAATGTGAGCATCTACTGTTATCAGTAAGTGAATTTCTGTAACTGTACTGTGCTTAACAGTAACTTTTCTAAATTCTTGTAAACTATAAAAATACTCTTTATTTTCCATTTTAACACCCTGCACTTCTCTTGTTCTTTTTGATTCTTCTTATTCTGCAGTAGTCTAGCCCTTTTCATCTTCTCTGAGTAATTCCTATTACTTTCTCATACTTCACTGTCTCTCTCATTTACTTTTACTGTTTTCATTGTATCCCACTCATTAGCTATACTATCTGAACAACTTTCTGTTTTCATAATGTCATTCACATGATGCAATCCCTAAATTCCACTCTTTTAATAGGTAAATAGGAAAGCATCAGTGTCTCTTTTTTACTTTATTATCTACCTTAGGTTTTATTGGTTCCTGATCTGAAATAGGGTATTGGATGAGTTAAAGCTTTTGATTTAAATACGCATGCTTATGTAAAATATAATTTAAGTATAGTCTAACCCAGTTATTTAACCTTTGGTAATATGTAAATTCTGATTTCCTACTACTGAATTTTTATCTTTCATACCAAATTTTCTCACATATTTCTTCAGAAATCTACCGTGTTTTGTTATGTTTCCCTTTCTAGATCTCCCTGATACATCCTCCATATTGTAAATTAAGGTTAAGTTTCCACCCGTAATAATAATTCCTTCTGAAACTTATTTCTTCCAAAATTGTCCTAACCTCCATAATAGCAGTTTTAGGTGAAATATAAATGCATACCACCATATTTCATTAACTCCTTACAAAAACAAATATGCCATTCTTGTCTTTTTCCCTCTTTTGTCACTGTTGGAGCCCTAATATCAAACATTATTGCTGTTCTCCCTTTACTGTCTCCCTGATGTTCTGTTAAATGTCCACTTTGAAATCATTTCTTTTTCAACTTCACATGCTCATTTCTATCCAGCTGTCTATGTGACTTGTCAGACTTGTCATGTCATTGATTATTGTGGTATAAACTGTGTATGAGGTATGTGAGAGTTAATCTGAAGAAGACATCAGTGAAAGTTGAAAGCAGTAAATAGATGCTATTATTTTGAAAAGTTTTGTCATTCAACTTCAGCTACCAAAGTGTGTTTAGTCATTTTCTCAAGTTGCTATTTCCACTGCATCTTTCTTTATATATAATTCAGTATTCTTTGCTTTTTGTCTATAGCTGTAAGACGGTTTGCATTCCATAATAATATGGCTAGACTAGCCATTATGGCAGAAAGCTTGTACTCTCACCTGTTATACATGACAGTTCTGTTGAATGTTTATGTACAACTTTTAGTTTATGTGGACACACCAATATTTGGCAGGCTGATCTGTTGTGTCTTTACTACTTCTCATCTCCATTTGAACTTATGCCACATTTTTCAAAACTTTTTGCTTCAGTGAAAACACTCAAAAACTAAGTAGATTTTCTCCTCTTTTTCTTTGTCCAGTTTTAAGAAATGTAGGCACTGCAATGAAAAAAGAATGAGGAGGGGAAGAGATGGGGGAAGGGTCTGGCTAAGAGATTATGACAAAAGAAAAATCAGTGTGCTTTTTCCCATGCTTCCTTAGGAAGTGACTGGGTAAAAACCCTAGCCATTATCCAGTAACAAGTTTATTACAAAGCATGTAAATGAAAAAGAATATTGTAAGGCTTTTTTTTTGTGATAAACAAGGTACCCTTAGCAGTTTTCAGTCTGGTGTGCATGTCATTAGAAGACAATTTGATAAAGAAAAAGGCTTGCAGAATGTGTTTACTGAAAGCATTCATGTGTCTTCTTAACTGGGAGAGTAATATAGAAAAAAAAAAATCAAATAGCACAGGCTGTACATGCGTCTTAGCATGACTAAAATTTCTTTTTGGTTAACTTTAACCTGTCTGTGTAGCTATCAACTTAGAACTTCTGTTCTTATTAGGAAGCAAAAACTTCAATATTTGAAGATGTACATAGCTTTGTGTGTTATTGTAAAGTTCATAGGTTTTAGGAGTTTTTTTTTTGGGGGGGGGTTCTGTTTGAGGGCTTTTAAAAAAATAAAAGTTATGTAAGATGTGACATAGGGGCAAATGGATATGACATGAAACAACTGTATAAAAGACCTACCTGCTGAACAGTATATACATGTAACATAAAAGTTGGAACTAGACATTTAGCAAAAGACCAGTTATATGTAAAAGGTGGTAATAATAACTATATAAGGAAATGATGCTTTCTGTAATGTCTTTCAATCTAAATGGTCTTGTAGATGAATATAAAAAAGAAAGAGTAGTGAACTGTATTAAAAAATGTAGAGTGCAAATAACTATGCTACAGGAGACACATTTGGAAAATCTGACCATTTCAATTTGATAAAGGTTTTCAGGATGGTTATTCAGCGGAGTATTTGGGCAAAGGAAAAGAGGAGTACTTATATTAATTGCAAGAGGAGCTCCAATAGTGATAGAAGAGGGAAAAAAAAGATAATGGAAGATACATAGAACTGAGGGACTACTGGCTAGTGGAGGAGGATTGCACTGGCATGCATTTACATTCCCCCTAAAACTGCTATACTGGAGCTTAAGAAAATTATGGGAGAAATAATCAGCTTTCATTAATTGTTGTTGTTTGTCTTTCGGCTTTTCCCGGTTAGGGGTCGCCACAGTGGAACTCCGGTCCACTAATGATTGGCAGTAGATTTTTCACGAACGCCGAGGTGCCAGCTTGACGTCCAACCTTCATCAAAGGCACTCCCTTACGCATGTCTTTCGAACGCCCACCCAACCGCAGGGAGGACAGACTCCACACAGAAGGCACTCCCCGCACTTCAGCCAAGAATCGAATGGGAGAACCTCTTGCTGTGAGGCAACAACGCTACTGTTGCACCAGCACGGCAGTCCATCAGCTTTCATTAATAAATATTACTTATAGGTGGAGACTGGAATTTGGTTTGCAACAGTGAAGATGTGTCTGGGGGCCTAAAATGGAAAATATAAATGTTTGGCATGGAAAATGTGAATTCAGTACTAGGAGTTCGGAGTGAATTTAAATTTTACTCACTGCGATACAAAAATTGGGCTAGGCTATATAGATTTTATATCTCACAGGAACAGGTGCATTTAATTGAAGGTCTTGAAATGGGGTCTATATTACATGATCGAATGCTTAGGTGATCGAACACCTAAACATCGACTACATAATGTTGAAAGCAAAAAAGAGCGGACGGCCAGCTTAACGCAGGAAAAGATTTCCCTTGGCCATTCGCTGGATTTTGCCATTTTCTCCACTGTGGAGCAATCTCTGAGTTAGTATATTTAGTTGGAGGGGTGTGGGGGAGAAGCCCCCCACTTAGTTTGGCTGTTGGATCACCTAAGCATTCGATTACTTAATATGGACCCTTAAAACACACCCAATAACTATTTCAGATCATGCACCAATAATGGCTAAAACAAAACTGCAAGGTAATGAAATGAAAATAAGATACTGGCGCTTTCCCACCTACCAGTTGAAAAGAGAGGAATTTAAGGAATGGGTTGTGGAATTAATACAGGAGCTGGTAGAGAAGTTAGAGTTATCTTCTGAAAACATAGCTAAGGAGTGGGATAAAATTAAAGTGGAGTTTAAAACTAGGTTGGAATTAAAAGAAAGATAGATATGACTAAACAGTAACAAGAATTATTTAGAGGGATTATCAAATGTTAAAGTATTGCAAAATAGGGGGAATCTCAGACAAGAAAAGGAGCAACTGCAGAATGCTAAACAGAAAGTAAGGGATTACCTAGATAATATGCATGAGTTTAGAAAAATTTCTGTTAAGCAACTGTCTTTTGATAATAGGGTGGCCACGGTGGTGCAGTGGTTAGCATTGTCACCTTACAGCAAGAGGTTCTCCGGTTCGATCCTCAGCTGGGGTGCCTTGTGTGTGGAGTCTGCATGTCCTCCCTGTGGTTGCGTGGGTTTCCTCCGGGTGCTCTGATTTTCTCCCACATCCCAAAGACATGCTGCAGGTGGATTGGACACTCTAAATTGGCCCTAGGTGTGAGTGCGTGTGTGTTTGTGCCTTCTGTGGACGGTTGGGTGCCGGGCTGGCAACTCAACACTGTAAAACTCCACTGCCAGTCATGAGCGGACAGGTGATCTGCTGTGGCGACCCCTAACTGGGAAAAGCCGAAAGAAGAAGAAGAACTGGCTTTTGATAATAATTCAAGAGCAGAAAAACTTCTAGCAAAACAACTCGGGCAACAAAAATTGGAAAGGGCAGTCATCATGCTTAGGGAGCCTATAACAAGGAAGATAAAATAAACCACACCAAACAATACAGACCACTGCTGAAACGAATCCACAGAAAGCAGGCAGTGGTAGAAACACTTCTTTAATACGAACAGACTAAGCGCTTTCACCAAACACACTTTGGCATCTTCAGAGTCAAATATTCTGACAACATAGAGGGAACTGATATTGTGAGATTCCTCTCTTCTTGGATACCTGATGTTTTGGAACTTCTGGAGGCTTTTTCATATGGTATCGAAAGTGCAGACAGATCCTTGGTAACAGCAAAATACAGGAAACAAAGCTGAAAGAACCGCTGCTTCATGAACTTTAAAATTCAGATTTATTGTGATACAAACAGGAGATGTGGTAAGCGCTTTCACCTGGATAGGTTTCTTCAGACAAGGAAGATAAAAGATCCTGTAGAAGTATTAGAAATATTTCAGAAATTTTATGCAAATTTGTATAAAGCAAAGAAGCATGGAAATCAAGAAACGGTACAAATGGAAATGTTTATGGAAGAATTAAATATGCCAAAGCTAGAGGTAGATGAGGCTGAATTACTAACAGGATAAGAAGGGATGAGATAAAAATGTCTATGTATAACCAATCAACTGGAAAGTCCCCAGGAATAGATGGCATTCCTGTGGAAGTTTGGAAGTTAGGAGGGAAAAAAATGATTTAAGATCTGGAAAGTTTTGTTTAACAGTATTTTAAGTACCAGCATCCTGGAAGAAGGCCAGTGGTAATGGTAATACCTAAAGAGGGTAAAGATCCATCGGATCTAGCTTCCTACAGGCCCATTTCAATACTAAACCATGATTATAAAGAGTTTGTTTATAATAGCTAAAAGAATGGCAGAAGTAATACCAAAATTGATAGATATGGATCAGTGTGGTTTTGTGGAGGTGAGGCTGACATTTGACAATATTAACAGAACATTGATGATCCAGAGGGAAACAGAATGTAATTACCACTTTTATTGGTGGGTCTTGATACAGAGAAAGCATTTGACAGAGTAGACTGGGATTTCATGAACAGGGCAGTGGAAGCATTTGCTTTCCCTGATACAATTATAATATTGATTAGAATATATGAGGGATCGGAGTCGTGAATTAAAGTAGGTGGGGGTCCTCTCCCATAATTTCTGCTTGAGTAGAGGAACCAGGCAGGGTTGTCTGCTTTCCCCTTTGTTGTTTGCATTATGTTTGGAACTATTGTCAAAGAAAATAAGGGACTCAGAAATTCAAGGATATAATTGGTATTGTCAGGAAAAGCTGGCTTTGCAGATGATATTGTTTTATACATGACAAAACCAGAAAGGGAAATGATAGTGTTGTGAAATGTTTTATGACAGTATCATATCTTCTCGGGATGCAAAATTAATGAAGCTAAAACAAAGGCAATAGGGGTAAATTCTGTACCCACACACAAATTGGTCCAGCAATATCCATATTTATGGGGACATGATAAAATGAAATATTTAGGAGTATGGATTAGAAGTGACTCTGTGGTAGCAGCTTAGGGTATGTGGGACGAGACTAAACACAAGATAATACAAAAATTGAGAAACTGGAAGTTTTGTTGTATGGATATGTATACCAAGATACAAGTCATTAAAATGTTTTTAGTCACTTTAGTCTTATTCACAGGTCAAGCATACTTTTATCAACCAGAGGAGAAGTTGTGGATAACAAAAAAGATTTGAAGGATTTTATCTGGGAAGGGAAGACTGCAAGGGTCAAGTGGGATAAGCTGATTCTACCAATAGAACAAGGAGGACTATGATTACCTGATTTGCGGGGGTATATTAGAGCAACACAGTTAAGGCTGTTCTACATAGCACAAGCAGAAAACTATAATTCAAAGTGAAAAGGAATGATGCTGACACAGGGGAGGAAGCTCAAGTAATAAGGAGAGATTGGGATTTTGGATGCAGTCTCTTAAGGAGAGCAAACAAAATCATACAGAGTATTATATTCATAAAATAGCAGGGAGTATGCTAAGAACCAAACCAGCATTAGAATGGAGAAAAGCGATTTTGCCAATAGGGTTGATTGTGGTCAGGGGATACAGATAATAAGCAAGAGGGGACTGGAATTTATTGGAGAAAACTGGCAAAGTAACCAAGGCATTGGGAGCAAATAACTAGAAAGGGAAAGGTAATAGAATGGGAAGAGGCCAAGAATTTATTTGGACTGCAGGTTAGAGATTGCCTTCCCTATCAAGGATTGATATCAGAGTATAGGCAAAGAGAAAGAAGTAGGGAGCTCCTAAATGAAAGACCAGCACTGGTAGAATCTAGAACAGAACTGGCTGTTAAAAAAAGGAATAATTATTAAAGCATATAAAATATTGCATGATTATAAGAATCAATCAGAGGAGCTTAGAAATGATTGGGAGGGAGAGATTGGATAAGTAATTCATAAAGAGACAGTGGGGGGATATATGTATATCTCCCAAATATGCAACAAAGTCTAGAAGATTTAGGATCTTTGGCTGGAAGTTTTTACATAGGTATTTTTATACCCCAAATAGACATCGAATAATTTATCCTCAGGTGGATAGCAAATGTTGGAGGTGTGATGGGCAAGAAATAGGTAGCTGGGAACATATTTTTTGGAAGTGTGATGAGCTGGCAGACTTTTGGGATTCCCTGCAGACTGCTCTGTTGCTGATGCTGAGTGAGCAAATTGGACTGACTGGGGAGATGATTTTTTTGAGTTATGCTACAGAATCAGAATTGCCTAGACATTCTAAAGCCTTGTTGAATCTAATTATGGTGGCTGCCAAAAAAGCTATTACTAGAAAATGGAAATCAAAGTCTAGACGAACTTTACTCGAATTAGTGAATATATTAGCAGAGATAAAACAACTGGAATTGGGATCTTTAGAAAAGGGAAGGACAAACTACATAGGAAAAAAATAGGAACTGTGGGAACAATATATGCAGAACAGGAACAAGGTTTAAGAGGCAGGATTTGAGCTATATAATGCTTAACTGACAATTACTGGATGGTTTCTAAGTGATGTATAATGTTTACAACTATAGTTGTTTCAATGGTGTCTGTGATGTAAACTATTTGTAACTAAAGTGATATAATTCTGTATGTTTTTCGTTTATATAAATGTAAGATTGCCATTGTCATGTGTAAATTTAATAAAGATGTTTGGAGGAAAAAAATTAGCATTGAAAGGTAAAAAAAAAAACTAAGTAGATTTTCTGAATCCCCCATCATCTTTTAACTTGAGTATACAAAACTGCATACATTTTCAAAAAGGAAGCCTCTCTCCTCGATAGCTGCACCAACATGTATTACCTATTCTAAGGTTATCCATGCTAATGCCCATGTTGCAGCCTGCATTTCCACTAATACTGATTGTTATCTGTTGTTTTCTTATTTCTTAACCCCTTCCAGATGTGAAAAACAGCTTACATGTTTTCATTGAACCTTAACTTTTAGCCACAAGAAAAAGTGCGCTGATTACCTTTAAATAAGTAAACTAAATTATGCCCTGTTATATTAAATGCATCGAAGTGTTAAAGCTGCTGCTGGGGAGGCAGCTATTTAATAACTTATTCTTCACGCAATTCCTAACTTTATTTTTCACTGAACTGCTTGCCATTGTACTTTTGAGTGTTAATGACACTGTACTTCATGCTTTCCTCTCAGCACTAAGTTTTCAGAGGTCCCATTATTAATTGCTTTCACCTGCAGACAGCTCATCTCCAAGTAAAAAAAAAAGAACAGCTAGTACATGAAATAAGTAATACTGTTCAAACTTCTGATGGCTAATTTCTCGTACCTGTAGACTTTGTTTCCACTGAAAGCATTTGCAAATGGAAAAAATAGCTAATGACTTTGCAAATACAGTAAGTCTGCCATTTGCCATGCCTTTCATCATTTTTTGTTTTTCAAACCTATTTGCTTATCAGAAACTTCTTTATTGTTTAAACCAAGGAAATTAATCTAAATATCTGCCCGACTGAAAAGAGGAGATTATTATCCTAAAGTTGCATATAATAAATAGAGGTAATCCTGAACGCTTAAGCTTGAGTCAGTTGTGGTATCCCTCCTATGACTCAGAGAGTGACAGAACTAACATGAAACAGAGTACGAATGATTAATCCAGATAAAATCACTTTAACTAGCAGTGCTAGGAGACACTTTCTGATACGCTTCCTGTGGGAGGAAGGAATAACAACACCTTGTTGAAGTGTCATGTAGTTTATTCAGTTAAGGAGGTAGCTGGATAAGTGTTCTTCCTCTAATGGTATGGTGAATATCCCACCTGTTGTCTCCTTCCATATCTCCCTGGCCAGCAGTAGGTGTAGCCAGGGTCCCTTTTATTCCAACCTCATGCTTGGGACAGTGGTTGGGTTTGTCATGCGTCCAGTGCCCAGCAAAACATTTCTTGCTATTATGTCTAGGTGGGTATCTCCTTTTCCTGGTTTTAATATGATGGCTTTGTGAATCCTACTTGTCCTAAATGTTCCTGATTATTTTTCCATTTTCTTCTCCTTAACTTTGTTTTCAAAGTCAGTGATTCTGTTTTCAAGATCTAAAAATCTGGAAGTGGAGTCAGGGTTGTCCTTTCATAAAGTCCTCCAGGTTTTGGATATTGCTGATGATTGAATCCTTATGGATTTTGTTATGCCTAAGGGAGATCCCAATCAGCTTGGGACTTTCATCCTTTAAAACTGTATCCCACTGTCTGATTAAGCCCACCTCCACGTTGTTAGAATTGGGTTTCTTGATCAGCTTTAGTTCCCTAGGAATTTGTTCTTTTTTAGTACTGTTCTGGAGGTAAATTTCTTCCCAGTGTACTCCTCTCATTCTTTGTAGTTGTCTCTCAAGGAGGAAAAAGTTGCATATTGGACCTTGTAGGATGTTGTCTGTTGGTGAGCTGTCTGTATAGTCATTATGCATGGTGTGCTGGTTTATGTTTACCCAGGTAGGTGTCTTCAGAAAGTTTTTAAGTCTCAAATTTCCTGTTTCCATATCGCTGGTGGTCTCTAAAGTTACTGTCTCAAGTGTATAACTCCTTGGGGGTGCTAAGTATCAACAGAAAACAGAGGTAATACAGAACGTTTGACTCCGGTCTTGTATCCACCTGTGACCCAGAGGATGACAGGACTAACAAGAAATATGTACAAAGGATTGGTCCAGATAAAGTTGCATTAGCAGATCTATTAGACTCTGTCTGTGTATCTCTCTCTCTGATACCCACCCTGTGGGAGGTATAAAGATGTTATTTTGAAGTTCCAAGTAGTTTATTCAGTTCTACTTAGAACAAAAAGACTCATCTGTCTATTTGCTTATCTCAATAAACTACTTGAAACTTAAAAAAGGGATCTTTATTCCTCCTTCAGGGAAGGTAAAAGAGAGAGAGAGAGAGTCACTTAAATCTGCTTTGTTAAAGTGGTTTTATCTGGACTAAATTTATGTATAATGTGTTCAGTACACTTTTAAATTCCACGTCCCAACAGTTCAAGATTACATTATTATGTTAACATTAACTTGTTTTGGACTTCAATTTGCACACTGATCAACAGCCTAATTTCTGTTCTCCCAGTGTGAAAACAGAAACTGAGAAATAGGAGCCAGTGATATTGTCAGCTTGAATAAAATTCAGTAACTGGCCATTGCATATACTGCCTGGATGCCAGCAAAGAAGAGATGTAGAGAACCTGAAAGAAAATCAACCAGAAAAGGTGAAAAGAAAACACTGGCTTGGAAGAAGCCTTCGGCTATTCAGCAAAAAGAATTGCAGGCTTAACATTTGGTGCAAGAGATGGCTTCCAGTAATTTAGAGGGAAAAAAATGTGATGTACTCAAAGGTTATTAAAATAAATGAAAAATTGAAGGTGTGTGTCAACTCAAAAGGCTGGAAAAATAGAAGAAGGTTTAACTAGTTATTGAAACGAACTGAGAAAACTGCAAAAATCAGAGGTTAAAATGTAGAAAAGACTGAGTATGAGACTTCTGAAGATGAGCTTTTTCTAAAATGTTAGAATTAGAAGAGAGGGCACAAAGAGAAAACGCGAGATTATTTACTGTACTAGAAAAACTGGAAAGAACAGACTGTATTAATTTTATGAAAGCACAAATAAGCAGCTGGGCTGGTATTCCACATCAGAATTTGTTAATTGAAAGGGTACATTCAGTGTATGCTCCAAACTTGACCATGAGAAGGCAGCCAAGACCTATATTAGGAATGCTGCAGTCATACCAGCAGAAAGAATTGATCCTGAAAAAAAATGTTTCAGAAGGGAAAAGTATTAAACATTGGAGACAACATGTGTTTGTGGAAAATGATTATTCACTGTACACGAGGCAGAAGAGAAGTAAATTTATCTGAGCAATCAAAAAATGTCAAGAGGGTAGTGTGAGATTAAAACTTTTGTATACAGTGTCCTCAGAATATTTTTTGGGGGTGGGCTCAAAGACATTTTTGGATGCAGAACAAGCTGAGGAGGAAATAACAGTTTATCCATCCAAACGTGAGCCAGCAAAAAGAAGAGGTCTCTGCTTCTCATATTTCTAACAGTAAAGCTCATTTAGACACTTTACAAATGAATCCTTTTCCAGTGTTCCAAAGGAAAGTGTTTGAGAGAAAAAAAGCACAGGACTTGACTAGAAAAATCAAGAGTACATTGGACTTGGACCAGAGTCTGGTGCTGGGAGATGGACCAGCAACACTGAAATTATTGAATACATGGGAAACTATAAACCATTAGTCACATTTGTAAAATGTGGCTTGCAAGAAAAGGTGGCTAAAAAAGACTGGACGTTTGTTACATTTCTGGGTGGAATGTAAAGCATGTACCCCATTTTGTCACTAATGTTTACAAGGACACTAAAAGAGGGAAAATGTAACTGAAGTAAAACATTTTTTGTTTTAATCATATTTGCATAAGACATTTCATGATGCAGTCTGCATGCTATACATAGTAAAGCATTGTAGTGTGTAGTCACTGGTATTTGAAATGTGAGGAGAGTATTTAGTGACTGATGTATGTCTTAAAGATATTAGAGTAAAAAAGGTACTTTTGTAGTTGTAAGAAATATTGACTTTACAGTATAATGAGAAGAAAGGCTGGACAAAAGCAAGTATGGGTTAATATCCCTTGAACTTTAGCTGCTGGAGTAGGGGTATTTTAAAAGTAGACTAATTATACTATACGTAGAATTAAGATAATTTCTCTTATTTTTAAAAAGGTGGGTGTTTAGAGTAATGCCTTTAGCTTAAGCTATAAACAAATATTTTCAAACAATAAGGCTTGGCAAATAAGAGTAATGAAGCCAATGAAAAATGGCAAGTTTCTTGCATCAGCAAAGATATTTTTTCCATTAGCAAATGTTCCCAGTGGGAGAAAGAAGTTGTACATTCTGTTCTGAGTGAAATTGGCAAAGATTTATTTATGCATCTGCAGAGTTGTTAACGGTTTTATTTTTTTCTCATTACTGACTCCTCCTGCAGGGAGACAAGCTGTCTGTAGGTGCAAGCAATTAATTTTGAGTGTTCTGAACATTCTTTGCTGAGGTAAATTAATTTAAAAGTACTGTGGCAAGCAGTTCAGTGAAAAGTATTTTGAAATTATCAGAAATGAATGAGATACAGCAGACTTCCCAGCATCCTTAATACTTTACTGGTTTTAATAGATCAGTGTACAATTTAGTTTTATTTAAAGATAGCCAGTGCACTTTTTCTTAAGGCTTAAATTTAACATTTTCTAGAAGCATGCAATCTGTTTTTCATATCTGGGAGCGTAATAGCGATAAAAATAGATAGCAATCTGTGTAAGCTGGGAACAGACTGTAACATTACCTTTAGCATGTGTAACCTTAATTTTAGGATAGGTAATGGCTGGGGGTGCTGCTGTTAATTTGGGACATTTGTTCCAATTGAAAATGTGCATAATTGTGTGTTTATTCTAAGTTAATAGGGAATGGGGGTTCTGAAAATGTGTTGCTTTTTTTTTTGTTTAAGGGTTTTCATTAAAACAAAAAGCTTTTAAAAAACAGGGCTTTGGTTCAACTAGAGATGAGAAAAAAACTATAAATGATCAGCATGCCATTCATTAGTATGTTCATGTGATACAAAAGTTGGAAATACACACTCAAACAAATATCCTGTATAAAAGGTAAGAACAATAGTTTTTTATAGTAGTAGCTATGGTATCCATATGGTATGGATACCATAGCTACTACTATAAAAAAAATATTGTTCTTATCTTTTATACAGGATAGTTGTTTGAGTGTGTATTTCCAACTTTTGTGGCTGTCCGGTTCGATTCTCAGCTAGAGTGTCTTCTACGTGGAGACATGCGTGAATGGGCGTATGTTCGTTGAAGGTTGTGCGTCGTCAGGGTTGGTAACTCGGCATGTAAAAATCAACTACCAATCATTAGCGGACCGGAGTTCCACTGTGGCGACCCCTAACCGGGAAAAGCCGAAAGACACAACAACAAAAAGTAGCTATGGTATCCATATTATCTTGGAACGTAAATGGCCTTAAAGGTATAGACAAAAAAGAAAGTGTATTTAATTGTATTAAGAAATGCAGAGTGCAAATAACAATGTTTCAGGAGACACATTTTTAAAGAAATGAGGATATGAATTTGACAAAGAAAGGAATTCAGGGTGGATATTCAGCAGAATGTCAGGGACAAAGAAAAAAGGGGAATAATAATACTGATTACAGGAGAGGCTCCAGTACTGATAGAAGAGGAAAAAGGTAATAATGGTAGGTTTGTGGTAGTAAAGGAGTACTGGCACAGGAGGAGGATTACAGTGCCATGTATTTATATTCCGCCAAAAGCTGCTATTTATGGAGCTTAGGAAAATGTTGTGGGGGCATAATCAGCTTTCAGCAGGGAATATTACTTTTACATGGAGACTGGGGTATGATTTGCAATAGTGAGGATGTATCAGGGGGACAAAGGGAAATTGTAACAAAAGACTGTAGATTTCAGAAGAAATTTTTGAAAATATTTGGAATTGAAGATGTGAATTCCATAATAGGAACTCAGAATTAATATATTCTCCAAGCTACAGTAACTGGAGTAGTCTGGATAGAAATGATATCTAAACCAAAAAATTATTTTATTTAAACAAGTACAGAGATTTTAGGAATATACTTCTTTATCAATGTATACACAATGTTAAAACGCAAGGCAATTTATATCTGTCATGTGACAGAGAACATTCAAATAACGATTACAGGTCAGATGGAATAAATTACAATGTAATTAATCACTTATAAATACAGTGTATTTTAAACACTCAACGTATTAAGTAAATAAAGCTGTGATAATTTTGTAACTTATTTTGTTTTTATTTTAGAATATTCTGAATACCAGTAGCCAAATTTAATCCAGTGGATTGCTGGCAGCAAGTCATAAACATCCAACTCAACTCAGCTCTTTCAGTACAATTTTGAATGTCCCCACCTCTCTTTTTTATTAGCAACTGTATATCTCTAAATTTAAAATTATGCTGTGAACCTTTCTCTTTAATATTCTTAGCAAGTGAGTTGGTTACCACACTTCTACGTTATCCAGAAAATGTTCCGTAATACTCTCTTTAAATTTTCTATTGTATTTCCCCACATAAAAACCTGGACAAACAGTGCACATAGCCAATATATTATATTCTCAGATTTACAATTTGCAATTTACAGTAAATTTATTGGTGATATACCGGACTTTGCCTTTAAAAATTGTTCAAACCAAAAACAAAAGCTTTGTTACAAGGAAATAAATCAAAGGATTTAATTTATACCAAGTAAAAAGGAGCCTTCCTTGATATAACTGTTCCTGTTGCAAATGTATTGTGAATTCACTTAAATTTATACATGCAGTTACATGAAAGTGTTTAATTTTTCTTGCTTTGAAAATTGTAACTGTCAGAATATAATATATTTGGCTATGTCACATATATGTCATATATTTAAATTAGTCATCAAATTTCCAGTCTTTCGGACCCACTTCTTGCAAAGCCACATTTCAAATATCTAGTCCTATATGTAGTGGGACTGATGCCTTAGAGTTTCTCATTTGTTCACTTTTTTGTTGCTGGTTTTCTTCCTGATCATCTCCTTCTCCCAACTGCAGTCTCTGCTTCAAATCTGTAGTACTCCTGATTCCTTTTGTTAGCTTCTGTGCATTGTCACTAATACATTTTTTTGGAAGATGGGGAAAAAGGTTTCATTGGCAAATTCTCTCAATGGACTTTGCTGTTGTCAGAACAATAAGCAGCAGTCTCTCCTACTGCTTGCTGGCTAAACTTTTTTTTTCCTCCTTAGCCTGTTCTGCATCCATAAAAAGTCTTTGATTCCCAGAAAAAATATTCTGAAGGAGCTGAATGCAGCAACTTGCATATCATACCTGCCTTTTGACATTCCCTGATTGCTGCAGTAAACTTGATTCTCTTCTGCCTGATGGATAGTGCATATTCATTTTCATAAACAGTGGGCTGGCTCCAGTGTTTAGTACCTTTCCTTTGTGCCATTATTTTGTCAGAAGAAACTGTTTCTGGTGGCTTGACTACTTTCTTGTGGCCAGATTTGTAGCACACACACACAATGTACCCAATGTATCCTTTCAGTTAACAAATCCTGTTATGAAACAGCAGTGCTGTTGCTTATTTGTACTTCTGTAAAACCAGTGCAGTCTTTTTCTTTCAGTTTTTCTGGTGCATCAAAAACTCATTTTTTCCCTGCAAACTCTTTTTGTCAAACAAGAAACATCTTTATTAAGTTTTATACAATTCTTCCTCTAAAACGTGCACGCTGATTGGCCAGCCCAACCAGCGTGCCCGTTGTAAATCCCTCAATATACTAACGGAAAAAGGTCCGGTCGCCCGGACTTTTTCCGTTAGTATAAAACACTGTCTCGCTATGTTAAAAGAGCGATACAGGTTTAAAAAAAGCAACGCAGATCTCCGTTGCTTTTTAAAGCTGTCTCGCTATGTTAAACTCCTTTAACATAGCGACATTAATAGTAGCAACGGAGATCTTGCGATCTCCGTTGCTTTTTTAAACCTGTTCGCTATATTAATGGTTTAACATAGCGAGACAGCTTTAAAATAAGTAACGGAGATCTCCGTTGCTTATTTTAAAGCTGTCTCGCTATGTTAAACCCATTTAACATAGTGAAACAGTAAAAAGCAACAGAGATCTTGCGTTCTCCGTTGCTTTTGCCCACAGCTCTGATGTACTGTGTAGGCGTGTGCAGTACATCAGAACTGCCGCGGAATTCCAGACAGCTGCGGAAGGGCAGCAAAGAGGCATTATACAATGCCATTATTTAAGAAAAGTAATTATTTCTTTTCTTAAATAATGTCATTAGATATAATAACTCACTTCTGGTAATGCGGATTTAACCACGGTTGTCTTTGTTTGGTCCTCGGCTTCGCCTCGACCAAACCACGCCAACAGTGGTTAAATCCCGCATTACCCACACCCAGGCGTGGGTTATTGCTATAATCACGCATGACCTATGCAGTCTTACATTTATAATGAAAACAAACCATACTTACATAATTTAATTTCCAAACGTACATTGCAAACCATGTTGACACAATTGTGATTGCAGGCTTTTATTCATACATCACTTATAATCCTTCATCATTGTCAGTCAAACATTACATAGCTCATTCAGATCCTGCCTTCTTTTAAACCTCGTTCTTCCTCTGCATGTTTTGTTCTCACAATTCACATTTTTCCTGTGTAAGTTGCTCCTATTTTCTAAAGATCCCAATTCCAGTTGTTTTATCTCTGTTACTATATTCGCTGCTTGTAGTAAAGTTGGTTTAGAGTTAGATTTCTATTTTCTAATAATTGCTTTTTTGGCAGCCACCATAATTAGACTAATCAAGGCCTTACTATGTCTTGACAATTCCGATTCTGTATCATAGGTCAAAAAATAATTTCCTTAGTTAAACCAATTTGCTCACCCACTGTCTCTAGCTGAGCAGTCTGCAGGGAATCTTTAAAGTATGCCAACTCATTACACTCCCAAAAAATGTATTCCCATTTACCTCCTTTTGGCCTCATCACACCTCCAGCATTTGCTGTCTAGCTAAGGAAAAATTCTTTGGAATCTACTTGGGGTATAAAAATACCTATGTAAACACTTCCATGGAAAGATTCTAAATCTTCTAGACTTTGTTGCCTATTTGGGAGGTATATATATATATATATATATATATATATATATATATATATATATATATATGTATATATCCATCCTCCCATTGTTTCTCTGTGAATTGCTTATCCAATCTCCCTTCCCAATCCATCCTAACCTCCTCTCATTAATTCTTATAGTTGTCATGCAGTATGTTATATGGTCTACTAATTATTCCTTTCTTAACAGCAGCTTCTGTTTTAGACTCTACCAAAAAGTCTACCAGTGCTGGTCTTTCATTTAGGACTCCCCTATTTCTTTCTGTTTGCCTATACTCGATCAGTCCTTGATAAGGAAGGGAATCTCTAACCCGAAGTCCAAATAAATTCTTGGCATCTTCCCATTCTATTACCTTTCCCTCTCTAGTTATTTGCTCCCAATACCTTGGTTCCTTTGCCAGTTTTCTCCAATAAATTACAGCCCCCTCTTCTTGTCTGTTGTCTGTATCCCTAATTGCAGTCATCCCTGTCAGCAGAATCTCCTTTCTCTATTCCCATGTTGGCTTAGGTATTCAAATACTTTCTGTTACTTTATGAATATATTTTGTATAATTATTGATGTCGTGTTGTCAATCTCGCCTTCGTTCTTGCTGGTTGGGATCGGAGCCGATCCTCAGCGCCGACTCTGCCATCTTCAGTAGCTGGAGAGCTGTTTACTGGCTTGAGGCTATCCTTTATCCCATGATGCCTAGCGCTAGCTACCCAGATCTCGTTTGCCACTTCAGCTGCGAGGTTCGTGGTGCTGGCTCAGGCTCGTATATTTTTCTTCTACTACCCTTTCAGTCAGACTAGGGATGTTTTTCTGTCCTTATTGTATTTGTCTAGTAGTCGCTAACTAGTTGTGATAGTTTAGTGTTTTTTTTTTTGTTTTGTGGACTTTTCAGAACTCGTTTTAGTTAGAGAGTTCTTCCCCTCCCCCACCTCCCCCTCTCCCTATCCGATAGCTTATTCTGTAGAATTTTCTTCCTTTTCCTTGTTTTAGGTAGCTGTTTTAGTTGGAGGTTTCCTAATTCCTAAAAAAAAAAAATTAAGATATATCCTTATCTTGTAGTATACTGTGTCTTATTTGTGATTTGTGTGGTAGTGTTTACTGTTAGTGTAGTGGTGTTTCTTATTGTGTATTATGTCTATGGACAAGAAGTGTGACTCATGCTGTCAGAAGATGTCTCTGACAGATGGGCACACTTCTTGCGTGTATTGTCTAGGCGCTGTACACCTGCAGGACTCTTGCTCTATCTGCCATGCATTTAGCCCAAGAGTTCTGCAGGAGCGCAAGAATAAATGTATTTTGAGAGGGCTGTTTAAGCCTCAGGACTCACCGGCCAAGACTTTGCCTGTGAAGTCTCCTAAACCGGCCAAATCGTCGGCTCCCAGGTCGGAGCCGTCATCGGCTCAAAGCTTACCTTCCACTTCGGTTCCGGCCGGAACCGAGGAGACTGCTTCCTTGTCATCTCCAGTAGTCCCCTCGGAGCCATCAAGGACTCAAAAAAGACCGAGGTCCCCTTCAGTAGAATCTATTCATTCGGCTCCTCGGTCTCCCCTCCTGCAAAGTGACCGTAGTCATAGATCTTCACACTCTTCTCGGTCCTCCAGGCTCTCAGACCATGATGTGGAGAGAGTGGTCAGCAGGTTATTGAAGTCGCAGGCACTGGCCAAAATGTTGTCCAGCCCTCCTCAACAGGTGTCAGTTCAGTCTGTTTCTATCGATGTTCCTCCTCTGACTCCATTGAGCTCGGAGCCGGAGTTTCTTGGGGTTAGAGTCATGGAACCGTCAGCTGCGATAACGATCTCTCCTTCGGATCCGTCGTCTGCTCTGATCCCTTCGATGGGACCTTCCATCGAGGGATCTGGGTGCAGAGACCCCCTCGTCAACTCTGAGGGGGCGAGTGTCATCGGACCCTTGTCCGACCCCACTCTCCCTCTCGGAGCATTGGCGCAGGTGAGCTCGGCTCCTACATCGGCCTCGGAGCCATCTCCCTCGGTGCGGAGGAGGATTCCGGTCTACTCGGAGCCGGAGCCTTCTTTTCATTGAGGCAGGGATGCCTTCGATGTCATGAGGAGTGTGCTGGCCTCTTAGCCAGCTCCACCTTCGACCACACTGGCTCCGTCCCCCGTAGTGCCTGTGTCAACCTCTGCCCCTCCTCCAAACCCCAAGCGTGGGGAACCAGCGCTTCAGGGCACCCCATTGGGTGTTTCCTCTTCCTCCGAGACCTCCCCTGATCATTCAGAGGAGCCCCCTCGGAAGAAGAAGTGCAAGAGGAAGCACATTGACTCCCCCGAGACTTTCACTTCGGATTTGGATGAGTCGGAAGGGTTCCCGAGATCCCCTCTGAAGATGTTTCCTTTTCGAACATCCTAAAAATACTTAAGCAGAGGGGGAACTGGAATACCCTAGCCCCTACCGAGGATGAATCTGTATTCCTGGATGCGTTCGGTTCCCGACCTTCCACCTCCTGGGTCTCACCGCCCTTGGATCCACTAATGTCTGTGGTGGCTCGAAGGGCTTGGTCAGCCCCAGATACAGTGGAACCAACCCCGAGGAGACCAGGCAAGTTTATTACTGCACCCCCTGACAAGCAGTTCCTTACTAAGGGTGTTCCTGTGGATGCCATGGTGGTAGCAGCATCTACTAAAAAGGAGTTAGCTGAAACTTCTTCTTCTGTCCGTCCTCCTAACAAGGAGTCTAGGACCATGGACAGATATGGGAAGCGAATGTTTGCTTCAGCGACCTTTTCCATGAGGTCACTGAATTACTTATGCCATTTTACAGGGCTTCAGAGGGATCTCCTGAAAGAGCTCGGAGATACCCTGCAGGATCCTTCAGCTGAAGGGGCTCAGGCTAAAGCGGCCTCTCTGCTGGCAACCCTTAACTCAGTAGTCAACTCCTCCATGAGGCTCATTTCCTATGCAGCCGATGGGGTGAGTAGAGCTGCACGCACAGGCGTGGCACTTCAGAGACATGCATGGATGAGGCTGTGTAATTTTGCGGAACCCTTCAGAGCGTCATTCATCAACACTCCCTTTGACGGCTCCTTTCTTTTTGGACCACAGGTGAAAGACACTCTTAATAGGTGTGAACAGGAAGGCAAGACTCTCTCTGCCGTGGGAGTCCATTTTTCCACTCCCTCTAGACCATACCCCAAGGGTCAGAAGAGTGGAAAGATGTGGTTTCGGAAATCCCAGGGATCTTCGCCTGACACACGTAGTGATTTTTCCTCCAGGGGCAGAGGAAGAAATAACAGTAGTAACAGACGCCGGGGGGGTCCACAGGACCAGGACAGTAGAGAATCCTTCTCTGACAAGCCCTTCCAACATCCCTGAGGGGTTGCCCGACTGTACGTCTCTGGAGGCAGTCGGGGGAAGACTTTCATTGTACCCAAAAGCCTAGCTAAGCATAACGCAAGACAAATGGGTACATTCAGTAATATCCGGAGGTTACAGAATTCCTTTCATTCAGCCCCCTTTACCGTCATGCAAGTCCCTCCCAGATGTTCCACCCAATCGGAGAGACCAAGCAGTTATAGAAGTTTCAAAACTGCTAGAAAAAAAAGTCATCCGGGAAGTCCCGGCAGACCAACACGGATCCAAAACTTACTCAAGGTTCTTTTTGGTACCAAAAAAGACAGGGGACTGGAGACCTATTTTGGATCTCAGCAGACTGAACAAATCTGTTCAAAGATCAAAGTTTTGGATGGTCACACTACAAGTCCATTCTACCCTTTCTGGGTCAGGACAATTGGATGTGCTCTATAGACCTCCAGGATGCATACTATCACATCAAAATGGACAAACGCTCCAGGAGGTTCCTTCGCTTCCGGCTGGGAGCCAGTTATTACCAGTTCAGAGCTCTGCCCTTTGGTCTCACCACAGCCCCCAGGGTGTTCACCAAATGTATGGCAGTGGCCACGGCTCACCTGAAGCGTCAAGGATTCCAGGTATTTCCATATCTAGACGACTGGCTCCTTACTGCTACTACCAGGCATCAACTCCTTCAAGCCAGGGACTGTACAATCTCAATTTGCTCTCAGCTAGGCATTACCATAAATTTCGAAAAATCTGCCTCGTTGCCCTGTCAATCTATTACTTATAGAGGAGCAGACTTGGATACAAGGAGCATGTCCGCAAAGCTACCCTTGGACAGGGTGTCCACTATTCTCCAGCAAGTTCATGTCCTCATGCAGTGCAAAAGAGTGCAAGTCAGGTACATCCTTCAAACTCTAGGTTCTATGGCGACGGCAATTCTTCTGATACCCCTGGCCCGCTTCCACATGAGAATCCTGCAGTGGCTTCTGTTCATGCAGTGGTCCTTTCAACAGTTCTCCATGTCTCACATGATCATCATCACAGAAGCATGCAAAAGGCACCTTTCCTGGTGGATGGTCTCTCCACTAGAGATTCAGGGCAGACTCTTCATTCAGCCTCCTCTGGTTGCTACAGTGACCACAGACGCCTCCATGATAGGGTGGGGGGGGGCATTATCAGGGAAGGACAGTCCAGGGCACTTGGCAGGCTCACGAGTACCATCTGCATATAAATGTCCTAGAGATGAGAGCCATGCTCCTAGCGTTGCAAGCTCTTCAGGAGACTCTTCCTTCTGGGACCATTGCAATTCAAACGGACAACATGTCAAGTGGTGTGGTACATCAACAATCAGGGGGGAACCAGGTCCTACCCCCTATGTCGAGAAACCCTCAGACTCTGGCAGTGGGTGATTTCCTCCCAATGATTTCTGATTGCAACACACATCCCTGAGACGTCCAACGTCATAGCGGACAGGCTCAGCAGAGCTATTCTCATGCCTCACGAGTGGTCTCTGAATCAGGTAGTTGCGGATTTAATCTTCCACAAATGGGGTCAGCCTTGCTGTGACTTTTTTGCCACCCCCTTCAACAGCAAATGCAGCAGCTACTTCTCCCTTCTTCCGCTTCCTGGTCACCCTGCAAGAGACGCTCTAGTCCACGATTGGCCTCAGGGACTTCTTTATGCTTTCCCTCCATTTCCCCTGATACTGAAACTCATTCAGAAAGCTATGTCGTTGGGTTGCAAAATGATCCTCATTGCCCCTTACTGGCCTCGACAGATATGGTTCCCTTTTCTGCACCATTACCTTCTTGAGCGGCCTTGGACTCTGGATCCGATTCCAGACCTACTGATTCATCAATCAGGTGGGCTGCATCAATCCCTTCAAACGTTCCAGCTCACAGCTTGGTTGCTCCACTTCCAACCTTAGCCAGGCTTCCCAGTATTTCCCTGGCCGTTCGCGACATTATTGTTTCCTCCCATAAGTCTGCCACTAGAAGGACTTAGTAAATGGAAACGTTTTTCTTGTTGGGCAGAGGATAGAAATATAGATCCCTTCACAGCCCCTATCCACGAGATTTTGTAGTTCCTAACAGAACTCTTTTATTCAGGGTCCGCTTCTGCTACAATCAGGGTTCAGTTAGCAGCCATTTCAAATTTCCATGTCGGTTTTTCTAATGCCAACATTATGTCTCATAAGCTATGTAAAGTGTTTCTAAGAGGGGCTACTCTCCTTAGACCCCCAGTGAGAGATCCCCCTCCTCCTTGGGACATTAATTTAGTACTAACCTCATTAGTTATGCCCCCTTTTGAACCGGCAACTTCTTGCTCCATTAAGTTTCTATCTTGGAAGACTCTCTTTCTGGTAGCTATTACTTCAGCCAGACGTGTCTCTGAACTTCAGGCACTATCCGTCCGTCCTCCACACTTAGTAATTCATAAGGACAGGGTTGCACTGAGGACTAACCCTTCTTTTCTTCCAAAGGTCTGCTCAGAAAACAATTTGGATCAGTCTATAGATTTAACTGTGTTTTTCCCTAACCACACCAACAAGGCAGAATACAAGTTGCATCATTTTGGATGTTCATAGACAGTTGCATTTCTACCTGCATAGGACGAAGGATATAAGGAAGTCTGACCAACTTTTCCTTTCCTATGCTCGGGGCAAACAGGGTCTCCTACTTTCCAAAGTGACCTTATCGAGGTGGTTGTCTCATATCATTACCTTTATCTACCAAGTAAGGAACAAAGACTTGCCAATCAAACCGAAGGGTCATTCTACCAGGGCCTTAGCCACCTCTGTAGCCTTCCAGTCTAGGTTGCCCATGGACTCTATCTGTGCCGCCACTATGTGGGCGCAAATCCTCATACCTTTATTTCTCATTACAAGTTGGATGTGGTCTCCAGAAGTAGAGCTAGCTTTGGTTCCACTGTTCTGAAGAGTCTGTTCCAATGAGCCACCCAGGATTGTAGGTGCTAGGGACGCTGTCCCAACCAGCAAGAACGAAAGCGAGCTTGACAACTTAATGTAAAGAAGTTATGTACCTACCATAACGTTCCATGTTAGTTGTCTTCATCTCACCTTCTTTCTTGCGTCCCCCCCCTCCATCCCCCTATCCTGTTGAACCGAGAGGAGTTCAGTTTTCACTGGCTGTTTGCTGGTTTGTTTCCTTTACTGACTTAGACAGTAGGACAGGTATGTTTAACAATTTGTTTGGAGGGGTTTTCTTCCTATAGCTATGTCTGGGTTAGCTATTTTAAATGAGATCTGGGTAGCTAGCACTAGGCATCATGGGATAAGGGGTCGCCTTGAGCCAGTAAACAGCTGTTGAAGATGGCCGAGTCAGAGCCGAGGATCAGCTCCGATCTCAACCAGCAAGAAAGAAGGCGAGATGAAGACAACTAACATGGAACGTTATGGTAGGTACATAACTTCTTTTTATTCTCCTTAAAGGTCTGCATCCAAAATCCCAGTCTCTCATTCTTTCTTGAGCTTCCACCCTGTTTCATCATCATCCATTTCCACTTTGAGTTATAGTTTTCTGTGTGTGCTGTGTATAGAAACCTTAATTGTGTTGCTCTGAAATACTCCTTCAAATCAGGTAATCGCAATCCATCTTGTTCTGTTGGAAGAATCAGCTCATTCCACTTGATTCTTGCCATGTTCCCCTTCCAGATAAAATCCTTCAGCTCTTTATTAATTGCTGTCCACAACTTCTCCTCTGGTTGATAAAAATATGCCTGACCTGTGTATAAGACTAAAGGGACTAGAAACATTTTAACTACTTATATATTATTATTGATACCCATGTATCAGAGCTTCTTTTCTCTCAGTTTTTGTATTATCTTTTGTTTAGTCTCTTCCTACATATCATTAACTGCCACACCAGAATCATTTTAATCCATACTTCTAAATACTTTATTTTATCTTGTCCCCAGAAATATACATATTTCTGAACCAATTTGTGTGGGTACATAATTTACCGCTATTGCATTTATTTGGCTTCATTAATGTTGTATCCCGAAAAGATTTGAAACTATCTCAAAATGTCCCACAACACTGTAATGCACCTTTTTGGTTTTGTCAGGTGTAAAATAATATCTGGAAATAGAGCCAGTGTTTCTTTACTACCATACCAATTTTATCCTTGAATTTCTGAGTCTCTTATTTTCTTTGCTAGTGGTTCTAAATATAATGCAAGTAACAAAGGGGAGAGAGGACACCTCTGCCTGGTTCCAGTGCTCAATTAGAAGTCATCAGAGAGGACCCAGCCACTTAAACTTTTGCCTCCCATCCCTCATATAGCCTCCTAATCAACCTTATAATTTTATCAGGGAATGCAAATGCTTCCATTGCCCTGCTTATAAAGTCCTATTTTACATTGTCAAATGCTTTCTCTGTGTCAAGACCCACCAACAATAGTGGTGTTTTATAACATTCTGCTTCCCTCTGAATCATCATTGTTCTATTAAAGTTGTCAAATGTTTGCTTCCCCTCTACAAAACCACATTGATCCATATCTATCAATATTGGCATTATGTTTGTAATTTTTTTAGCCATTATAGACATAACACTTTCTGTTCATGGTTTAGTATTGACATGGGCCTGTATATGTAGCTGGATATGATGGAGCTTTTCCCTCTTCAGGTATTAAAGCTTCCACAACTGATGTTGGTACGTCTCCTTCTCCTAAAATACTGTTAAGCAAAAACTTTGATGTCTTTATCAGTGTTTCCCTCCTAATTTCCAAATTTCCACAGGAATACCAACTATTCCTGGGGACTTTCCTGTAGATTGGTTATACGTCTCCATTTTTATCTCCTCTCCTCCTATCCTGTTAGTAATTGAGTCTCATCTTCCTGTAACCTTGGTATATTTAATTCCTCCATACACATTTCCATTTGTACCATAAACCCACAGTGGTGGTGCTGCGGTAGCGTTGTCGCCTCACAGTAAGACGCTGTCCGGTTCGATTCTCAGCTAGAGCGTCTTCTGCGTGGAGACATGCGTGAATGGGCATACCTTCGTTGAAGGTTGTGCGTCAGGGCTGGTAACTCGGCACATAAAAATCAACTACCAGTCATTAGCGGACCGGAGTTCCGCTGTGGTGACCCCTAACCAGGAAAAGCCAAAAGACACAAACAAATAAACCTTTTCTTGATTTCCATATTTCTCTTCTTTATACAGACTTTCCTAAAGTTTCCGAAATATTTCTAATAGTTCTGTAGGATCCCTTGTTATCTTCCTTGTTAGAGATCCCTAAGCATGGCGATAGCACTTTCTAATTTCTGTTGCCTGAGTCGTGCTAAAAGTTATCATCAAAATATAGTTGCTCAAAAGCAGTCTTTCTAAACTCATGCATGTTACCGAGGTAATCCCATATTTTCTGTTTAGCATTCTACAGTTGCTCCTTCTCTTATTCTGTGGGATTCCCCCATTTTGCTGTTCTTTACATTTGTGAGTCCCGCTAAATAATTTTTGTTACTTCTTAAACATATCTCCCTTTCTTTTGTTACCACACTATTTTTAAACTGCACATAAATTTTATCCCACTCCCTAGCTATAGTTTCAGAAGAAATTTCTGTCTTCTCTAATAACTCCTGAATAGTTTCCACTACCCATTCCTTAAATTCCTTTCTTTTCAACAGATAGGTGGTATAAATCAGAGTGTAGCATGTGTGTGCTATATCTTTAAGGAAACATGAGAGGCTGTACGTGCACATATATATTCCAGACACAAGCAATCCCTAGTGTTATTTTGAAGATGCAGCCAGTGTGTAATCATGTATGATCACAGCAGTTAGTTTGTATACAAGTTACTTAGTCATAGTCAAATAAGCTTTACAGTAATGTGTTCATACAGAATAAATCTGCTTAAACAGAACCTATGAAGACTCATTTATTTGTGTACCAATACGAAAGCGACATGGTGTCAGAACCGGGATCGAAAAGATCAAAACTTTTGGAGCCATGAGATGTAAAGGCAACAGCGAAGGTAAAGCCAAGAGAAAACAGTGCAAACATAACTAGAGAAGCAATCAAAGGTTATGAAAAGCAACACAAATTATTTACTTGATGCAAAGAGACAAGAAAAGGCATTACAAGGTCATGAACCGCATTATCAGGCAAGCGGAAAGCTCAAAAATTCTGTTAACTAAAGAAAATGTTTAAGATAAGAGTGTTTGATGAAACAAAGTACAAAACAAGTATGTTTAAGGCATAACTGGGCATGTTTAGAGTAAAACCAGAACAAAGAAAGTATGCTGGGCATAAAAAAAGGAAAAAGGTTTAAATGAGTGCAAATAAAAGAAAAGGGGCACAGTAGATAAAGATAAAACAAGGTGACTGCTATGTTGGGCAAAGTGCTGTGTTTGTGCACAACTACGACTTCGTTTGGTATCAA
Source organism: Protopterus annectens (assembly GCF_019279795.1). Classification (NCBI taxonomy): domain Eukaryota; kingdom Metazoa; phylum Chordata; order Ceratodontiformes; family Protopteridae; genus Protopterus; species Protopterus annectens. The sequence goes on from NC_056744.1 coordinate 5,855,372, forward strand.
AAAGTAACTAAAGTCATTCAAAGTATCTCAGTGTGTATAAAAGTGCTTACAGTGTGTGCTTATTACTGTGCATGTATTTCAGAGAGTTCACTGTGTGTAAAGTGCAACTTTCTCGTGTAATTCAATTGAAGCATGGTTGTTTGAAGAAAAGTTGTCATGCTGGGTATGGCTGTTCGCAAAGTGCCACCATTACAGAGTGGTTCTTATACTGTAAAGCATTGCCTGACAAGGTTCTGCCATTTTGGGAACATTTCAGTGTATTGCATGTAGTCATTTACAAAAGTGCTCATACCTCAAAAGACATTGAATATGGGTAACCAAAATCTGGTTATTCGCTTTGTGCAATTGCTTAACAGGTTTCTTGTATTAAAGGTGTTTCTTACAAAAGATTACAATGCATGTGAATTGCTCAGTTGCACTGCAAAGTTCTTGAAAGTTTCTGAAAGCAACGACTTTAATAAATGATAATGCATGACTGTTCCATGCCTGCCTTTATCAATAAATTTCTAAGCAACTACTTTAGCATTTTTGCCTTTACCAATTCCAGAAGCTGATGATTTTAACATTTCTGCCCTTACTTATCAAAAGTTTCATAAAAGCATCACAAAGTCCGAGAAAGTATTCAGTTAAGCTCCGTAAAACAGTAAATAAATTGAAAAGCTATTCCGCTGAGTTTCGTAAAGCATCGAGAAAGCTAAAAAGTTATTTCGCAAGGTACAGTAAAGCATCGAGAAACTTAAAAAGCTATTTTGTAAAGCACAGTAAATCATTAAGAAATTTGAAAAGTTATTTCACAAAGTGCAATAAAGCATTGAGAAGCCCGAGAGGTTTATTTCGCAAAGTCCAGTTAATTGAAAGCAGTACGTGGTTATTCATTTGCACAATACCGATAAGCACAAAGAAAGTGCAGATATAAATCAGAAGAGCATTAGCCAAGTTGAGTTTTCATGTCAATTACTTATGTTCATATATATATATATATATATATATATATATATATATATATATATGGGTCCCCTTTACATTACCGAAACGACACTTCATCGACACGCGGAAGACCGAGACGAAACAACCGACAGGTAAGTTGACCGAAAAGGTGATTTGCCGACAGCCGAAAGACCAACAAGGGTAACGTGTGAGCGCGACTCGGTAAGTGTGCGATAGCGACGGAGTTAGGAGCGGTCAGGTAAGTGTGCGATATTGTGGGATTTTGGGTTAGGGTGTGGGAAAGGTGAGTGTGTGGTAGTGTCGGAGTTAGGGTTCGGGTAAGGTAAGTGTGTGATAGTGATGGACTGTAGTTTAGGGACGGGTTAAGTGAGTTAGGTTTAGAGTGCGGGTAGGGTGAGTGTGCGATAGTGACGGGCTTTATGTTTTAGGGTGGGTTAAGTGAGTTAGAGTTAGGGTGCAGGTAGGTTAAGTGTGCGATAGTGACAGTCTTTAGGTGTAGGGGTGGGTTAAGTGAGTTAGGTTAGGTGCGGTAGGGTAACTGTGCAGTAGTGTCGGACCTTAGGGTTAGGGTTTGGGTTAGGGTTAGTGGGTATGTCATTGTGTGTCATGTGTAGTTTACGTTGTTTGTGTCGGTGTAATTGTGTTCGGTTTTGTGAGTTGTCGGTGTTGTGTAGTTTCGGTTATTTGGGGTCGGTGTTTTGTGTGTCGGTGAAGTGTCGTGTCGGTAATGTAAAGTAGACCCATATATATATATATATATATATATATATATATATATATATATGTGTGTGTATATATATATATATATATATATATATATATATATATATTTGTATGTATTCGCAAGACCCTTCGCTAGCATGTGTTAATATAGCAGATGGATTTCAAAAACCATAACCATTTGTGTTTGACTAGAATATTGCAGAGAACTGGAGAATATTTGAACAGGAGTACAATATTTTTATACAAGCAGCTTATGCAGATAGAGATGCACACACAAGGGCATTTATTTTGCTAACTCTGTCAAGATCTGAGGCTAGAGAAAGAGAGAGCAATCATTTGTATATGTACCAGCAATGTATGAAGGTTCATAGGTGTGTACTAGGCTTATGGCCCAGGAGCCTTTACAAGCCTAGCCCAAGAAATTTTACCTGACACCGTGCCACCCAATGTTAGTTCACAGTGCCTCTGTCTAGCAGGGCAACTGGAGTTGATCCCTGGGCTCTTCTTTTTTCTCTTGAAGAGGGCCTGCAAGGTGCTCTACTTGACATGAAGGGGAAGCTTATTCCAGAATATAGGCAGTCTTTGGGAGATGAACCTGTCCCACCAGCATGTTCTGTTGATTGTGGTAGTGAGATTGTGGTTTCTTGAGCATGTGCCATGGGGGGATTGGGATTTCTTTAGGTGTAGCATTTCAAGTAGGGCTGGGTCAGACATGGCTTTGTAAGTCCAGCAGAGATCACCTCTGAGTAAGACTGTTCATGTAGGACATGTATTTAAGGCATAGGATCCTTTTTGTCAGGTACTTTTGTGGCCTCTCCAGCTGTTGTAGGTGTCTAGTCAGGTATATGCCAAATGGGGCGTTATATTCAATGATTGGTCTAGAGAGAGATGATGACCTCTTTCTTTCTGGATGTGAACTCTTTCGTTATAAGATGTGCCATATAGAAGGACTTTCTGACCACAGCGGCAACATGGTGGTTGAAGGGTGAGGGTGGCTGTCGACCTGGGTGTCCAGATTTCTTATGGCTCCTTCAGTATTTAGTAGGCTCACGTCAACATGGTAGTTCATGGGAGCTAAGTTTTTTTCCATAGGGAATGATAATGGAATTTTTGGTGTTAAGCTTAAGGCCATGGTTCTGAAACCAGTCATTGGTCTCAGAGAGGTCTTTTTGTAGGATGTCTGCATCACTTGGGGAGTTGATAATGACTACTAGCTTGCAGTCATCAGCGAACTTGGTCAGCCAGAGTCCCGCTGTGTTAGCCTGGACTTCTGAGAAGTAAATGCCAAACAGGAGAGGGCCCAGGACTGAGCCTTGTGGGACTCCACTCATGACTGGTTGACGGTCTGACTTGGGGGCCGCAACTTTCACTCTGTGGCTCCTGTATGTGAGCCAATTTGCAACCCACCTAGTGATAAGGATTGATGCCTAGTTTGGGGAGTTTATCATTGATACCTGAGTGGGGAATGGTATCATAGGCCTTGGCCAGGTCGATGTAGGCTGTATGCACTGCCTTACCCTCATCCACAGCCTTGGTGACTGCCTCAGATAAGTCAGCCAGGTTCAGCAGGCAGGGTCTCCCCTTGACTAATCCAAACTGTGTGGGGTCAAGAGTTTGAAGATTGCCTATATCCTTGCTGAGCAGGTCCATGATGATGCTCTCCATAGCTTTGCATATCAGATTCGTCAACCTAATGGGGCGGTAGTTCCCAGGGTCTGTAGTTGCTCCCCCTTTATGGAGAGGGATGACTGTAGCAGTGCTCCATTTGTTAGGGACAAAGCCTGAGGTAAGGCTGTGATTGAACAGGGCACACAGGTGTGGTGCCAGTTAGTTTTGTATTTCATGTAGGACGCAGCCAGGGATATTAACAGATCCCATGGACGCTGTATTCTTGGCTTTGGTCAATGCAGCTTTTACCTGTACTGCAGAAATGGTGGGTACCGGACTTTCTTCTGGTATTGTGATATGGCCTTTGGGGGGGGGGGGTAAAGTTGGCACCGAATCTGACGGCCAGTATGTTCCACTGTGCAATAACTCTGAGCAAGTCTTGGTATTGCCTTGGAGGTTCTTGATATAGCTATAGAAGGCTTTTTGTTTGTTTTTGGTGTCAACTGCAATTCTGCCTTCATAGCTGGCTTTAGAGGATTTGATAAGGGACCTCAAATTTTTGTTGAGTCTGGTAAGGGAGTTTTTCTAGTCTTGTGACTTAATTCTTTTCTGCAGCAGTCTCTTCCTTCTGTTGTACTTTATTGATGGCTGGGGACCACCAGATTGGCTTCCTTTTTTTGGAGGAGAGCGTCTCGGTTCTATTTGGTATGGCGAGATCCATGCATTTGTGTACATGCTTGTACAGTGCACTGGTGTATGATTCTGCAGTCATGCATCTATTTTCCATTGGCATGGGTGCCGAGAAGTTAGCCACTTCTGTTTTTAGGAGCCCAAGGTCTGCTTTGCAGAAGTTTATTAGGGTGGTCACCTTAACGGGGGGTGTGGGTGAGATGGAGATTTCCATGGTTATCAGTTTGTGGTTGGATTTAACCAGGGAGGAGTTGAGCATAGGTGTGGAGCAACGGTCTCCCATGTTGGTGATAACCAGGTCGAGGATGTTGCTTCCTCTAGTGGAGGTCAGAATGAGCTGGTCCAGGACATTGGAATTGATAAATTCCAGGAAGCATTGGGCCTGTTCATTGGTACTAGAATAGTTTTCCCAGTTGATAGAAATGTAATTGAATGTCGCCTGGTATGAGGGTATTGGGCTGGACCTTGATAGATTCCAGGGTGCTTAGGAAGTTGGAGTGAGAGTCAAGGGACATGGTTGGGGTTTTGTAGCAGGCTATGACTTGTACCGCGATCTTATCCAGTGTTGATTGTACCTGAAGTGTTTCGGATGCATTATGCTGGGCTACCAGTCTGGAGGTGTGTGTCCTTTATGAATATGTAGACACCACTGCCTTTGGTGCTTCCAGCTGTATTCTGGGGCCGAAAGGAATGGAATAAGTTGTAACCTGTGAGTGCAGGGGTGCTTTCTGCCTCTCTAAACCAGGTCTCAGTTAAAGCACAGATGTCAGCATTCTCCATTCTAAGCAGAGCTTTGAACGAGTGTATCTTGAGATTTAGACTTCTAGCATTGAGCAGCATGACCCTCAGATTGCATTTGTTTGTAGCAGTTACAGTGGAATTTTGTTCTTTGGAACACTGTCTGAAAAGACACTGTAAGGGTGGCAAGAGCCATAGCCAGTAGCCGGAATCCCAGGGGTTGACAGATGCAGGCTGTCTCTGGCAAAGCATCAAGGTCTGTCGATCATATCGTCCCAGGCAGACGATGACACCAGAAACTTAGCCAGTTGTTGAAGTCAGTCATTTTCTGCTCGTACTGTGGTATTATTCTGGGTGACAGTAGAATACTGCTGAGGATTAGGGTTGTACCTGCCTGGGCCACATAATCCTAGAATTCCATCACATCTCTTTTCATGTAGTCCAAGGAGGTACGTCTCAGGTCATTCACACCCACATGGACAATGACTGAGTCATATTTATACTTGTGGAGTGACCTGAGTGCATGTGTTATGTGGTGAATCCTGGCACCTGATAGACAGCTGACTGTCACCTTCTCCTTGCTCAACCTAGTGAGTGTGACATCTGCGTGCCTCACAATTGAGTCTCCTATGATTAGTACATTGAGCAAAGGGTTTTGCCTTACGAGATTAGGTTGAGGGGCACAGTGTGGCGGTGAGCTATGTGTTCTGAGATTGTTGTTGAGCTGTGGTGGTTGAGTGCATTTCTGTCTCGGGGGATCTCTGTTTGGGTACATTTTTATTGAGAGCCTCTGCAAAGATGGGTGTATGGTTTGTGTTTCTGTGTGTGAGTTGTGATGGTGTTTTGGAGGGGTGTGTGTTCCGTAGTGAGTTGCAAGTGTTGACCGTCTCCTCTTCACCAGCTAGTCCGGTCGTGGCTGGAGAGTGCACTGCTTCCAGTTTAGTGATAAGTGGATCTCTCACATGTATGAGTGTTGGGAGGTAAGAGGAGAAGGTTGTCTGTGTACATGAGACAGTTGCCACACTGTCTCAGAATGCCCAGGTGCACCAAGCTAGCAGAAGAAAGCACAGGAAATTGCCCTACAGTCATACCCGGGGCGGTGGTCATAACTAATAAGTACTGGTACTGTTACTGCGTAGGAACAGCTAGTGCTTAGAGCACCGAAGTGTGCTACAGTAAATGCTACTAAAGCCTGTTAAAGTCCTAGTCGATTAAACTAATTGAAGTGCAAGAAGTAAGGAACAAGCATGTTCTAAGGGAAAAATTGAAGAGCATACTTTCTGGCACCGGTAATAATTTACCTCAGCTGATTGCTGTTGCACATTGTGCAAACCTGAGCAAACACAGCCTTTTACATTAGAAAGCTGAAAGGGATGGAAAAACTGCCCAAACGGCCACTAAACTACAATTTTGGGCCAGAAACCACTCCTGTTGTGGTAGATAGGCTACCTAGTGCTTACCACTCCCACTGATAAGCTAGGAGGCTTCCCTGCAACACATAAAGGTCTGGGGGACTCAGAAACTTACAAAACAGTCGTGGATACAGCAAATCTGTATCTGGAATAGACTAGTTACAGGAAAGGCGGAAAACAAGTTTTTAGAACTTTTTTTTTGTTTTTTTGTTTTTTTTTGCAGAAAAGCAGCTAAAACAGTAATAAAAATGCTCTTTGCATGCAATGCAAGCTAGCACACTTGAGTGTGTAGCAATATTAAAGCAAATACAGTTTAAATAAATGCAGTTAAATTAAAAGGTGAAGGTGCAGACCGCCATATTGTTGTACAAGCTGAATCCAAAGAAGACCTAGAGTGTTTAAAGTGCAAGTTCAGAGAAATTTGCAACCCCCAGATGAACATTACATTACAGAGGCATTTGTTCTAGACAAGAAATCAGAAGCCAGGGGAAACATTTGCAGCTTACATAACTGACTTGAGGAACAAGGCCAAAATGTTTCGGTTTGGTGACTTGAAAAATGAGCTGATAAAGGATGGACTTGTATGTGGATTAATAGTGCTGCATTGAGGAAGATTTTGCTTCATGACGTGATTTGACAGACCCATGGGGTGACAGAAAGGCACAAGAACATGCTTACAAGTGACAAAACCATGGTTTCAGTGAGCTACAGAGCAAATGTAGATGGTATGCAACATGCGGCTAGTAGAAACAGGCCTAAGCAAAGGGCAACCATAGGAACTCCAAAAAAGGTGCCGAGTTTTCCAGAAAGTTCTTGGAGAAGTGCAAGCTCCACCACCATCTCAGTGCCATACAAATGTGAGTCAGCAAAACCCAAGTCTAGCTTTATTGTTAACTGTCGAAAATTTGTTGCAAACCATGAGTCTAAAAGTTAGAAATGTTTAGCATATGGTCAGCAGTGCCATAAGTGTAAGAAATGGAACCACTTTCAAATCTTTTGCAAATCAAGTAAGCCTCACACAGTTGTAAAGAAAGGTCATGTAAGAAAAGTTGATCAGGTAGAGCCAAAACAATCATTTTTCTACTTAGATGGTGTATCAGTACTGGGAGAAAGAGTTGAAGCAGTAAACTTATTGACAAGGAGTGAAATGTTTTGCACAGTTCGGATCAATGGGAAATTCACAGATCTCAAAGTGGACACTGGATTAAAGTGCATTGTTATATCAACAGATACATTTGCAAAAGTGAGAATCAATGAACAACTCAGTGTAACCAGCAATGCGAGACTTGAGTATGGAGGTGAAAAAATTCAAACCGAAGGTTCAGTCATACTTCCTTGTTATTTGGCTGAGAACTGTTACAACTTATTATTCTATGTAGTCAGATGACCAGTGCAGTCTTTACTAGGTCTCAAAGCTTGAGAATGAATCTGCTTTCTTTTGCTAAAAAAGTTCATCATGTGAGTGCAGTTCCAAGTTCGCATTTTGCAGAAGCCATTTTCTCAGAGTATGCTGATGTTTTCGATGACAAGTTGGGGAAGCTTCCAGTTGTGTATTCTATGAAATTAGACCTTGAAGTCACTGCAGTGGTCAGACCAGCAAGAAGAGTTCCAATAGCTATGCAAGATTAAGTCAAAGCTCAGTTGGATAAGATGGTGCAGCAAGGTGTGATTTGTCCAATCACGGAACCAGCTGAATGGGTATCATCCATGGTAGCTGCTCACAAGAAAGGCTCAGATGAAATCAGAATATGCATTGACCCTAGAGATTTGACGAAAGCATTAGAGGCCATATCATCCAATGCACACAGTTGAGGAAGTCGCAACTCTAATTTCAAATGGCACTGTATTTTCTGTTTTGGATGCAGAGTTCATTTTGGCAAGTAAGCTTGATTGAAAATCCTCATTTCTAACTACTTTTAGTACCCTGTTTGGCAGATACAGATTTCTAAGGATGCCATTTGGAATAAATTCTGCAAGTGAAGTTTTTTAAGCGTGCAATGGAAAAAAATTTTTTCAGGTTATTCTTGTGCCTTCACCATTGCCTAATAGTTGGAGGCAGTGGTGAAGCACACCATGACAAGAACCTCAAGAAAGTTCTAGACAGCGCACATGAATTAAATTTGAAGCTCAGTCCTCCAAATTGAGCTCCAGAAGTAATCTACATAGGACATTTGATGTTAAGTTGTCAATCTCGCCTTCATTCTTGCTGGATGGGTTCGGAGCCGATCCTCGGCTCCGACTCGGCACTTGCTAAGCTCGAGAATCTCTTTTACCAGCTCGAGGCAGCCCTATATCCCATGATGCAATGCGGTAATTACCCAGATCTCGTTTGCCGCTTCGCTCATGAGGTCACCTTTTTACCAGCTCCTGGTAAGTGAATTTTCATTACTCTTTTTCAAGAGATTTAGCTATCCCAGTTTAAATTTTTTTCCCCCTTGTATAGTTAGTTAGTTCCGATTCACTTAGACCCTATTCCCGTTAGTTTCTCGATCCCCTTCATATTTTTCTGTTAGTCAGGCCTTAGGCCTTACCCTCTCTAACAATTTCCTGTCAGGATTTTTGTCAGGTGTGTCTGTTTTTGTTTTAATTAGTGTATTTAAGGACTGAGTGTGTGTGTGTTTGTGTCCAAACTCAGTCATGTCAAAAGACACTAGGGTCTCAGGTTTTAAGAAGTGTGACTCGTGCTGTCAGAAGATGTCTCTGACAGACTGTCACACTTCTTGTATTTATTGCCTGGGACCCCTACACCTGCAGGGCTCCTGTGCTATTTGTCATTCTTTCAGCCAGAGAGTCCTGCAGGAACGTAGAAACAAATTTATCCTGAGGGGTCTTCTCAAGCCTGAGAGCGCCCCGGCCAAGGTCGGCTCCGGGAAGCCCTCTAAGCCATCCAAGACCCAGACTTCGGTGTCCAAGTCTGTGGCCTTGGTTCCGACTCCACCAGAGTCGACATCGGCTCCATCCGGAGCCGATCCTTCCTTCTTGGAAAGTTCAGTACCGGCGCCGATCGGCACCGATACCCTGGCTTCAGCACCTGTGTCGGCTCCGGCTGGAGCCGATACCCTAGCTTCGAAGCATGTCTCGGCTCCGGCTGGAACCAAAACGTCTCTATCCCAGCTCGGAGCCGACAAGCTGTCAGCTCCAACTGGAACCGAAGGTTCGTCGGCTCCGATGGCTCCGTCGAGGAAGAGATCTAGATCTCCTTCACTGGAGTCTATCCACTTGGCTCCAGCCTCCCCCTTACTTTCGGAGCGGAGCCATCGGAGCCGATCATCAAGGTCTTCCAGGCTCTCAGACCATGACTTGGAGAGAGTGGTGAGTAGACTACTAAAATCACAGGCACTGGCCCAGATGCTCCATAGCCCGTCTCAGCAGACGACCGCTATTCCACACCCTCCTGAAATTCCTCCTTCGACTCTCCTACAGAACTCGGAGCCGGAGATTATTGGTACTGTGACTGTTGCTGCTTCGGAGCCGATACCACACCTTTCGGCTCCGTCGTCTTCGACTCCTATCTCCTCCTTGAGACCATCCTTGGAGGGAATCCGGTCGTCGGGCTTCCCTGGTCGGTTCCGAGGGGGCGAGTGGCATCAGACCCTTGTCTGACCCTGTCCTCCCTCTTGGAGCTTCGGCCTTGGTGAGCTCGGCGCCGACATCTGCTTCGGAGCCTTCCTTTTCGGTGGGGCCGGGGATCCCTGTTTCTTCGGAGCGGGGGCTCTCGGTCCTCCCTGGGAGGGGAGCCTTTGAGGTGATGAGGAGTGTGCTAGCCCCCGAGCTTAGTCAGCAGTTGGTTCCTTTAGCTCCTCCCTCCACTGTGCCTGTAGATGTCTCTTCCCACTCTCTTGCTTCCGGACCCAGAGATCCATCGCCCCAGGTTTCCCCATTGGGAAGAACTTCCTCTTCCGAGGTTTCTCCTGATTCTTCAGGAGAGCCCCCGCGTAAGAGGACCTGCAAGAGGAAGCACTTAGACTCCCCTGAGTCTACGACATCAGATACCGACTTAGATGAGTCGGAGGGGTCCCCAAGATCCCCCTCTGAGGATGTTTCCTTTTCAGACATCCTCGAACTCCTAAAACAGAGGGGAAACTGGCCCTCCATTAATCCCTCCGAGGATGAGTCGGTATACCTGGAGGCTTTTGGATCTCGACCCTCCACCTCCTGGGTGTCTCCGCCTTTCGACCCCCTCATGGATGTGATAGCTTGAAAGGCGTGGGCATCTCCTGATTCTGTGGAACCAGTCCCCAGGAGGCCTTCTAAATTTATCACGGCCCCCACTGAGAAACAGTTTCTTACGAAAGGTGTTCTGGTTGATGCCATGGTGGTGGCAGCTGCCACCAAAAAGGAACTTGCAGAACCTTCCGTACCAGTCCATCCTCCTAACAAGGAGTCTAGGACCATGGACAGGTATGGTAAGCGGATGTTTTCCTCAGCGACCTTTGCTATGCGTTCGCTGAATTATTTGTCACTTCACCCGACTTCAAAGAGACATCCTCAAAGAATTGGGTGAGGTAGTACAGGATCTGTCAGCTGCTGGGGCTCAAGAGAAGATTGCCTCTCAGCTGGGAATCCTGAATTCCATAACTAACTCCTCCATGCGGCTCATTTCTTATGCAGCCGATGGGGCGAGTAGAGCCGCAGGCACAGGAGTGGCTCTTAGACGTCAGTCCTGGATGCGGCTTTGCAATTTCGCAGACCCCTTTAAGGCATCCTTCACAAATTCTCCCTTTGATGGCACAACTTTGTTTGGGCCTCAGGTGAAGGACACATTGACTAGGTGCGAGCAAGACTGCAAGACTCTTTCTGCCGTAGGAGTCCGTTTCTCCACCCCTTCTAGACCTTACCCCAAAGGTCAGAAGGGGGGGGAAATGTGGTTCCGAAAATCTCAGGGAGTCACGCCTGACGCACGTGGTCAGTTTACCCCAAGAGGCAGAGGGGGTAATAACAATAGACGCTGCCCTAGAGGCAGAGGGGGTCTGCGGAACCAGGGCAGCAGAGAGCCTCTCTCTGACCAGCCCTTCCAGCATCCCTGAGGTGTTGCCCGACTGCCCACCCTTGGAGGCAGTCGGGGGGAGATTGTCGCTGTACCCAGAAGCCTGGCTTTCCCTCTCTCAAGACAAATGGGTACAGTCGATCATATCCGAGGGTTACAAGATCCCTTTCGAGGAAAGCCCCTTCCCTCAAAAAGGTTCCCTTCCAAACGTTCCACCCGGTCTAAGGGAAATTGCAAAGCTAGAGGTTTCAAAGCTTCTAAAAAAAAGGGCCATCCAGCCAGTTCCAACAGATTAATTAGAGTCCAGAATCTACTCAAGGTTCTTTTTGGTTCCCAAAAAGACGGGAGACTGGAGACCAATATTAGACCTCAGCAGGCTGAACAAGTCTGTCAAAAAGACAAGATTTCGGATGGTCACACTTCAATCGATTTTGCCCTTTCTGGGCAAAAACAGCTGGATGTGCTCCATAGACCTTCAAGATGCGTACTATCACATAAAAATCCACAGACGCTCCAGAAGGTTTCTCCGCTTTCGGCTGGGGACCAGTCATTTTCAATTCAGAGCCCTGCCCTTTGGTCTCACTACAGCCCCCCAGAGTGTTCACCAAATGCATGGCAGTGGTCATGGCTCACCTGAGACGTCAAGGATTCCAGGTGTTTCCGTATCTTGATGACTGGCTCCTCTCAGCCACCACCAGGCATCAACTTCTTCAAGCCAGAGATTATACCCCACGTCTCTGCGGTCAGTTAGGAATTTGTCAACTTCGAAAAGTCTTCCTTATCGCCCTGCCAATCTATTACCTTTATAGGCACAGATCTAGACACTACTCGGATGTCAGCAAACCTAACAAGTCAAAGAATCCTAGATATCCAAAACCATGTTCGGATCATCCTATCCAGCAAAAAGGTACAAGCCAGGTTGGTCCTGAAAGTGTTGGGCCTCATGGCAGCCGCCATCACACTTCTTCCTCTGGCGCGTTTTTACATGCGTCTCCTACAATGGATGTTGTTTACCCAATGGTCCTTCCAGCAGCTTCCCATGCGTCACAAGATCCTGGTGACACAGACCTGCAAGAGCCATCTATCCTGGTGGACTTCTTCTCCCCTAGTCCATCAGGGCAGACCATTTGTCCCCCCGGCCCCAGTAGCCACGGTCACTTCGGATGCCTCCCTTATCGGGTGGGGGGGCATTATCAGGGCAGGATGGTTCATGGCACGTGGCAACCGTTCGAATAGCACCTGCACATAAATGTCCTAGAGATGAGAGCAGTGCTTTTAACGTTGCAAGCCCTCAACGACTTTCTTCCCTTAGGAACTATTGCAGTTCACACGGACAACATGTCCGTGGTGTGGTACATCAACAAACAGGGCGGGACCAAGTCCTATCCCTTGTGTCAAGAAGCTCTCAGACTTTGGCAATGGGCGATCTCCTCTCATCGGTTTCTGGTAGCAACGCATATCCCCGGGAAAACCAACATAATAGCGGACAGATTGAGCAGAGCTATACTCATGCCTCACGAGTGGTCTCTCAAACAATCCATAGTGGAGGAGATTTTTCAGAAGTGGGGCCGCCCATGCTGCGACCTTTTTGCTACACCCCAAAACAGCAAATGCCCAGACTTCTTCGCTCTCTTTCCACTTCCGGGCCATCCCCCCAGAGATGCTCTTACCCAAGTTTGGCCCCGGGGACTTCTTTATGCCTTTCCCCCCTTTCCGTTAATACCGCAAGTACTCCAGAAAGCTACCGTCTTGAGAGCCAATATGATTCTCATTGCCCCTTACTGGCCTCGACAAATTTGGTTCCCGTTCCTTCATCGCCATCTCGTGGTGCAGCCTTGGCATCTGGACCCAGTTCCAGATCTTCTGACTCACCAGTCGGGTCAACTGCACCGATCAATTTGTTCCCTCAACCTCACCGCTTGGTTGCTCCACTTCCTTCCTTAGCCAGGCTTCCTATGATCTCTAACCCCGTTAGAGATGTCATAGTAGCTTCTCTAAAGTCCTCTACCAGGAGGATTTACTATAGCAAATGGAAACGTTTCTCCTTTTGGGCAAAGTCCAAGGACATAGACCCTTTTACTGCCCCTATTCAGTCAGTCTTGGACTTTCTAGCTGAAACTTTTCACTCCGGTTCTTCTTCTTCCACAGTTAAAGTCCAGTTGGCAGCAATCTCTAATTTCCATTTCGGATTTGCAGACCAGAATATTATGTCTCACAAACTTTGTAAAGCCTTTCTCAGAGGGGTGTTCCTACTTAAACCCCCTGTTACACATCCTCCACCACAGTGGGACCTAAATTTAGTGCTGGCATCCTTGATACTTCCCCCTTTCGAACCGGCTGCTACATGCTCATTAAAATTTCTTTCTTGGAAGACACTCTTTCTAGTTGCTATTACTTCGGCTAGGAGAGTGTCGGAACTACATGCTCTCTGTGTTCGTCCCCCTTACTTGGTCTTCCACAAGGATAGAGTATCCTTAAGAACCAATCCATCCTTTTTGCCCAAGGTTGCTTCTAAAACAAATTTGAATCAATCCATTGACCTTCCTGTATTTTTCCCAATCATTCTAACAGGGCAGAACAAAGTTTGCATTGCCTAGATGTTCATCGCCAACTCAGATATTATTTGGACAGAACAAAGCAATTTAGGAAATCTGATCAGCTTTTTCTTTCTTATGCTGAAAATAGGAAAGGTCTTCCTGTTTCTAAAGTAACCTTATCCAGATGGCTATCTTCCACCATTTCTGACATTTATCAGCTTAGGGGCAAACAACTGATTTCAAAACCTAAAGCACATTCTACTAGAGGTCTAGCCACATCTACAGCCTTTCAGGCTAGACTACCCTTGGATACTGTTTGTGCAGCAGCCACTTGGGCCACTCCTCATACCTTCGTTTCTCATTACAAATTAGATTTGGCCTCCAGGAACAGGGCAAGTTTTGGTTCCACAGTTCTCAAGAGTCTGTTCCATTGAGCCACCCAGGATAGGGGTGCTAGGGACGCGGTCCCATCCAGCAAGAATGAAGGCGAGATTGACAACTTAACATTTAGAAGTTATGTACCTACCATAACGTTCCATGTTAGTTGTCTTCTCTCGCCTTCTTTCTTGCGTCCCTCCCTACTGTCCCCCTAGCCTGGACAGACCTTGTTTTTCCCTTTTTCTCTGGGAGATTGTTCTCCCTTGGACACCAGTTAGCTCTGAATCTTTGTTACCTGGTTCCCCTTACAGTCTTCTCAGGTTAGTTGTTCTTCTTTCCTTGTGGAAAGATTGCGGGCAGTTTTTTCCTCTAGATACCAAACGAGATCTGGGTAATTACCACCTTGCATCATGGGATATAGGGCTGCCTCGAGCTGGTAAAAGTGATTCTCGAGCTTAGCAAGTGCCGAGTCGGAGCCGAGGATCGGCTCCGAACCCATCCAGCAAGAAAGAAGGCGAGAGAAGACAACTAACATGGAACGTTATGGTAGGTACATAACTTCTAATTTACAAGTACAGGCTTAAAACCTGACCCAACCAACCAAACAGCTATTTTAGAGATGTCAGCACCAGATAATGTGCAGTTTCCAACGTTTTCTGGGTATGGTCAACTATTTGGGCAAGTTTATACCAGATTTCAATGAGTTGACAGCACTGTTAAAAGAGCTAACATGAAAAAAAATGTTGTATGGTCATGGTTACGTCATCATCAGAAGCCATTTGATAACCTTACGCAAAAATTTGACCCCCCCCCCCCACGTTAAGGTACTATGATGTAGCTAAATCAGTGTTCCTATCCTTTGAAGCTTCTAATTTTGGTCTTGGTTTAGTTATTCAACCTATGCGTATAACCTATGCATCTAGGACACTTACTCAAACTGAGATGCATTATGCTCAAATTGAGAAAGAGAGCTTCTACCAATAGTTTTTTCATGTTCCAAGTTTCACAATTATATTTATGCTTGAGCTATTCAAATTGGAACTGATCGTCAGCCTCTGGTTAATATTTTAAAGAAACCTATGCATTCTACTCGAGTGAGATTACAAAGAATGATTCTCAAATTGCAAAAATACAATTTCAAAATGGTCTATAGTAAAGGTAAATTGCTTTATCTGGCTGATACTTTAACCAGATCACCTAGAAGTACAGTAGAACTGCTTGATGTTGAAAATTTTGACTTTGATGTAATGTCAGTGCTTAAGTTTTCCACCACTAGACTTTTTGAGTTGAGAGATCACACTATGACTGATCCAATTTCACAAAAGCTCAATTATTACATCAGTGTCGGATGGCTGTCAAAAGAATGTAGTGCATCACCTGAGGTGCAATTGTATTTTCCCTACAGATATGAATTGCTGATGGAAGATGGTATTATTTTCAAAGGTCTTAAAGTTGTTCCTGCTTCATTACAGCATGAAATATTCAGATTTTGCATCATGACCACTCAGTTTTATTATCCACTAAGAGAAGGGCAAGAGAGCTAGTATTTTGGACTTCATTATCAAAAGGCATTGAGAGTGTTCTTTCTTTTTGTTCTATATGTAATAGTACCAGAGCACATTTGCAAAAGGAACTACTTCAGCTAAATCCAATACCTGAACTACCTTTGCAACTGATATCTTTGAATGGAACAATCAACACTATTTGGTTTTGGTAGACTCTTACTCAAGTAGTTTGAGATTGATCTGCTACCAAATTTAACCTCAGCAGTTGTTATCACTAATCTTAAACGTAATTTTTCAGTTCATGGTAGTCATCACAAACTTTATTCTGACAAAGGTACTCAATTTACTAGCCAGTTGTTTCAGAAATTTGCGAGAGAATGGGACTTTGTACATGTCAGTAATAGTCCTGAATATCCTCCATCCAGTTGTCTAGCTAAACGTGCAGTACAGAGTGCAAAGCAATTACATGAAAGGTCAAAGCGTGACAATACCGATGTATTCTTGAATTTACTTAATCTCAGAAACATACCTTGTGATGGTATTCTTGGCTCACCTGCTCAAAGACTACTTTTCAGGCAAACTAAAATTACACTACCTATTTCATCAACTTTGTTGAAGCCTAACCCTAAGAACAATAAAACCAATAGGGCTGAGTTGTTGAAGAAGCATAATATCCAGAAATCTAGTTATGACAGATCGAGCAGATTACTTTGTTCGTTGAGGGAAGGAGAGACTGCACAAATCAAGACAACAAAAGGTTTTGGTCGAATCGGACAGATAACGGGCATCTGTGCTGAGCCGAGATCTTATTGGGTAAGTTCCGATGGTGTAGAGTATAGGAGGAATCACAGACATCATCTTCCTGTACCAGAATCATCAGCAGTGCAATCACAACATTGCATCTGTGATCCATATTCTAAATCAAAGACTTAGTCAGACATCATTTCCAGACCAGTATATGTTCAAAAGTCTGATTGTGTTCTAGAGAGTAATTTGAACATTCCGTAAGTCAACTATTTTACAGAAACTGTTGCAGTTGCTAAAACTGATTCTCAATTTTATGTCAAAAGATATGGATGAGTTTCTAAGCCTAGTGTGAAATTCACAGCAGTGTGGAATTGATTGTATATACATGTGTACTTAGCATTGTATAATGCATGTCTCTAGATTATTTGTGATTTCTGCATGCCAAATTGCATGATCTATTTCTCCAAGAGGGAGGCTGTAGATTAGAGTGTAGCGTGTGCTATGTCTTTAAGGAAACATGCAAGGCTGTGCATGCGCATATAAATTCTAGACACGTGCAATCCCTGGTGCCATTTTAAAGAAGAAGCCACTTTGTAAGCATGTATGATCACAGCAGTTAGTTTGTGTATAAATTGCTTAGTCAAATAAGCTTTACAGTAATGTGTTTGTGTAGAATAAAACTGCTTAAACACAACCCACAAAGACTCATTTATTCGTGTACCAACACAAAAGTGACAGATGGGAAAGGACCAGTGTCTCATTATTGGCACATGATCTGAAATACTTATTGGGTACATATCAATGCGTTCAATTAAATTCACATGTTCCTATGAAATGTAAATTCTGTCTAGTCTGGGCCAGTTTTTGTATTGTGGAGAATAATATGTAAATTCACTCCAAGCACATAGTACTGAAGTCACATCTTTCATGCCAAATATTTTTATAAATTTCTTCAAAAATCTACCCTCCTTTGTTATATTTTCTCTTCTGGGCCCCCAGACACATCTTCACTGTTGCAAATCAAATTCCATTCCCTACTTATAAGTAATAGTCCTTGATGAAAGCTGATCATTTCTCCCAGAATTTTCTTAAGCTCCATTATAGCAGTTTTTAGTGGAATATAAATACATAATCCTCCTCCCTTGCCAGTAGCCTTCAGTAATACAAATCTACCATTATTATATGTTTTATCCTCTTCTGTCACTGTTGGAACTCCTCTTGCAGTTATTATAAGTACTCATCTCTTTCTTTGCCCTAGGTATTCTGCTGAATAACCATTCTGAAAACCTTAATTCACTTGTTCAGTTCTTTCCAAGTGCGTCTCCTGTAGCATAGCTATTTGCACATTTTTAATATAGTTCCCTACTCTTTCTTTTTTGTATTTATCTGAGAGACCATTGACATTGAAAGACATTTCAGGAAAATGATGCTTTGTGTAAAGTTATTCCCACATTTTTTGTATAGCAGCTTTTTTGTTAAATGTCTAGTTCCATCTTTTGTATTGCATGCATATACTGTTTGGCAGGTTAATCTTTAATACAGTTTTTTCTTGTCAACTCCATGTTACATTGTTTTTTGTTTTATTGAAAGCCCTTAAACAAAACTGCACACACACATCCTATACCCACAAAACTTGTTAATGTAATAATAGTAATACAGAAAACTATATACATCTTCAAGTATTGAAGTTTCCCCTCCTAATAGAAACAAATGTTCCAAACTGACACACACAGACTTCAGATTACATAAAAGAATGGTTATCCACGCTAAGATGCATGGTACAGCATGTGCTTCTACTAAGTGCTGTCTGGCATTATCTTATCTTTATAGCTGTCTCGGCTGGGAAAACACTTGAATCCTTTCAAAAAACTTTTTCTCAAAGCCATTTCTCTTTATTGCTTCCTAGATACATGAGAACACGACATAAAAGTGCCAAGCATACTGTTGTATAGTAGAAAAAAGCCTTATCATATTCAGTAGTCTTTCATTTACCTACTTTCTCTTAAAACCTGTTACTATATTAAGCTAATGGCCTTAACCTACTCAATCTCCTATGCAAGAATGAGAAAAAGCACACTAATTTTTCTTTTGTCATGCTCTTTTAACCAGATTGTTCTTTTTTTTTTTTTACATTTCACTGCCAACATTACTCATCCAACCATCTTCCGAGTATTTTTCTGAACATTAATGACATGAAGTAGGACATATGCTTTAGAGTCCCTACAAGTTTAACAAAGTCCAAAAAAGTCCAATATTTCCAGATTTTCTTCTATTCCTGTTCATCTC
Source organism: Protopterus annectens (assembly GCF_019279795.1). Classification (NCBI taxonomy): domain Eukaryota; kingdom Metazoa; phylum Chordata; order Ceratodontiformes; family Protopteridae; genus Protopterus; species Protopterus annectens. The sequence continues at coordinate 5,873,931 of NC_056744.1, forward strand.
CATCTCCCAAATCCTGTCTCTACTTCATTTTCAAAATACTCTTGATTCGTCTAGACAATTCTTGTGTTTTTTTTCCTTCTCTCAAGCATTTTTCTATTGAAACATGTTTCACTGGCACAGCCTCTCTGTGGTCTATGTTACCAGAAGAACAAGAACAGGATCTTCTTCAATTTCACAGCTTGCTTTTTGTTGGGCAGGCTTTTGTATTGCTTCCTTAGCATGTACTACCGCAAAAAAATATTTTGTCCCTCCAGGGAAAAAAAAATATTAGCTGGGTACAGCAGTTTGAATCTCATGCCTGCTTCTCGACATTGCCTGAATAATGGAATAAATTTACTCTTCTGCCTGGTGTGCAATGAGTAGTCATTCTCCACAAATACTTTGCTGTCTCTCAGTTTTAGCACTTTGTCTTTTTGCCACAGTTTTGTCATAATCAACTCATCCTGCTGGTAAGATTGCATCTTTACTATTAAAGGTCTAGGTTGCTTTCCCATAGCCAGGTTGGGAGCATGCACAACATGTGCCCTTTCAATTAATTCCTGTAGTAGAATATCGGTCCAGTTGCTTGTATGTGTTTTCATAAAATTAATACAGGTTGTTCATTCCAGCTTCTCTGGTACAAGAGAAAAATCTCAAGTTTTCCCCTACATGCTCTGTCCTTTAATTTTGTTATTTTTTTGAAACATGCCTTCTGTGCAATCTCATTCGACCTCTGAGTTTTGCAGTTTTATCACCTTATCTGAATAGCTGTTTAAATCTTCTTCCATTCTTTCCTGCCTTTTTATTGTTTGAGTTATCTACTCCAATAGTGTTTTGTTTATTTTAATCAGGTTTGTGTGCAGTTACCTTGTACTTTCTTCTATATGACTGGAAGTCATGTCTGGAGCTTGCTCTACTTTTTGTTGAACAGCTGCAGTACTTTTCCCAGTCACTTTGGGGTTTTTTGCCACCTTTTGTAGCTGATTTTCCTTCAAATTCTCTATATTTCTGTTTTCTTGGTGTCCAGGTTGTGCATTTACTAGCCAGTTACTGAAAATTGCCCAGAAATGTAGATCTACTGCCTATGTCTGCTAATTTTCTGTTTTCACACAGTGAGAGCTAGAATTAAGCTGTTACTCAATGTATAGCCATCTTGGAATTAACACTTTGCTTGCAGACTTTGTCTTCTGCCTTCATTTTTTAAGCAGCTTGTGTCCCATCATTAGATCACTGTTGCAGTACACTAAGATATGTGGTTGTATCCTACCCAGAATATGACACCCAGCCAGCTTCCAAAGCTTAAGGGCACCTCCTACATAATCTTAACTGTTAAACGGCTCTCAGAGAGTGGTATAAAGTCAGCGTTTAGGACACCAAGCCATCAGAGCTTTCTTGCTTTGAAGTGCACTCTTCTCTACAGGCTTTGAGCAACTGGTCAGTTAGTGCTTCTTCAAGGCTGGGCAGATAGTTACCCTGGAGTGGAAATACTTCCTAATTTACCTGTTTTTGTGAAGAAAAAATTGTCTTTTTCTGTCCAGAATTATTGCCAATGGCTAGGGCTAGGAATTTTTTTTTTTTTTTTTTTGAGGGATTTTTTGTGCTTGTCACTAAAAAAAATTAAAATAACATATTATTCAGGATTTCCTATGGGGAAGTACCATTCAAAAATATGTTTATTTGTTTTACTTTTGCATAAAAAATTATTGCTAGGGCTATTGGTTTTGGGGGTTGTCATTACAAAGTGTAAGTCAGAACTTATGATGTTATGTGATCCTATCTCGCCTACATTCTGAACTGATGGGTTCGGAGCCGATCCCTCGGCTCCGACTCGGCACGCTTATGCTATAGAGCGAGGCCTCTAATTGGCTGAGCTATCTTTATCCCAGGATGCACCACCACTAATCCCCCAGATCTCGTTTGCCGCTAACCAGCTTAGACGTGGTCTCAACATTGGCTGGGCTAAGTACTATTTATTAGGCTTTTCCTGTCACAAATTTCTTTACTTTGAACCCAAAAGCTGTTTTAACAGCTATTGTTGTTATATTAGTGTGTTTGGTGGATTTCTGTTAGTAAATTCGTGATTTTGTTAGTCAGGGAAGGTTTCCCGTTTTAGTTAGAGGGGCCTTCCCCTGTTACTTTGCTGTTTGTGTTTTTTTCTTGGGTCAAGTACCCGTTTAAGTTAGAGGGTCTTGACTCTCTTTCTGTTTTTCACTCGTTGTTGTCTGTTACTGTTGGTGTAAAAAAAAAATATATATATATATAATTTTGTGAAAATTGTTATATTGAACTTTCTTTAACTAAAGTTTAGTGTTGTTTCACATTTATTGGTTCTTTGGCAAAGCAGTTATGTCGAAAGAACACAAACCCTCCGGGTTTAAGAAATGCACGAGGTGTGGTTTTAAATTGTCCATAACGGACGACCACGCCTCGTGCGTCTATTGCTTAGGTGCTAATCATTTACAGGAGTCGTGTAGTGTGTGCCACGCATTCTCTTCTAGAGTCCTCCAGGAGAGGAAAAACAAATTAATCCTCAAGGGATTAATCAAGCCTTCCTTCGAGGAGGCTTTATCTTCCTCTCCGTCTCCTTCTAAAAAGAAAAAAGCATTGGCTCCGACCAGTCAGTCGGAACCGACCGCTAAAAAATCTAAGCAGACTTCTCCATCGGCTCCATGGACTTCGGAGCCGAGGTCGGAACGGTCTGCCTCGATGCCTCCAGCCTCGACCCCTCTGGTTTCGGAGCCGAGGTCTGGGGCATCGAGAGGCGGGTCACCCTCATCGGCTCCACTGATATTGGAGCCGATCAGGGTTACCGGCTCAGACTCTTCCCCTCGAGCCGAAGTCCTTATCGGCACCGAGGGAAATTTCCTTGAAACCTTCCTCGGAGCCGATAGTTGTTGAGTCCTTTCGGAGCCGGTCCCTGAGCCCTTCGGAGCCGATGGAGAAATCGGTTCGGGCCCGATCGGTATCCTCTAGGTCATCCAAGATGTCTGATTCGGACATCGACAGGGTGCTCCTTCGACTCTTCCAGTCTCCGGTGTTCCAAAAGCTAGTTTCAGCTCCAGCCCATTTGGCTTCGGAGCCGATGGTCCACTCCCCTACTGTGGTTCCTCCTCCAACAGCTTTGGCACCGTTGGAGCCAGTGCTGGTGGAACCTGTGGAGGTGTTAGGGTCGGGCCCGACCCTTGCTCCAACTCCGGCTCTTGGGTCGGAGTTCAGTACACGGACTTCTTCCTTCGGCCCTGGGGGGGAGGCTTCGGGATTGATGCTCTCGGTCCCAAGTCTCCCTCTTGGTGCGTCGGCGGCGGGAGTACTGTCCACTGTCGTGGCCACGGAGGTGGGACCCTCCCAGGATTCTGGTGGTCCCACCTTCAGGGCTATGAGGAGCGCTTTAGCCAAATCTTCCTTGGCTACCTCCACGGTTTCCCCAGCTACCTCCCTGCATACGGAGACTGGGTCGTTGGCAGTCCCCCTGTCTTTAGACAGCGGAGCCCCCGGGCCTCAGGTTACCCCCGCTGGGGTTTCTCCTCCTCCTGGAGGTCCTTCTGAAGTTTCTTCGGAAGAACTCCCCAGGAAAAGGTCGTGCAAGAGGAAGCACGTCGACTCCCCTGATGAGTCTTTGACATCCGACACTGATCTCGATGATGCAGAGGGGTCCCCTAAGTCGTCCTCGGATGATGTCTCCTTTGCAGACATCCCAGAAGCCCTAAAACAGCGAGGCGGCTGGCAGTCCAAACCTCCCTCTGCTGATGAGTCGGTGTTCCTGAAGGCCTTCGGGGCTCAGCCCTCTGCCTCCTGGGTGTCTCCGCCCTTCGAGCTCTTGGATTTGATCTGTTGAAGGGTGTGGGAACACCCAGACTCTGTGGAACCGGTGCCTGCTCGTCCGAACAAATTTCTCTCGGCGCCCCCTGATAGAGAGTTCCTTACTAAAGGTGTGGCTGTAGATGCTTTGGTGGTGGCATCTGCTACCCAGCAAGATGTAGCAGAGGCTTCTACGTCCGTCCATCCTCCTAATAAGGAGTCTAGGAGCATGGATCGGTACGGAAAGCGCACCCTTAGTTCAGCGGCCTTTACACTGAGGTCCTTGAACTACCTGACGCACTTTACCAGATTTCAGAGGGATCTCATTAAGGAGCTATCCGATACACTCTTGGGTAACCTGCCTGAGGAGCTGGCCCAGACGGTTGGCTCTCAGCTGGCTACAATGTCGTCCATTTCGAACTCGTCCATGAGGCTCATTTCGTATGCAGCCAAAGGGGCGAGTAGAGCGGCGGGTACAGGCATTGCTCTACAGAGACAAGCCTGGCTCCGCCTGTGTCATTTCGCGGAGGCCTTTAAGTCTTCATTTGCCGACACCCGCTTTGATGGGTCCTCCCTGTTTGGACCCAAGGTAAAAGACACACTAACCCGCTGTGAACAGGAGGGTAAGACTCTGACTGCCATAGGGGCACGATTTTCCACTCCCTTTCGGCCTTATCCCAAGGCTAAAAGAGGAGGGAAAATGTGGTTCCGTAGATCTCAGAAGCCTTACACCTCTCAGCAGGAAGGTTCCCCTTCCAGAGGCAGAGGAGGGGGAAATTCATCCGGAAGACGCCGTCCTAGAGGCGGCAGAGGCCCTCGCAACACTGGAGACCGCGAGTCCTTTCGTGGCTCTTCAGCCTTTCATAGTCCCTGAGGGATTGCCCGGCTGTGCTGCTCCGGAGCCAGTCGGGGGTCGTTTCTCGAAGCACCTGAAGGCCTGGGAAGGGATCACTCAGGACCGATGGGTGCTTCGGATTATCGCCGGAGGTTACTCCTTCCCATTCTCTCACCCCCCCCCCTCAGTCCAAAAAAATCCCGGACCCGCCACCCAGTCAACGGGATACCGCAGCCTCAGAAGTTTCAAAGCTGCTGCAAAAAGGAGTCATCCAACCGGTCCCCGCAGACCAGATCGGATTAGGGACTTACTCAAGATTCTTTTTGGTGCCAAAAAAGACCAGGGACTTGAGGCCCATTTTGGACCTCAGCATCCTAAACCGTTCAGTCAGAAAGTCCAAGTTCCGAATGGTCACTCTACAAACCATTCTCCCATTGCTGGAGAAAGGTGTTTGGATGTGCTCCATAGATCTCAAGGATGCGTATTATCATACATGGTACATCAAGCGTCCAGGAGACATCTGCGCTTCAGCCTAGGAGGCAGTCATTTTCAGTTCCGTGCGCTGCCCTTTGGTCTCGCCACAGCCCCCAGGGTGTTCACCAAGTGCTTGGCAGTAGTGACTGCTCACCTGAGAAGTCTAGGATTCCAGGTGTTTCCGTATCTAGACGACTGGCTCCTAACTGCCACCTCCAAGCATCTACTTCTGCGGAGCCTACAAGCCACTATATAACTGGGCAATTCCCTTGGAATCACCTTCAATTGGCCGAAGTCTGTGTTGCGGCCATCTCAACGAATAAGATTCATAGGGGTAGAGATAGACTCAAACCAAATGCGGGTCTATCTACCTACAGACAGAATTCAAACCATACAAAATCAAGTTCGAGCCTTACTTCCCAGGTCCAAAGCCCCAGCCAGAATGGTCCTGCAGCTATTGGGATCCATGTCTGCCACGGTTCTTCTAGTCCCCTTGGCAAGGTTGCACATGAGAATCCTCCGGTGGCTTCTTTCAGCTCAGTGGTCCTTTCAGGAACTCCCTCTCAGTCACCTCATATGGATCACGGAATCTTGCAAACGGGACCTTCGCTGGTGGCTAGTGCCCTCCAATTTGGATCAGGGACGACCCTTTGTTCTTCCTCCTCCGGCGGCCACTTTGACCACGGACGCCTCCCAGATGGGGTGGGGGGGGGGCATTCCCTGGGCAGGTCAGTCCAAGGCAAATGGCACCCGGAAGAGACTCTTCTTCATATCAATATCCTAGAAATGAGGGCAGTACTCCTGTCCCTTCAAGCCCTTCACGATTATCTCCCTCAGGGCGTAATTGCTGTTCACTCAGACAACATGTCAGTTGTCTGGTACCTGAACAAACAGGGAGGAACCAGATCCTATCCTCTTCGCAGAGAAGCCATGAGAGTTTGGGAATGGGCAGTCTCGACCAAATGCTTCCTAGTGGCTACTCACATACCGGGCAAGTCCAATGTCATAGCCGACAGATTGAGCAGAACCATCCTCTCTCCTCACGAATGGTCTCTGAATATGACAGTTGCAAGTCAGATTTTCAGCGAATGGGGAGTTCCGTGTTGCGACCTCTTCGACTCCCCTGAATGCGAAGTGCAAGGAATTCTTCTCCTAACCCGGCTCCGGGAAGAGCCCCATGGACGCATTAGTCCATCCTTGGCCCACCGGCTTGCTTTATGCCTTCCCTCCAGTTCCTCTCCTCCCAGGGTGATTCAAAAGGCATCTCTCTTGGGGAGCAAAATGATCTTAATTGCTCCTTACTGGCCTCGTCAAGTGTGGTTCCCCTATCTTCGGAAACATGCTCTGGAAGGTCCATGGTTCCTGGACCAGGTCCCAGACCTACTGGTTCATCAGTCGGGACTATTCCACCAGTCCCTACACACCGTAAAATTGACGGCCTGGCTCCTCCTCTTCCGACGATAGTCAGGAGTCATACATTGGATCCAGATGTTGTGCACATATTATCTTCGGCCCATAAGTCTGCTACAAAGAAACTGTATTCTAGCAAATGGAAAAGGTTTGCTATTTGGGCTCAACTCTGGGGCCTGGACCCCATTTCTATTCCGTGGCAGAAGTACTAAAATTTCTGACCTCTCTTTTCAATCAAGGCTCTTCAGTTTCTACCATCAAAGTACAATTGGCAGCAATTTCTAATTTTCACGAATCCATAGACCCACCTTTAATGAGCAACAGATTGTGTAAGACCTTCTTGAAAGGTGCTGCTCTATTAAGACCTCTGATTTCTCATCCTGCACCTCCATGGGATCTCGATATAGTGTTACGCCTTGACTTCTTTCCCCTTTGAACCGGCAGCTACCTGTGATCTAAAGTTTCTATCATGGAAGACAGCCTTTCTGGTGGCGATTACTTCTGCCAGAAGAGTTTCAGAGCTTCAAGCTTTGTCAGTGAAACCCCCGTACTTGGTTTTTCATAAAGACAGAGTATCCCTCAGACCAAATCCTTCCTTTGTTCCTAAAGTTTGTTCTACTTTATGCTTACAACAATCGTTAGAGCTTCCAGTTTTTTTCCCAAAATACTCTAACAAAGCGGAGTTTATATTCCACACACTAGATGTCCACAGACAGTTACGTTTTTATTTAGACAGGACCAAACAAACAAGGAAAACAGATTAGTTGTTTGTATCCTTTGCAGATAACAAATTGGGCAACGCTGTCACAAAGGTCACTATTGCCAAATGGATCAGGGACTGTATTACTCAAGCTTATATTTATTCTAACAAAGAGTTTACCACCTCTGTCAAGGCTCATTCTACAAGGGCTATGGCTACTTCGGTAGCATTTCACTCTAAGCTTGCTATTAGTGACATTTGTGCTGCGGCTACATGGTCTTCCCCGCACACCTTCATTTCCCATTACAAATTAGATTTGGCATCTAGAGGACGAGCTTCATTTGGTTCCACAGTGCTCAGGAGTGTTTTCCAATGAGCCACCCGGGATTTAGGTGCTAGGGACGCTGTCCCATCAGTTCAGAATGTAGGCGAGATATGATCACATAACATCTTTTAGTTATGTACTCACCATAACTTCAGATGTTTGGGATCCATCTCGCCTACATTCCTAATAACCCACCCTCCTTCCCCCTTCCTTGCAGATCAGAGGATATCAGAAGGTCCGAATCCTGTTGTTTCATCTTGAAACATCTAACAATGTTATATAACCAAGTTGTGCATGTGTGCATGAATGCGGACAAACAAGATCTGGGGGATTAGTGGTGGTGCATCCTGGGATAAAGATAGCTCAGCCAATTAGAGGCCTCGCTCTATAGCATAAGCGTGCCGAGTTGGAGCCGAGGGATCGGCTCCGAACCCATCAGTTCAGAATGTAGGCGAGATGGATCCCAAACATCTGAAGTTATGGTGAGTACTTAACTAAAAGTTCAATCAGGTTGTACTACCGACTCTACAAGGCTTCATTCCCCTTTTGTTGGTCACTTTTTTTTCTGGAGAGACATGTAGCACGCTTCAGGATTTTCATTTTTTCACTCCCCAATCCACAAAAAGAACCAAGTTTTATGGGAGTCTCAAGCCTTCAAGACTGTTTCCTCTTTCCCTCACCCACTAATGAGTGACTCTGCTGTGGTATTTCGGGTAACTCAGACTGCTCATCACTGTCTTTTGATCCCTGTAGTGTTGCTGTCCGAGAACTAAGGATTTAGAGGTAGGCATGGCTTTTGCAGCTTTTCTGCCATTTTCAGGCAAGGGGAGCCACACTTGTCAGTGTCAGAGAAGGGAGAGGACAGTGCTCTACTTGAAGCTGCTCTAATGAGCTTGATTCTCAGGTATGGTACGGATCTTCTAGTCTGACTTTTTCTGAGGGAGTCTTCCAGGAAAGGAAACGTAAAAGTTAGACATGGTTCATCTCTTTCTCATAAGATAAATATAGAAGATTGGCTAGGCTTTACTAAGGGCTTATTTCAAGCCTTAAAAGGAAAAAAAAACTTCTCTTTCAGACTGAGAATAGGAATGTAAGAAACAGGATTTGGATTTAGATTGTGTTTCTTAACTTCCTACACCACGGGAGGGTTAATCAGATGCATATATGATAATTGAGCCATAATGATGGTGTTATTTCAGTGAGAGCAAAAATTAATACCTGAAAAGCAAAGCTAACTTATTGTAGGTAGATTTCCTTCAGCCTGCAGCTCTTCCTTATGTCTTACCAGTATTGCAAGATGCTTTCTTGGCAGCTGACATTGTGCTCGACAGATTATATAAGGTTTAATTTTTCAAACCCTAGATCACATTGCAGTGATTTCTCTTGTCAAAACCACCTTTTGCCATAAGTCTCTTGGCAGCTAACTCTATTCCTCCTGACAAAGATGGAAAGCATTTGATAGATTTGGGAAGAAAGTTTATACTCCTTCCACCTTACCCTTCAAAATAATGAATTGTCCAACTTACATATCCAAGTTTCTTGGAGCTTATTTTAATAATATGAGGAAATTAATTGCTGACTTTCCTTCTTCAGGGACTGAGACATTGTTAAATTCTTTAATACCCTTTGTGTCCCAGGTAACAAAACACTCATATTTTTTTTTCAATCGTCTTCTGACAAGCTGAGCAGGACCAGAACAGACCTCCATGAATAGAAGTTGAACCAAAGGGTCTTCCACAGATTGATCCATCGGTGGGGAACTCATCAAATCTCTTTGCCTCCATTCACAACAGACAAAGAATTTTTTTCCATGACTCTTTGCACAAAGGCCTGGAAAGCAAATGCTTTTTCATTCCAATGAAAATAAATATTTCTATGTGCCTTTCTACCCTTTCCTGGAAGGCAAATGATTTTTCATTCCAATGAACATGAATATTTCTATATGCCATTCTACCCTTTCCTCTGTTAACCAGAGTTCTTCTAAAGATTCAAAAGGGCTCTTCAGAGTTATTGTGGTAATCCCCTTTTGGCCTAGGCAACAGTGATTCTCCCTTCTTATGAAAACTGAAAAAGGAATTGCCACAAACCATACAGGATGTATTTACTCACACAGGACAGGAGTTGTTGAATACAGATTGGTCTTCATTTTCTTCATCTCACTGCCTTGATGGTAGAATATTAATACATTTAGGTATCTGTTTTCTGAGAATGTGCAATTGGTATTTAAGAAGGCTAAGAAACCTGCTACTAGAAAATCATATTTGGCTAAGTGGAAGAGATTTTCTAGTTGGTGTCAAAGTATGAATCAGGACCCTTTCCAGGCCCAGATGCCCCTGGTTGTACAGTATTTGTGCGATTTATTATCCTCTGACCTTTTTTATTCTTCTTTCAAGATTCACCTCTTAGCCATCTGTGCTTGTCTGCTTATGCACTCTCCACATCTGCATCTGTCCTGCCTCAAGTAAAATGGTTCTTGAAAGGGATTTTACATACTCAACCATCTAGAAGATAGGTGGCTGGTTCTTGAGATCTTAATTTTGTATTAAAGAAATTTGTTCTTTTTCCTTTTGAACCTGCTCATGAGGCTGCTTTGACATTCTTATCTTGGAAAACCATATAAATTATGTGATGTCTGCAAGAAGACCATCTCTGCTACAAGCTAGAAGCTCTTTTGGTGACTCAACCTTACCTAATCTTTAACAAGGTAGGTTAACTTTGGTTTCAGAATTTACCTTGAGCCAGGCAATAATTCTCCCTGTTTTCTATCCAGATATAAAAAAAGTAAGGGGGAAATAAATGTCCACACTCTGGATGTCCACAGCGATCTCAGATTCTTCAAAGACAAAATCTTGAACTCTGATTAGCTGCTTATTTCATACAAAGGTAAGAAAAACAGACAGACATTGTCAAAATGTACAATTTCTAAATGGTTGTCCCATGCAACTGATTTTTTACTCTCACCATTACAAAACACTTCAGTCATTGTCAAAGCCCCACTCTACTAGGGCCTTGGTTATTTCTGTGGCTTTTTGGAAAGGATTGGACTCTGGAAATCTACTAGAGGCAGCAACATAATCATCAGTACACACTTTCATCAGTCACTACAAATTAGACTTCCTAGAGATCCAGACAGGGTTTGCTAGAATTATTTTCCAGGAGTTCCTAGACTCTGATCCTTTTTCTTCCTCACTTTCTAACCTCTGGTATTCTACCCATATAGCTTGGGCTATGGCAACAGTGATTTAGTGATGAATATAGTGCAGTTCTATAAGTAAACTTATCATAATAGTAAATGTTTGAATAGGTCACTCTTGCACTAGAAGCATCTTCACTCCACCCCCCTCCCTATTGTATTATATTTTATGCCGTTGTGTGAATATCTTTTTCCCTTTTTCCTAACACTTACATAGCACGCAGAGCTGTAGCCTCACTTACTGTGAGGCAAAATATCTGTGAAGGTTTAGCACTCTAACCACTGACTTTATACTGCTGTCTTTAAGCTGTTCAGAGGTTAAGGCATGTAGAAGGTGCTCAGTTTGTCGTATCTTGACAGAATCTAACCCATGCAGCTTAGGCTACTGCAACATTGATCTATTAGAACATCTACTCTTACGTTAAGTTTAGATAAACAACTGTACTTTCTTGAGCAGCCAGATTTTTTTTCAGCCTCTGATTTTTGCAGTTTTAGCAGCTCATCAGAATAGCTAATTAAAGCTTCTTGTGTTTTTCCAGACTTTCTTATCTGACTCTATATACTCCTTCAGTGTTTCATTAATTTTGAGCACCTCTGATTGTATTTGATTTCTTTTTTTTTTTTCCCCTCTGACTTATTAGAAGCCATCTCCTGTGCCAAAGCTGAAACTTGAACTTCTTTTTTTCTGAATAGCTGCAATATTCTTCCCAGATAGTTTTCTTTTCTTCTAATTTTCTGGTTGGTACTCTGTTCCTTTGTCTACAGTCTTCTTTCTTTTTTGACAGAATATGTGTGTGCGTGAATGAGAGGGAGGATAGAGGAATGGTGAGGATGCAGAGAGTAGAGTTGGAGAAGGTGGATGAGTGTAAATACTTGGGATCAACAGTTCAGAGTAATGGCTAGTGTGCAACAGCGGTGAAGAAGAGAGTACAGGCAGAGTGGAGTGGGTGGAGAAAAGTGTCAGGAGTGATTTGTGACAGACGTGTACCACTAAGAGTGAAAGGGAATGTCTACAAAAGGGTAGTGAGACCAGCTATATTTATATGGGTTGGAGACAGTGGTATTGACAAAAAGGCAGGAGTCAGAGCTGGACGTGGCAGAGTTAAAGATGTTAAGATTTGCACTGGGTGTAATGAGGGTGGACAGGATTAGGAATAAGTATATTAAAGGGTCAGCCCAGGTTGGACAGTTTAGAGACAAAGCCAGATAGGCAAGATTGCTTTGGTTTGGACATGTGCTGAGGAAGGATGCTGGGTATATTGAGAAAAGGATGCCAAGGATGGAGCTGCCAGGTAAGAGGAAAAGAGGAATGCCTAAGGTAAGGTTTATGGATGTGGTGAGAGAGGACATGCAGGTGGATGGTGTGACAGAGCAAGATGCAGAGGACAGGAAGAAATGGAAACAGATAATCCACTGTGGCAACCCCTAATGGGAACAGCCAAAAGAAAAAGAAGCAGTAGACTCTATTCCTTTGTCTACAGTCTTCTTTCTTGGCATCCAGGAAGTATATTTACTAGGCAGTAACTGAATTTTATCCATTTAGGTTTTACTGTCCCCCACCACCACCACCAATTGCTGTTTTCAAAGTGGAAGAGCTGCAGTCAACCTGTTGATCAGTGTGCAGCCATCTTGGAAGTCTAGTGTATGAGGTGGTTTGAGAGTGATCATGTGTTGTGGGCAATGATTACGAATACTGGAAGGGAGGACAGTAAGGATGGAGTTTAAATCTGTAGCATCTGTTAATAGTAATTTGAGGAGGGAGTGGTGGTCTTATTTGAAGTTAGTTTGGCTGGGCTCTTTGCCCAACTGTGCTAGGGCATAGTTGGTAATGAAGTCTAGGGCATCAGAGTTGAGGGGAGTTATAAGGTTATTTATTATTGAAGTCCCCGATGACAACAGTGTTACATTTTGGATATGGTAGGGTCAAGAGGTTGTTAAAGAAGTCTGAAAATTTGCTTAATGAGGCATTAAGGGAGAGTAGGCTGTAAAGTGGTATATACAATGTTTATTTTTGGTTTTTAAGCTAATGCTTAGTCAGTTGGGATCACGGACATGGAATGATGCAGTTTGTATGTAAGACTGTACGTCTGGTTTGCCTTTGAACAGTAGCATGTTTCAGCTCCCTACTCTTGCATCTAGCCTGGTGTTAAAAATGTAAGAGTAGTCTGGAAAGTGTATTTTTAAGTCATGTACATTGTTTTACCCAATACTGTGTTCTGATGAATATGTCAGGAATATGTGTGGAGAGGACAGCGTGAATTTGTGTAGCATTCTGCATGTATTGAGGATAGCCATGTTAAACTTCTGGGGGATTGATTTGTTGGGTGGCAGGTGGGATGGAATTATAGGTGGGAAAGGAACCTGGGTTAATTCTGACAGATTCAAATGCTAAGAGGATGTTTAGTAAGGTAGTGAATCTGTTAGTGAATTTGAGAAATGGAAGAGGGTGTCTGGAGGGTGGGAACAGTGTTTTTGTTCTTTTAGGAAGGCCAGGTTGGAGTGGGGGGAGGGAGGGATAAAATTGGTTTGACAGATGTGAAAGTGATATGTTTGGATCACTGGAGAGTTCTTGAAAATGTAGTGGGGAAGTCCAGATCTCCTATAAAATGTTAGAAGCTGCTTATTTATATTTTAAAGTTTAGTTATGGTAATTCCCACCACATGAGTATACCTTTGAATTTACCACAATACTTAATGGCAAATGGTAATGATGTCTACAATGTATCTATCCTTAAGGGCAGCATATTCGGAGGAGTATACAGAAACATCAGGAACCTGGGTTATTTAGACCATAGTGAATTTGCGTTTATCAAGAATGTCAATAAGTAGATGATTTTTGAGAAATACTAAAATACAGTAGTCTTGTGGGATGTCATGATTTGTTTTAAGGCAGGACTGGACATTAGTGCCAGATGGTGAGATTTTACCAAAGTAGTAGTGATATTAAAGGTAGTAGAAGAAAGGAAATGGTTGATAAGGGCTAGATTGACTGGGTTATTGACCCTGATGTGGAGAATAGTATGTTCAAGGGAGATAGAAATCTCAAGTCTATTTGTTGCCATCTGATGGATGTGTAAGTAGTCTCCCATATGAAACCATATCTGGTGTAATGGTGAGCTTTTAGAACAGGTTTTTGTTAAATGCATATTGCGAGAGCACAGAAGTGGAGCTGTAATTGCAGTGAGGTGGCAGCTGACTTAACTGAGAGTCCCAACATCCTAAAGTACCTTGACAAGTTCCAGACAGAATCATGAAAGATTTAACTAAAGATGATGTTCCCAATAGATATGGATATGCCTCCAGAATTTGCTGTGGACTGGAATGTGTGGTAGGCAGTCTGCCCAGTCAAGGAGAGGCTGTTAGGGCTATCCTGAAACCAAGTTTTGGTAAATACACAAATGTGGATAGGATCAAGGGCAAAAAAGGCCTAAAGCCCAGAAATATTGCTTAGGCTTCTAGCATTGAGCAGAGTTACTTTGGTTGTGTTTGAATTGGAATTTGGTAAATGGGTGTTTCCATGAGTTGAACTTTGCTTGAAAAAGGCATGGTGGAAGGAGCAAAATATTTTGCCTGCATGTGAAACCCATGAGGTGGGGTCCATCCTTAGCCAAACAGGAAGGCTTGTTTTCCATCTGATCCCATGCATATGGACACTGGATTCCTCTGGAGTGACACGTTTTAACTAACCGATTATTTTGTTTTTGAACTTTGGTATCATTCATGGTCAGGGTAGAATACTGCCCAATACCTTACTTAAGGAGAATTATCTTACTCAGAGATATACGTGGAGAACTGGCTAGTGTCTCTTTGCTTATCCTTTAGGATGGAGTGCCTAAGGTCATTCACAACAACATAGGTATCCGCAAGGTTACATTCATATTTAGGGTGATAAAGGGTCCTAAGAGCCCTTGTAATGTCCCTAATTCTAACACCAGAGAGACAACTTACTTTTACGCTCTAATTTTTATTCTGTGTAGTGAGTGTCTGTGTGTCTGACAATGGTATCACCAATAAAAAGGACTTTCTAATAATCTGCAGGCCTCTGTGATTTTGCACTGCTTGCAGTCCTGGAAATATGCATTAGAGATATATTCAGTTACATAGATTCATAGGTAGGTACTAGGCTATCTGCCCAAAGGCATTTATAAGCCTAGCCGGAATGTGTTGGCTTTCGCCGCCTCCCTTAGATTAGTTCCCTGTGCCTTTGTCCAGCAGAGCCACTGAAGGTGATCCCCAGGGTAAACTTCCTGTTTCCCATCCACTCATCAAGGTTTCTCTTGAAGAGCGTTAGTGAGGAGCTCTGCCTAATGTAGATTGGAATCTTGTTCCAGAGCATGGGAAGTCCCTGGGATAGGAATCTATCCTTCCAGCACGTCCTATATATTGTTGTGGTGAGGTTTAGATCCCTAGAGCATGTGGCTCGAGAGGATATGGTTTTCTTTAGGTGGAGCATGTCCATCAATTCTGGGTTGGACATGGCCTTGTATGTTAGAGATCACCTCTCTGAGTAGGCGGTATGCAACCGAGTACAGCTGGAGTTTCTTCATTCGCGCTGTATAGGGCATCTGTTTGAGGCCAGTGATCCTCTTGGTGAGGTACTTATGTGGTCTTTCCAGCTGTTGTAGGTATCTTGTAAGGTACATCCCAAATGGGGCATTGTACTCTGATGGGGTCTGATGAGTGATGCGTAGTGGGGCACAATGACCTCTTTTGGTCTGGATGCAAACCCTGTTGTGATTAGGTGGGCTACATAGAAGTATTTTCTAACCACTTTGGCAATGTGATTATCAAAGGAGAGATTACTATCTACTTGGGTCCCCAGATCCCTTACTTCGTCTTCCGTATTTAGAGGGCTACCATCTATGTGGTAATTTGTGGGTACTTCGTTTTTCCAAAGGGGATGACTATGTACTTTTTGGCATTTAGCTTAAGGCCATGGTTTTGACACCAGGTATCTGTCTCAGTGAGATCCTTTTGGAGGATGTCTGTGTCAGCCGGATAGTCAGTTGTAGCCCCTAGTTTGCAGTCGTCTGTGAACTTGGTCAGCCATAGTCCTCTGCTTGCCTGTACCTCTGAGAAGTATATGCTGAACAGGAGGGGTCCTAGGACTGAGCCCTGGGGAACGCCACTTGTAACAGGTTTAGAGTCAGACCTAGCTCCCACAACTCTTACCCATGTGGGTTCTGTCCTTGAGCCAGTTGGCAACCCATCTCGTGACGTAGGGGTTTATGTTCAGGCTGGTGAGCTTGTCTATAATACCAGAATGGGGAATGGTGTTGAAGGCCTTTGCGAGGTCTAGGTAGGCTGTGTGGACCACCTTTCCCTCATCTATAGCCTTGGTAACTGTCTCAAAGAAGGCCACCAGGTTTAGGAGGCATGATCTGCCCCTAACAAAGCTTAACTGGGTAGCGTCCAGTGTTTGGAGGTTCCCAATGTCTGTGTTAATGAAATCCATGATGATGCACTCCATAGCCTTGCAGACCAAGCTTATAGGGCGATAGTGCCTGTGGTCTGTTGTGGCTTTACCTTTGTGGAGCGGAATAACCGTTGCTGTGTGCCACTCTATGGGCACGTAGCCTGTGGAGAGTCTGAGTTTCAACAGTGTGTTTAGGTGAGGGGTTAGTTCATCTTTGAGCTCATGTAGGATGTAGTGTGGGACACTGTCCGGTCCCATTGATGCTGTGTTTTTGGCTTTGGAGAGGGCTGTTTTAACCTGAGTGTCTTTGATTTCAGGGGCACTACATTCTTCTGGTATGGTTATGGCCCTTTTGGGGGTGAGAGTGCGGTGAAGTTTGCACTGAACCTGTCTGCCAGGATGTTGGCGATATCGGTCGGTTCAGTGTATTTTGTGCCATTCTGCACTACCTCCGAGCAGATCTGGGAATTGCCACTTAGATTCTTGACATAGCTAAAGAATGCCTTGTGGTTATCTTTGGAGTCCTTGGCAATTTTTCTTTCGAAGCTAGCCTTGGATGATTTTATGAGGGATTGTAGTTTCTTGCTGATACTGATCAGGATGTCTTCCCCTCTTGGTATTTTACTCTTTTCTGTACTAGTTTCCTCCTTCTTTTGTATATCTTGTTTATGGCAGGGGTCCACCAGACTGGTTTCCTTTTCTTGGAGGAGTGAGTCTTGGTTTTGTTTGGGATAGCATGATCCATGCATTCTTGTAGGTGCCCGTAGAGTATATTAGTAAAGGATTTTGCAGCTTGGGCAGCATTATCCTTTAGCATGGAAGATTTGAAACTTTCCACCTTGGTCTTAAGTAATGTGAAATTTGCTTTTGAAAAGTTTTTCATAGTTGTTTCTTTGATCGGGGGTGGGGGCAGAATATGGATATCCAGAGTGATTAGTTTATGGTCAGATCTAACCAGCAAGGGGTTGACCTCTGGTGTGGAACACCGGTCGCCCATGTTGGTGATGACTAGGTCCAATATGTTGTCACCTCTGGTGGGTGTGTTGACCAGTTGATCCAGGGCATATGCGTATGTGTATGTAAGTGGCTGAGGTTTCTTGAGTGGGTGTCTGGGAGGCTTACACAGGGCTTTATTTTTTTTTTTTTCCTTTCAGCAGATCTTACCCCAGTGGCTGTAATTCCTTCACTCACTCTACAGTCCACTGATTCCTCTGTTGGAGCAATCATCAAGCACATACCAGCCCAGATGAGAGCCCTACAGCCTGTTCATTTTCCTAGTTGGAGAGCTTGTCAGACATTTGCTTCCCATGGAGATGAAAGGAAGGGTAAAAGCAAGTAGGGCCATATTATCAGACCTAGTGAATTCCCTTCTCCTTGGAGCTCCTAATTTCCATGGTGACTCACTAGAGCTGTACTACTGTTGCCATATGTGGAGAAGCAGGCATACCTCCATATACTTGCTAACAAAGCCCTTAGGCATTGTGTACAAAGTAGGTGCTACAAACCTAGTGTTTCCTGTAGGCGTCTCACAGGCAGCAAACCAGTGCCACCATTCTCCCCCTAGCATGGGCGAAACAGCAGTAGCCAAGTACTCCTCTCCTCCCTTCCCCACTGCCTCTTGCACCCATGCACCCAATCAAACATGGCTCATCTGTATTGCAAGCAGGGCTTCATCCCTCTGCTCAACAGACGTGGAGAGGCTGAGTTTTTTTTTTTCAACCACCTCATCATATGTTGGTGCTGTGTTATACTAATGTCTCACAGAAGGTGGAGTGGAGAAATATGCCACCAGTCTGAGTAAGTGATCATCTGTGTTTAAAATGACTGATGTGGCAGTAGCCTAAGCTATGCAAGTTCAACCCACCTGTGTCAGCCAGCTTCCAAATGCTTTGGGTGCCTACTAGACACCCCCCCTCGTTGGAGTGCTCCTATAAATGGAAGGAAGACCACCAAAAGCTTCATACCTTTTTTGCCACCAAAGCGAGCATGTCTTTAGGAGTCCACTTCTCAGCTGGCTGCAGTCTTCATGTTGGGCAGATAGTCAGTTTAGAAATGGGGACTTATGTGGAATATTGTTTTTTTTTTTTTTTTTTTTTTTTTTAAAAGAATTTTGTGTGTATGCCTAGAAACATGATGAACAAAATCCAAATAAGTTCCAGGCAGGCAGGTCGACTGGACTCCAGGTGTAACTTTAAATCAAAATAAATTTATTTGTATAAAGCACTTTTCATCCATTTCTATACATGAACTTTTTCAGATACCCTGTTACTAAAGAAAATGGTGTTTAAAATGTCCTTCCTTACTAGTCGTGTAATCAAAAGACCAATCAAGGATTTAAAGTACCCTCTACATAAGAACACTTATATTACTCAGACTTCTCTCATGCAAAAGCATATACTAAAACTTTTTTTTTAAAAATAAATGAATATTAAACATGAGTAAAAACATAATATGAAAATCTAGATTCCTATTCAACTACTCATAAATATTATATTTTTAAATTTTTCAATTTTAAGATGCTGTGGATAGAACACATGTCATTTAAACCTGGTAGTGTATATGCATCCAGGCGTATTTGCCACAACAATTCGGATAATTCCAACATTACCGTCATTGGACCACCTCTCTGGTTAGGCTGCATCATCTGTATTATCGAAAATTTAAAAGTGTGCCCTGGGTTCAGACTGACATGTTTTGCTAGGGCATTTTCGACCTTATTCCTGAAAATACTATATAGGTGTTCATCAATCCTTTCACTTAATTTTTGTTCTGTTTTTCCTTTATATAATGAAGGGCATTCTTGACATCTAGGCAGGTACACAACCATTGTAGATTGATAATTGCATGTATTATTGTTCTTCAATTGCATGCCCCTGACTTCTGCATTATGCCCTTCTCCCCTATATTTACAATAAGTGCAACCGCCACATTTAAAATACCTGGATTCTTATACAATTTAATTTTTTCTTTCTCCAAAATATTTTTCAAATTTATGCCCCTCCTGTAAATAATTTTCGGACTTGTTCCTATTTTACTAACCAAGTCCCTTTCACCTGAAATTAAATTCCAATTCTTGTATATAATATTTCTCACTTTGTAAGCTGCCTGATGATAAGTAATCACACACCCTGTTCTAAAACTGGTATGGTGAACTATCCAGTCCATTAACTGCCATGAACTTAGTACAAAACAAACAAACCAACTATTTAAACAACCGCAAAAAGCAGACGGATGAACAAAATCCAGATAAGTTCCAGGCAGGCAGGTAGACCGGACTCCAGGTGTAACTTTAAATCAAAATAAATTTATTTGTATAAAGCACTTTTCATCCAGTTCTATACATGAACATCTTCATATACACTGTTACTAAAGAAAATGGTGTTTAAAATACCCTCCCGTACTAGTCATGTGATCAAAAGACCAATCAAGGATTTAAAGTACCCTCTACATAAGAATAATACTCAGACTTCTCTCATACAAAAGCATATACTAAAACTTTTTTTAAAAAACAAATGAATATTAAGCATGAGTAAAAACATAATATGAAAATCTAGATTCCTATTCAACTACCTATAAATATTATCTTTTTAAAATTCCAACACCTTTCTGCATTTTTCAAGTGGTCACCCTTACCACCAAAAACGAGCTGTTGTGAAGGGTCACCTAGTAAGGGCAGCCAGAATAGTGATTAGTAACCTCGATTTTGAAAATGAATGCGAAAACTTAAGGGGGATGTTCACTAAATGGGCATACCCAAGTAACTTGTTGGATGAATTAATAGAAGAGGTTAAAAGAACAAGAAGGCCAGTTTTAGAAGATTAATACATACATGGGGCAGTTAACTGAACCAGAGAAGAGAACAGTAAATATTAATACTAATGCCAGTTTTAGAACCATTTTCTTTAGTAAAAGTGTATCTGAAGAAGTTCATGTATAGAATTGGACGAAAAGTGCTTTATACAAATAAATTTATTTTGATTTAAAGTTACACAGGTCTACCTGCCTGTCTGGAACTTACTTGGATTTTGTTCATCAGTCTGCTTTTTGTGGTTATCTATCTAGTTGTATGCCTAGAAACAAAGTGAATGAAATGGGTATATTTTTCTGTATGTTCAAAGTGCATTTGTCAACTTTTTATAAGGAAAACATTCTATTATAACTAAAGCTATATCAGTTTTTGCTCTTTAGAGTGTTGGGGAAAGGGTATTGTCGATTTGTGGGGTACTGTTACTGCATAACATAGCTCAAAACTGCCAGATATTCTTCTGTTCACTTGTTGCAGGTGGAACTGCAGAGAGGCCAAGGACATCAACTTGTAGAAGTTTATAGTATCTTTTCTGGACATCAGAAATTTGGGAAGTATCGTATTTTAAGTGTTCTCCCATTTTCAGGAGAATTTCACCAAAAGATCTCTCTTCCATAGGGGAGTCAGCACCGACTGACTCCTCTTCGGGGGAAACATATTCCTGGGGAGAAGGGATTTGTGTGGAATAATCCAGAGATCCCTCTTCATCAGAGGAGAATTCATCAGTTGAATTATTGTCCCTAATCCTTTTTGTAAGAAAGTTGGGAAGCAGTGGTAGGAGTAGGCTGAGAGGAAGGCCTGAACCCAACTTCTGTGGTAGGGGACAGATGTTTAGTCTTTTGTTTTTTCTTAAAGATCCTTTGCAATATCTGAGGACCGGAAGAAAGCCTACATTCAAAGGTGTCTGACTCTATCTGTTCTCTTGCTTGAGTGTGAGATACCCCCCTAAGACCTTCCATACTATAAAGCCTAGGTTTCCCCCAATCTTAGGGGGGGGGGAAATATTGTACTTAATACTAAATCTATAGAGTATAAATGGATTCATTATTTCCATGCAGCTGTATATTCAGGACTAATTAATTTAAATTAGTGATTAAATATTTATTGTAGCTACATGTGATTGGTTTAGAATTAATTATGTTTTAACTGTGATGCATATAACAATGAATTGTTTCATTGTTTGATGTAAAGCACCAAGGAAGGGCTGTCTTGGAAGCTTTGCTCTTTTAAATTTATTTTTACATAATTTTGAATACAGTTTTTTATCATTCTTTTGAATCCTATTCATTGTTATTTTCATTCTTTGTGACTGCTGGTTGGCATCCAGTACTTTGTAGCTGTGTAAAGGAGCCAAGTTCCTGTTGAGTTTTTTTAATTATATGAAGACTAAGTAGATAAAATTTAAGACTGTGTTTTACAATGCCTAGTAATTTAGAATGCAGAACCTCAGTTTTGGTATTGTATACAGATGCAACCAAAAAAGGTTGTTTTGGACTGAGAATAATGTTTTGAGCTGTAAAGGAGCCATTTTGTTTTGTTGGGAATGAGGAGCCAATTTGAATTTTACAGTCAAGTTTTGATTGAAGAGAAGAAAATAGTGATTTCTTAGAGTCTGGATATTGTGGGGGCTGAATACATTTAAGTTGAATCATCTGGGTATTGTATTTATTTGCCTGGTCTATGGTGGTTTAAAGTGTGCTTATAGAAATGTTGAAGAGAATAGGCCCCAGTACAAAGTCTTGAGTGAGACCTATGGCAACTAGAAGAGAGGAGCAGAGGTCCTGCTGCCATTTGACTGCTTGTTGCTTTACAGATAGATAACTAAGGAATCATGTAAGGGAGGATTGAGAGAGACCTAAAGAATAAAGTTCATTGAGTACATGTTTGTGTCATATATCGTCAGAAGCTTTAGGAAAATGGTTGACACTAGTTTATCACTGATCTGTAGCTGATTTATAGTACTGGTGAAGTGAAGGCAGGAGGTGGTTATTCTGTGGTGGGCTCTGAAAGCATGTTGCATTTCAGAGAGAAGATTATTTGAATTTAGTTAATGGAGAAGCTGAGCATAAAGACATTTCTCAAGTATTTTGATAGGGGGAGATGATTGCAATGAGCTTGTAGTTCAACTCTGGAGATCTGCTGTTGTTGAGTAAAAGTATAAAGGACTTTTTCCAAATGGAAGGAACATATTTTTTAGGTATAGATTATAGAGACCAGAAAAGTAGTTGCATCTACAACCATTTTTTCGTAGTCTGAAGGGAGTTGGTCAGCAGCTAGGGTGGTTGGTTTTAGCTTATGCAGGAGTTTTTTTAATGGTGGAGGTACTACTCAGCTGATGCCAAATAGCTGAGGACATTTAACAGATGCTGCAGGTACTGAAGGGGAAGTGGAGATGGTAATGTTTGTGAGGGACATTATTATCTGTATAAAATAGTTGTTAAACTAGTGGGAACTGAATCAGTAGTAATGTTGAATGTAGAGGTGAAGATGGAAGTTTGGCCTGGATTTAAAAGTTTGTTTATGGATTGACCAGAAAAGTTTGGGATATTTTAATGTTTATTTTGGAGGATGTTATAATAGCTTTGTTTGTGACATTTTGTTTGGTGTTTTGTTCTGTTCCTTGGGTGCCCGGAAAGTTGATATGTTTTTATGTTCTATTTTTGTGCCACTCTTTCCAGGCTTTGTCACGCTGTAGTATTAATTTCTTAAATTCCTTAGTTAGCCAGTGTACATTGCTGGATTTGACCCTTTTAGGATGTACTGAGGCAAGGTTTGTGAGATGGTTTACAAATATCTTTTTGGTGTGTGACAGCAGAGTCTAGGGGCATAGATTTTAGTATTCTTCAGTTATATTCTGGTGATGTTTTGATAACATTTTCTTTGTCAAAGTTTGTTGAGTTACAAACTAGGTTGTAAATTGTATCATTATCTTGGATATTGCAACTTCTAACTGTCTAAGTATGTAGATGGCCTCTTAGGCTTTATGGAAGCCTACCTGCTGTCCTAATTTTGTTGGGAAATTTGTAAGGATCCATTCTAAGGCTGATTGCCTACCAGTGCTTTTGTGGCTCTAGTAAGAAATTTAATTAACTATGCAAATCTGCATAGGTTTATGGAATCAGATGAGGTATTGCTGTTGATAAGCTGCCAGTCTATATACAGGTCTCCTAGTATTGTTTCATGCTGCATATGGTGGGATATCCAGTATCGATATTTTCCACAGTGGTTATGTTATTACCCGGTGAGATATATATGGCTGGTAAACAAAGTGTTTTGCTGTTATTGATTTTGAGGTGTATATCAGTAGTTCTGATATTAAATTGTGGTATCTCCTTTTGTGTATGTGGTTGTTTAGGGAATTCTTGTAAATGATGGCAGTTCCACCTGCCCCTTTATTTGTCCTGTTGATCCTAATTGCATTGAAACCAGATGGGGTAATTTCAATATCATGTGTGCTTTTTAGAGCTAGGTTTCTGTAGCTATGACTGTGTCTGGGGCATATGTGGCAATACAAACCTGCTTGGATTTTCTTGCACATGCTTATAAGATTGATATTTAGGAGGACAAGTCTGGGAGAGAATAAAAGAGAAGGGTACATTAAATACTTTGCTCTTAGTGTGTTTCTTTTTTGCTGTTTTGTGATTTTTTTTTTTTGTGGAAATTTTACGAAGGAAGGTGTGTAGCCAAATGCTTAGTTTTATTTTTTCATTTTTTGGTGGCTGTCTTTCCAACACATAGTCAGATTAGGCAGGAAGATAAAAATAATTCCTTCTCAATGTGATAGGATTTCACTGTCAAAAAGTTAAGCTTTACAACGCAGGATTGTACTTCTGAGGATTCTATTCATTCAGGGCCTTCAGGTTCTGGATAAAGCATTCATACAAACATCCCTAATGAAGAAATCTGTTTTTCAGAAATTTTATCTAATGCAAATGGTAATTTCGGTCTGAACAGGTGAAGCTTCTAATTCTGAGAAAATGTGTTATGATTAGAGACGTTTAATGAAGTAACTCCCATTCCTTCAGTTTTGCCTGCTTTGGAGGATGCTTTTCTCACTGCAGCCAGTTTATTGGACAGACTGGACAAGACCACCTTTGACTTTTTGGGTTTGGCAGAGTGTATTAAAGTGCTTCTAATTTAATTTTTTTTTTTTTGGTGCGAAAAAAGTGACTTTTAACAACTTTAAAATTTTACCAGCTTTTCCTGCCTTGTTTTCCACAGGAAGGGAGCACCATTTTCAGCTTGACCAAACAAACTATTCACACAATCGGTCCATCTTCCAGCCACAAAAAGAAAAGGTTAAGCAAACAGCCTTCACCACCACAGCAGGCTAGCAGTTTGCCTTGGCCACAGGTAGGCGACTCTGCTGTGGCCAAAGCTGGTTCCTCAGACCACTCATCTTTTACCACAGACCCCTGTAGTGTGAAGAATCTGCAGCCATTATGGACTGGGGGTTAGCCACATCCTCTGTGGCTGTTGGGGTCCCCTCAGAGGGCAGGGATGAGCCACTCTTGTCTGTCCTGGAGATGGAACAGGGAAGGCTTCCCTGTTTAGACAGTATGTTGTGCCTATCCCTGGGGAAGCTGTTGCTGCCATTAACAACACTGTTGCCCCCATTTTTGCTCAAAAAAGAGAGAGAGAAAACTAAACATGTCTGTACTCCTCTTCAGATTTCCCTAGACAGGAGTACTTTTCTAGATTTGACTCCGGGTTTAATTCTATTAACCCTTCTTATAAGGTGGTTTCTGGTTGAAGAAAGAAGGAGCCCTCTTTTCCTGAAGAGGTTCAAGAGTTTGAACAGGAAGATGAAGGGACAGATGTAGGGTTTTCTCCTCATATTTCTGATTTAGACTCACAGGAGAGGACAGTACTTGAGTCTCACTGTTGGGGGGGGGGGGGCTCTTTCGCTGAGATTCTTCCCAAAATGTGTCAGTGTTTTCAGTGGCAGAACACTGAGGTTTCTCACTTCCTCGGAAAATACAGTGAGCTGTTAATTGGGTTTCCTGGAACCTTCACCTATTCCTCCAGTATTGTTATTTCTGGAGGATGTGTGTGTCACTGCCTGCAATTTCTTCAACCCCTAAAAAGGCAGATAGATTGTATGCAATTCCTTAGTCTTTTCAGTTTTTATACTCTCATCCCAAACCTAACCCAGCAGCTATTGATTTAGCTAATCCTACTTGTGATAAGTATTTTATTTCCAATTCTACACTTTCTGATGGTAATGAGAAAATAAATAAGTATGGGAAAAAGGAGTATGCTGCGGATTGGATTCTGGCACCACCTGTAGGAAGGGAGGTTTGGAGAAGGGAGTGCCCATAGATTCTGTGGTCATGGCGGTGGCCACCAAGAAGGAACTTACTAAGCAGAGTTCCTCTGACCAATCCCCTAACAGAGAGTCTAGGGTGATGTACAAATTTGGAAAGTGTGTGTATGCTTCAGCAACTTCTGCCCTCAGGTCGCTGAACTACCTGGGACACTTTACGAGAATACAGAGGGACCTGATAAAGGATCTGTCAAGTTCCCTTTCTGGCACCACTGCTGCTGAGACTCAGACTTCTGTGGTCTCACGGTTGGCTGCTCTACACTCTATTTCTAATTCATCCTTGAGGCTTATCTCTCATGCAACTGAAGGAACCTCAAGGGCAGCATTTCCATCAGGGGCATGCTTGGATATGCTTGTGTGATTTTGAGGAGCCCTTCAAGTCCTTGTTTGTCAGTGCAGCTTTTGACAGCAATTCATTGTTTGGCCCTTAAGTGAAGGACACCCTCTCCAGGTGTGAATGTTTTTTAATCCCTCAAAGAACCTTCTCAAGGAATCAATGAGGTGGTGGAAAGACATGGTTCAGAAAGTCCCAGGGTCCTTTCCAAGATCCACATGGAGGTGGTTACCCCAGGAGCAGGGGGGGGGGGACTTGAATGCAAGATGCCACTCACATGGCAGAGGAGGCTCTCAGAACCCAGGGGTCTAGAAATCCCATCTCTGATTGACCTTACCAGCACTCCTGAAAGAAGGCCCGATTGTCTCCCTCTGGAGGCAGTCAGGGGTTGATTATCCCTGCAACAGAGAGCCTGGCTAGTTATCATAAAAGATATGTGGGTATAGTGGATCATTTCCAGAGGTTATATAATTAATTCCCTTTTCCCTTCCATCTCCGTCTGTATACAAATGTCCCCGATGTTCCACCCAGTCAGAGGAAAGCAGCAGCACTAGAAATACAAAAGCTGCTAGAAAAAAGAATCATCCAAGAGGTTACACCAGACCAGATAAAATCTGGAACATACTCAAGATTCGTTTTAGTGACAAAGAAAATGGGGTGGAGAGTGACTTTGGATCTGAGCAACTTGAGCAAATCAGTTCGACACACAAAATTCCCGATGGTCATGGTTCTGTCCATTCTGCTTTTTTTGTGCAACTGTGACTGGATGTGCACGATAGGCCATCAGAATGCATATTATCACATAAAAATGAACAGATAATCCAGAAGATATCTACAGTTCTGGCTGGGAGTCAATCATTACTAGTTCAGAACACTGCCCTTTGCTTAAACCACAGACCCCAGGGTGTTCACCAGTTGCATGGCAGTGGTTGTGGCAAACTTTAGACTGCAGGGATTCCAAATGTTTCCATACCTAGATGACTAGATTATTACTGCCCCTACCAGACATCTACTAATAAGAGTACGAGATCAGGTACTCCAGACTTGCTCCATCTGGTAATAACCATAAATTACAACAAATCTCAGTCAGAACCATCTCTAACATTGGAATTCATAGGAGCAAATTTCAGCACTGTTTCAGTGACAGCTTCTCTCTACCTCTCAAGAGTCCAAACAATCAGATTTCAGGTCAGAAAAATAATTCACAGTACCACAATCTCGACCCAATTGATTCTACAAGCCTTGGATCAATGTTTACGGCCATAGTTGTAGTTTCTGTAGCAAGATTTCAGGTGAGAATATTTCAGTGGATGTTAGCAACACAATGAAGAATAGACATCCTTTACCAACACGTCAGCCCAGGTAAGAATCACTCACACATGCAGGAGAGATACCTTTGGTGGTAGGTTCGATCAGATCAGGTTTTACAAAGCCATCCTTTCATTCTCCCTCAGCCCAAGGCCAAAGTGACCATGGGCGCTTCCCAGATTGGGGGGGGGGCACCTATTGAAGAAAATAGTCCAAGGCACTTGGTCCCCCAAGGAGGCCAACATGCATGTCAATGTCCTGGCAATGAGAACAGTGCTCTTAGTGTTGCAGGCAGGCTTTTTCCCTTTTGGGACCATTGCAATTCATACAGACAATATGTCAGTGGTTTGGTACATCAACAAACAAGGAGGAACCAGGTCTTACTACTTGTGTTGAGAAGCACTCAGAGTATGGCAAAAGGTGATCACATCCAACCATTTTCTGATAGCAATGGACATTCCTAGGAAGTCAAACGTGATAGCAAACAAATTGAGCAAGTCCATTCTACTACCTCATGAGTGGTCTGTCAATGTGAAGGTGGCAAAAATGACTTTTTGTCAATGGGACCAGCTTTACTGCATTCTCTCTGCATCTCTCCTAAACAGTGAGTGCAGCAGCAGCTTTGCTCTAATGCCCCCACCAGGGGAATCCCAGAGAGATGCACAACTACATGATTGGCCCTCTGGTCTTCAGTATACGTATCCTCCAGCTCCTTTGATCCAAATATTTCTGCAGAAAGCTCTCTAGTTGAAGAGCAAGGTCATCTTCATTGCTCCTTTCTGGCCTCAACAGATTTGGTTCTTTCTTTGGCCTCTTGTAATTTAGCCACCTTGGAATCTGGAGCCAATTCCAGACCTCCTGTCTCACCTGACAGGGGGTGCTTCACCCAGATATCACAAACCTAAAGCTAACAGCATGGTTTCTCCACTTCTTTTAATAACTAAGCCCATCTAAGCCTCTACCCAACCCGAATCCTTAGGTTTCACAATGTAGCCATGTCAGACTATCTACATAAGTTATGTACCTGTTTTAAACAGAATGTAAAACCAATTGTTTTTCTTTATATGCCTATGTTAATAATATTTACTTGTGCTGTTTTTTGTATGTACCTCTTTTCTTTTGGAGCTTTTCTCCCCGGGCCTCTACTGAAAATGGACATGTATCCAGCTGGACTAGCCCGGTCAACAAATGTAAAATAAAATAAATAAATAAACTAGACAACCTGTGACTCGACCCCTGTCCGTCATGTACTTTTATCTTCCCATAATGCTTCTACAAGAAAACTTTACAGAAGTAAATGGAAGAGGTTTGTTTTTGGGTGCATCAGAAATGTATTGACCTTTTCTCAGTCCTTGTACAAAGTGCCCTTGAATTTTTGGCAACAATTTTCCACGAAAGAGCTAGCTCATCAACCATTAAAGTTCAGTTAGCAGCCATCTCTAATTTTCACATTGGATCTGAGAATTCTATCCTGGCTTCATCTAAACTTTATAAGGCCTTCTTGAGTAGTACCCTTATTTTGAGGCATCCTTTTAAAAATCCAGCTACTCCATGGTACTGCAGGCTCTAATCAATTCCCCTTTTGAACCAGCAGCAAAATGTGATCTTAAGTTTCTGACCTGAAAGACTGTCTTTTTGGTAGCTATCTCCTCTGCTGGAAGGATTTCAGAACTTCAAGCAGTGTCTTCTAAACCTCCCTACTTGATTGTTCACAGTGATAGAGTGACATTACGAACCAGTCCTTCTTTCCTTCCTAAGGTGGTCTCAGAATCTAACATCAACCAGTCCATTAATCTGCCAGTTTTCTTTCCTAAATTTGCAAACAAACAGTTATATTTCTACTTACATAGAACAAAAACTTAGAAAGACGGATCAAGTATTTGTCTGTGTTGTAGATTCTAAATTGGGCAAATCAGTTGCAAAGGTAATTTTAGCCAGATGGTTGAAAGATTGTATATCATTTGTCTACAGTAAATTGAGTCAGTCCTGACCAAAATCTTTAATAGCCCATTCAACTAGGTCCAGGGCAACTTGTTCAGTGTTTCTATGCAGGACTTACATGGATGATACATAAGCAGCTGCATCTTGAGCCAGTCCTCATACCTTTATAATCATTACAAACTGGATCTGGTCTGAAGGGAAGAGCAGCTTTTTAGCTCAGCTGTGCTCCAGAATATCCTTCTGTAGAGTCCACACAGGATTTTTAGTTAGCTGGGGACTCTGTCCCAGCTGTTGAAGAATGAGTGAAAACTGGCAACATCAGATAAAGAAGTTAGGTATTCACCATAACATTCCATCTGTGATGCCCATTTTCATTCTTCCTCAACTCCCCATCCACCAACCCCCAACATTTTCATAGGTCATTTCTGGAAGAATGAAAGTTTGTAGGGGCACCACTGTTGCCCATGTTGAGCTCCAGATATCGCTTCTCCTGTGAGGAATTTATATTAGTATTTCGTATTTTGTCAACCAGCAAACAAGATCTGAGGAATGTTAGGGGTTGGTGCATATAGGGGTAAGGGAGAAGCTCAAGAGTTTTTTTTTTTTGTGGCTCCGAGCTAAAATAATGGCAGAGTTGGATCCGAACCCTACTATAGAGGAAGAATGAAAATGGACAACACAGATGTAATGTTATGGTGAGTACATAACTTTTTTTTTTTTTTTTTGGTTATGAAAGTGTAAGAGGGGTGCAAGCTGATCCAGGGAATTGCTAAGATTTTTCAGCCCTCCTTTCTCAAATGTTCTAAGGGATTCTCGAACCATCACATCCATTTTGGCAAGACACAAAATAAACAGTCTCAGCAAAATGCTGGTAAATAGACGTTTAAGCAGAAATGGCAAGGATGCTCCATAAAGAGAAGAGGTACCCCCCTTCCCAAAAAAAACATGAGCAGTCCAAGTCAAAATGACTGTTTAATGGACCTTGTCCTCCCTCCCACCTTAACAGTCCCCTTGGAAAGTCTGAATCTCCACTTTTCTCTTTGGCAAAAGATAGATCTCTGAAGTAGTTAACTTCATTTGGTCATCAACCTGTGGTTTCGGATCTGATATGGATCCGAGCCAGCAGCTTTCGAAGCTAAGATCCAAGCTCTTCCACCTTACCCACACTAGTCTGCAACCTCCTCCCGACCCTCCAGATCTCGTTTGCCGTGGCTTCACCAAGACATGATCTCTGAGCTCCAGGCAGGTAGCGTGGGATCTTTTTGGTCTAACTTTAACTGTGCGATCTAAGTATGTGTCTGCGTAGTTAGTTTCTCCGCCTTTCTTTCTCCCCACGGTTTTCCACAAAAAAAAAAAAAAAAAAAAAAGTTTAGAGTTGTAAACTTTGTCTTAGTGTAGGCATCCCCTTCCCGCCCTTGGTGTGTGTGTGTGTGTGCCCATTTAACTAGGTTCCTAGTTGGCCAATTTGGCGGCTTCTTCGGCCACGGATGTGGCTGTACCAGCTTCTGGTCTCCCTTTCCTCTTCAGGACTTGCATTCCCACTTCCAAACAGGGCGATAGAGAGGCCAGGAAGGAGAAGCACAGAGAAAAAGAAAGGGAAAGAGAAAAAGAGAGTGAGAGAGACAAGGAGAGGGGTCATAAGAGACCAGCAGACCCGTCAGATCCATCGGTCCTCCCTGTTAAAGTGGTCTCTACCCTAGAAAATGTTCCTAGGCCGTCTTCCCCTTGGCTCCATTCTCCTAGATTCTCCCCAGAGCCAGAGGAGGAGGCTCGGCACGCTTCGAGGTCATCCTTGCATCGGCCCTCCCGGCCGGTGTCAGTGGCATCCTCCAGATCCGCAAGAAGTGCCTCTGAAGCTGACATGGACTGGATGATGAGAAGGTTCTTGCTGGCTCCCCCTCCTGCCGGAGCAAGGAGTTTGGCTCCGATGTTCGTCCCGATAGCTCCTTCTCCGAACCATCACTGGGTTTCGAGTCCCTGGATCCGAGTAGCCCCAGAGTCAGGGGAACGGTGCCGATGGTTCCTCCAACCTCGACGCCAGCCATGCCCTCGAGTTTGTCTGATCATATGTCGGATCTGAGCTCTTGGAGCCATGATCTGGTCATCGGATCCGAGGGGGTGAGTGTGTCATTGGCTCCATTGTGGTTGGGGCATACCATCCCTCTGGGCCCGACTGTTCTGGGCTTGGCTCCGATCCCTTCATCAGATCCGAGGGGCACGGCTACTTGTACTACCAGTTTCAGGGAAGCCAGTTCTCCTTTGGCCTTTGATGTTGTGGAGAGGGTTCTCTCAGGAGGATCGAGAACCCTCACTCTTTCCTCTGAGTCCGCCCCTGCTCCCTCACAGTTGAGTATGTCTTCTGTCATCCAGTCCTCCCAGGGACAGCCTTTGTCTGATACGCCCCAGATAGTTACCATCAAGGAATACGAAACTGTTTGTAAGACCTCCCTGGACAGTCCCCCCGAGGAGGTCCCTCGCAAATACCAGTGCAAGAGGCGGCACATGGACTCCTCCAAGTCCCTCACTGAGAGTACCGACTTGGAGGAAGGGGAAGGCTCCCCCAGATCACCTCCCGAAGATATCTCCTTTGGAGACATAATGGAAATCCTCCACGAGAGGGGAGGCTGGTCCACCCAAAAGCCTTTCTCAGACGAGTTGGTATTCCTGGAGGCGTTTGACGCAGGCCCATCTACTTCTTGGGTGCCCCCCCTAGCCAATCCTCTGGTGGACCTCATTACTATCAGAGCTTGAAAAGAATCGCAGACTGTAGAGCCAATACCAAAATGGCCAGATAAAGTGTTGAGCCCCTCCTAGTGACAAGACTGTATGGAGTGAGGGTTCCCCAGTTGATGACATGGTGGTGGCGGCGGCGGCCACCAAAAAGAAACTGGTGCAGGAGAGTTCCTCGGCCCATCCTCCGGACAAGGATTCTAAGACGATGGATCGACTCAGAAGGCGGATGTATGCTTCAGCTACCTTTACCATAAGGGCACTGAACTATATGGCCCACGTGATTAGGCTTCAGAGCGACCTTGTGAAAGAGTATGCGGAGTCTCCCCCGGAGTCCATTTTGGCAGAGGATAAATGTTCATTCTCGGCGTGTATGGCCACTCTTAAGTTGGTTACTAACACGTCCATGTGTTTACTCTCTCACGCCACCCATAGAGCTGCTAGGGTGGCCTGGTCCGGTATTGCCATGGTGTCATGCCTGACTCTTTTTCAGAACCTTTCAAGGCGTCCTTCACGAATGCCCCTTTTGATGGTTCAACCCTGTTCGAGAAAACCATCCGAGGCACGCTAGTCCAGAATGAGAAGGCCGTCAGGATCCACTTCTGTAACCCTCAATGGTCCTTTTCCAGGGATCAGCAAGGACAAAAGAAGTTGTGGTTCTGGAAGTCTCAGCATTCCTGGGACGCTCTGGACTCCTTTTCCCCTAGAGGCAGAGGGGGACAAGGTGGACGCCGGCCCAGAAGCAGAGGGGGACCGAAGAACTTTGGGTCATGGGAACCTTTTTCGGATCGACCCGTGCAGCAGCCCTGAGGGGTTGCCCAACTGTTCCACTCTGGAGGAAGTCGGGAGGCGTTTTTCAAAGCACCTAGCTCAGTGGGAGTCCATAACGTCAGATCACTGGATGCTTCGAATAATATCCAGAGGTTATTCCATTCCCTTTATGAACAGTCCCTTAACCCCAAGGTGCCTCCCAGATGTTTCACCCGCTCAAAGGGAGGCGGCAGCTTTGCAAATAGAAAAGCTGCTAAACAAAAAGAGCAATCCAGCCAGTCCCCCCCAGACCAGTCTGGATCAGGCATCTATTCCAGGTTCTTTTTGGTGCCAAAAAAGATGGGGTACTTGAAGCCAATTCTCGACCTATCCATGATGAACCTGTCCATTGCCAAGGAGAAGTTCCAGATGGTCACTTTACAATCCATCCTGCCGTTCTTGAAGGAGGAAGACTGGATGTGTTCGGTAGACCTCAAGGATGCGTACTACCATATTCTGATGGACAGACGATCCAGAAGGTTTCTGCACGTTTGGCTAGGAGCCAATCACTACCAGTTCAGAGTCCTACCCTTTGGTCTCACCACAGCCCTCAGGGTATTTACCAAGGTCATGGCAGTTGTAGCGGCCCACCTGAGGCTTCAGGGCATTCAGGTCTTTCTGTTCCTGGACGATTGGCTCCTCACCGCCCCCTCCAGGCATCAGCTTATTCAAGCCAGAAATTCCTTCCTTCAGTTGTCAAATGTACTGGGTATTATGATAAACCTTACAAAGTCCTCTCTTCAGCCTGTTCAGATTCTGAACTTCATAGGGGCGAGAATAGATTCTCTTCAGGCCAGGGTATTTTTGACTCAAGACAGACTTCGGAACCTGACCCTTTATGTCTTGGCACTTCTTCACCACCAGCAGAGTTAGTCCTAAGAGCCTTAGGGTCCATGGCAGCAGCCATAAATCTGGTTCCTTGCGCATGTCTGCATATGAGTGTGTTACAGTGGACATTACAAGTTCAGTGGTCTCTGTTATACTAGCCCCTAAACTTCCCGATTCCTCTAAGCAAGGTGTGCAAAGCTTCCCGTGTGGTGGCTTCAATCACAGGATTTTCAAGAAGGACGCACCGTTGTTACGCCCCCGCCCCAAGCCATGGGGACCATGGATGCCTCCTGTCTAGGGTGGGTGGGGGGCATTGCTTGGGCAGGACTTTCCAAGGCACGTGGAACCCAAACAAGACCGTTCTGCATATCAATGTTCTGGAGATGAGGGCAATCCTTTTAGCGTTGCAGGCCCTTCATGCCTTTCTTCCTCTGGGAACTATTGTGATTCAGTCAGACAATATGTCAGTGGTCTGGTATATCAACAAACAGGGGGGAACCAGGTTCTACCCACTTTGAGAGGCCATGAGAGTGTGGGAATGGGCGATCTCCACCAACCGTTTTCTGATAGCAATGCACATCCCAGGTCGGTCCAACATTTTGGCGGACAACCTGAGCAGGGCTATACTTTTGCCCTACGAGTGGTCTTTGAACCCTTATGTAGCAGAACAGATCTTCCTCAAGTGGGGTCAGCCTTGCTGCAATCTCTTCGCATCGCTGTCCAACGCGAAGTGCAGTGAGTTTTTCGCTCTAATTCCGCCTTGGAGGGAAACCCCCAGAGATGCTCTTGTCCATGCTTGGCCACCTGGACTTCTTTAATGTGAATCCCCGGTTTACAATTAAAGTTTCGAACGGCACTCCGTCAACTGTACTGTAGTCGAACACGGAAGTTCGAAAATGAAAATTGTGAACTCAAAAAAACAATCTAGGAATGGGTTTTAACATGGGTCAAGGTAGGGGAGATGTTTGTAGTTCAGAATAATACTGAACACCTACCTCGACCCATGTTAAAACCGTTCCTAGATTGATTTTTTTACTTGGACATTCGACGTTTTTGAACTTCCATTGCTGACTATAGCACAGTCGACGGAGTGCTGTTCAAAATTTTAATAGTAAACCGTATCCCCTGCTACTTCTCATGACAAAATTCTTGTAGAAAGCTCGGCGGTTGGGGAGAAGGATTATCCTCATAGCCCCATTCTGGCCTCGTCAAGTTTGATTCCCTTGCCTGCGGTCTCATCTAGTAGCGCCGCCCTGGATATCGGATACCATTCCGGATCTCATTTGTCATCCCTCGGGAATTCCTCCCCCAAATCTGATCAGCCTCAAGCTTACTGCTTGGTTACTCCAGTTCCATTAATTGCCAGGACTCCTTGCCTCTCTTCCCCCATTAAGTCCATTCTGGTGGCGGCACACAAGTCCTCTACCAGAAAGGTGTACCGTAGTAAATGGAAGAGTTTTTCCATTTGGGCTTCTCAGAGAAATTTGGATCCCTTTACCGCTCCTGTTCCAGCGGTATTAGAATTGTTGTCTCAAATTTTCCAACAGGGGGCCAGCTCTTCCATGGTGAAAGTCCAGTTGGCGGCTATATCCCATTTTCATGTAGGAGAAAATTCAGGTTCTCTAGCTGCTGCCAGAATTTGTAAGACCTTTATCAAAGGTACTTTTTTGCTGAGACGACCTATTAAGCATCCTTCCCCTCCGTGGGGTTTGACCTTGGTTCTTCAGGCCTTAGTTGTGCCTCCGTTCGAACTCTCAGCGTCAGTTGATTTGAAATTATTGTCATGGGAGACAGCTTTCCTGGTGGCTATCACCTTGGCCAGGAGAGTGTTGGAGCTTCAAGCCATATGCATGAAACCCCTGTGCTTAGTTTTTCATAAAGGTAGGGTGTCTCTCAGAACGAACCCTTCTTTCCTCCCTAAAGTCGCTTCAGAATCAAACATCAGTCAGTCTGTTAATCTCCCAGGATTCTTTCCTAACTTTCAAAATGAAGGGGAATGCCAACTTTATTTGCTGGACATTCGTAGACAGTTACGCTTTTATTTACATAGGTCCAAACCCTTCTGTAAGTCTGACTAGCTTTTTGTTTCCTTTGCCAAACCCTTTTTTGGGGAAACTAGTTTCAAAGGTGACTCTTGTTAGATGGATCTCACTTTGTAATTTGCAGGTGTACAAGGAGCATGGATTACCAGAACCAGCCAGGATTCATGCTCATTCTACTCGTTCTATGGCTACTTCTGCTGCATTTTGGTCGTGAGTTTCCCTGGATGACATTTGTTCAGCAGTTACCTGGGCTTCCTCTCACACATTTAGTACTCATTATAAGTTGGACATGGTGTCTAGAGGAAGGGCTTCCTTTGGTTCTGCAATGCTTCGGAATAGCCTTCCTTAAGGGCCTCCCAAGAGTTTTGGTAGCTGGGGACTCTGTCCCACAGGTTGATGACCAAATGAAGTTAACTACTTCAGATAAAAAAGTTATGTACACACCATAACGTTCCACCTGAGTAGTTAGACTTCATTTGTCATCAACCTTCCCTCCCTCCCTCCCTCCTTCCCCCTGAACTTGGTGGTTTACGTCAGTCCTTGGACTCAGTTTCTGGGTCTGGTGAGCATAGTTTGTGTGATCAGGTCAGGTTATGTCTCTTGGGTTGATGTGTGTGTCACGCTGTGGGTGGCAAACACGATCTGAGGGTTGGAAGGAGGTTGCAGTGTAGTATGGGTAAGGGGGAGGAACTTGGAGCTCGGATTTTAGCTTGGAAAGCTGCCGGCTCGGATCCATATCGGATCTGAAACCACAGGTTGATGACAAATGAAGTCTAACTACTCAGATGGAGCGTTATGTTGAGTACATAACTTCTTTTTTCAGACAAATGGGTTCTGAAGATCATTTATCAAGGTTACAGATGATAATGGGAGAAAATTCCTCCTTTCCAGGCGGTAATTTCTGATCCACCAGATCTGGGGAGTAATAAAGCCAGTTCCTGCTTTCCAGATGGGAATTTTTTTTTAATTCAAAGATGTTTTTCTGTCAGAGAAAGAAAATGGTTGGCGACCAGTTCTGGATTTTTCCTTCCTAAATCAATTTGTGACACTGCCCACATTCAAAATGCTGTCTCTTCACAACCTATTACTCCTTCTTCCTCATTGTTTCATGATGGCACTAGATTGAAAAGATGCTTGTCACATCCGTATTTATCCAGACATCAGGCATTTCTTAAGGTTTTGTATGTCTGGAGCCCATTATCAGTTCGTTGGCTTAACCTTTGGACTATCCACTGTACCAAGAGTGCTCACAAAGTGTCTAGCTGCAGGCTACAGAATATTCACATTTTTCCATATTTAGATGATCTGCTTACCTTTGCAGGGTCTTTTTCAAAGATGTCAGGAATCTCTTACTTGAGTGAGAGATATCTTAATCTCTCACATGAGTAAGACATCTCTTTCACAAGCTGGAATTCCAAGAGAACATTCAAAGGTCTTCTTTGAATCACACAGGATTGTGTTCTTGGGGTTATCTGCTAGACACCTCCATTTAAACAGCTTTTCTTCTACAGGAAAATTTAGAGCAGTACCTAGTTCTTTTTCTAGGGTTTTCCACTCAGACTTTGGTCACTGTAAGGGAATACCTCAGGATTTTGGGTCTCATGGCATCTATGATTAAGTTGATACCCTGGCAAATCTCCTCATGAGAAAGATAATATGGTATCTGAAGTCTGTTTGGTCACAGCACCAACATCCATTATCTTTTCAAATCCCAGTTCTGGTGTTTGTCAGAAGACATACGACTTGTTGGAGACAGCAAATACCCTTAAATCAAGGTCTACCAGTCTCCTGTCCTACTCCAAGTCACTACAGATGCCTCTAACTTCCCTTGGAGAGCAGTTTCAGGAGGGGAAAAAAGTGCATGATGTTTGGGACATCAAGGACAGACACAAGCATATAAATATAAAGGTGATGATTGCTCTGATCAAGCTAGTCAGTTCTCTGAATCATATTTGGTCCTCCTGCACCTCTTCAAGTTTTTACAGACTGTACCATAGTCATTTAATACATCAACAAGCAAAGAGCCACTGGGGATGCACAAGCCAGTGCATTTGTTTGTGCCAGTCCCAAGCCCGGATAAATGGGCAGGGTTGTGTCAGGAAGGGCATCCGGCGTAAAACTTCACCAAAACTTTTCATGCAGTCACCAGTTACTATTTACATACCGGATCGGTCGAGGCCCGGGTTAACAACGACCGCCACCAATACTGTTAGCCAACAGGGTGCTGGCGGAAATTGGGCTACTGTTGGCCGAAGGAGGAGAAGAGGCGGAAGGCATGGCCGAAGGCAGAAAGAGAGGAGAAAGTCTAGGACTGTGGTAGTGAGGGTCAGAACTTTGAATGTTGGTAGTATGACTGGTATAGGGAGAGAGCTAGCTGATATGATGGACAGAAGGAAGGTTGGTATATTGTGTGTGCAAGAGACCAGATGGAAGGGGAGTAAGGCTAGGTGTATCGGCAGTGGGTTCAAATTGTTTTATCATGGTGTGGATGGGAGGAGAAATGGCGTAGGAGTTTTTCTGAAGGAACAGTATGCGAAAAGTGTTTTAGAGGTGAAAAGAGTGTCTGATAGAGTGATGTTTATGAAGATGGAAATTGATGGTGTAATGATGAATGTTGTTAGTGCATATGCTCCACAAGTTGGGTGTGCAATGGATGAGAAAGAAAAATTTTGGAGTGAATTGGATGAAGTGGTGATGACTGTACCCGAGGGTGAGAGAGTGGTGATTGGAGCAGATTTCAGTGGGCATGTTGGTGAAAGGAACAGAGGGGATGAGGAAGTGATGGGTAGGTATGGTGTTAAACAAAGGAATACAGAAGGTCAGATGGTAGTGGATTTTGTGAAAAGGATGGACATGGCTGTGGTGAATACGTATTTTAACAAGAGGGAGGAGCATAGGGTGACATACAAGAGTGGAGGAAGATGCACACAGGTGGATTATATCCTATGTAGGAGAGACTGTAAAGTGGTGACCGGAGAAAGTGTAGTTAGGCAGCATAGGATGGTGGTTTGTAGGATGACGTTGCTGATCAAGAAGAGGAGGAGGAGTGTGATGGCAGCACCAAGGATCAAATGGTGGAAATTGAAAAAGGGTAATTGTGAGGTGGAGTTCAGAGATGAGTTAAGGCAGGTACTGCGTGGCAGTGAAGAGTTACCAAATAGCTGGGTAACTACAGCAGAGCTAGTAAGGGAGATGGCTAGAAAGGTGCTTGGTATCACATCTGGAAAGAGGAAGGACGACAAGGAGACATGGTGGAATGAGGAAGTACAGGAGAGTATACAGAGAAAGAGGTTGGCAAAGAAGTGGGATTGTCAGAGAGATGAAGAAAGACAGGAGTATAAGGAGATGAGGTGCATGGCAAAGAGAGAGGTGGCGAAGGCTAAGGATAAGGCATATGAAGAGTTGTATGAAAGGTTGGACACTAAGGAGGGAGAAAAGGACCTGTACTGATTGGCTAGAGAGAGGGACCGAGCTAGGAAAGATGTGCAGCAGGTAAAGGTGATAAAGGATAATGAGGGAAACATACTCACAAGCGAGGAGAGTGTGTTGAGGAAATGGAAAGAGTACTTTGAGGGGTTGATGAATGAAGAGAATGAGAGGGAGAGAAGGTTGGATGATGTAGGGATAGTGAATCATGAAGTGCAATGGATTAGCAAGGAGGAAGTAAGGATAGCTATGAAGAGAATGAAGAATGGAAAGGCTGTTGGCCCATATGACATACGTGTGGAAGCATGGAGGTGTTTAGGTGAAATGGCAGTGGAGTTTTTAACCAGATTGTTTAATGAAATCTTGGAAAGTGAGAGGATGCCTGAGGAATGGAGAAAAAGTGTTTTGGTACCAATTTTTAAGAATAAGGGTGATGTGTGCAGAGCTGCAGTAACTACAGAGGGATTAAATTGATCAGTCACAGCATGAAGTTATGGGAAAGAGTAGTGGAAGCAAGGTTAAGAAGGGATGTGATGATTAGTGATCAGCAGTATGGTTTCATGCCGGGAAAGAGCACTACAGATGTGATCTTTGCTCTGAGAGTGTTGATGGAGAAGTACAGAGAATGTCAGAAGGAGTTGCATTGTGTTTTTGTAGACTTAGAGAAAGCATATGACAGGGTGAATAGAGAGGAGTTGTGGTATTGTATGAGGAAGTCAGGAGTGTCAGAAAAGTATGTAAGAGTGGTACAGGATATGTACGAGGGTAGTGTGACAGTGGTGAGGTCTGCGGTGGGAGTGATGGATGCGTTTAAGGTTGAGGTGGGGTTGCATCAAGGATCAGCTCTGAGCCCTTTCTTATTTGCAATGGTGATGGACAGGTTGACAGACAAGATCAGATAGGAGTCCACGTGGACTATGATGTTTTCAGATGACATTGTGATCTGTAGTGAGAGTAGGAAACAGGTGGAGGAGACCCTGTAGAGATGGAGATATGCTCTAGAGAGAAGAGGAATGAAGGTCAACAGGACTAAGACAGAATATATGTGTGTGAATGAGAGGGAGGATAGAGGAATGGTGAGGATGCAAGGAGTAGAGGTGGCGAAGGTGGATGAGTTTAAATACTTGGGGTCAATAGTTCAGAGTAATGGTAAGTGTGGAAGAGAGATGAAGAAGAGAGTACAGGCAGGATGGAGTGGGTGGAGAAGAGTGTCAGGAGTGATTTGTGACAGACGAGTATCTGTAAGAGTGAAAGGGAAGGTCTACAAGAGGGTAGTGAGACCAGCTATGTTATATGGGTTGGAGACAGTGGCATTAACAAAAAGGCATGAGTTTGAGCTGGATGTGGCAGAATTAAAGATGTTAAGATTTGCACTGGGTGTGACGAGGGTGGATAGGATTAGGAATAAGTATATTAGAGGGTCAGCCCAGGTTGGAAGGTTTGGAGACAAAGCCAGAGAGGCACGATTATGTTGGTTTGGACATATGCTGAGGAGGGATGCTGAGTATATTGGGAAAAAGATGCTAAGGATGCAGCTACCAGGTAACAGGAAAAGAGGAAGGCCAAAGATAAGGTTTATGGATGTGGTGAGAGAGGACATGCAGATGGTTGGTGTGACAGAGCAAGATGCAGAGGACAGGAAGAAATGGAAACAGGTGATCTCCTGTGGCGACCCCTAATGGGAACAGCCGAAAGAAGATGATGAACAAGCAAAAGGGGATACAGGTTTTTATCACTTTGCAGACTAGCCATGTTAGCCTGGGAATAGCTTCAGCTTCACAGCTCAGTATCATTCTACAGGCATCCTACATCCCATAAGAGCCAAAATGTGTTGTAGACAAGCTGAGCAGGATAAAGGTAGACCCTCACAATATAAACTAGATTAGGGGGTCTTCCGAGATTTGATACATCTACAGAGAGTTCAGTTAAACCTTTTTGCCTCCTCTCTAAACAGTCATCTGCTCCAGGACTCCATGCAAGAAGAGCTGGGAGACGGATGCCTTTTCTTTTTCTTTGACAGTAATGTTCTTGCATGCTTTTCCACCCTTTCTGCTGACATCTAGGGTACTTCTGAAGATTGTGAAGGAATCCCCCAATATTTTGTGGTGACTGCATACTGACTGAGGCATCAGTGTTTCTCCCTTCTTTTTGGAAATTGCTGGGGGCAATTACCAGAAGCTTCCTCACAGAATAGTTCTACTCACATGAGAAAA
The DNA here is from genome assembly GCF_019279795.1 of Protopterus annectens. NCBI lineage: Eukaryota > Metazoa > Chordata > Ceratodontiformes > Protopteridae > Protopterus > Protopterus annectens. Next base: position 5,914,824 of record NC_056744.1, read on the forward strand.
GGTGTTTGATGCACACCAACACTAATTAACTTCAAAAGACTGTATGGATGATAGGGTCTTAATTCGCTTTAGGCTCCTGTTACCTGAGAACATGCAGCAAGTAGTAATCGAGGCAAGAAAGCCCACTGCTAGAAAGTCATATGTTAGCAAATGGAAAAGGTTTGCTCGTTCATGCCAACAACATAACCAGCACCCAATCAGGGCTAGTGTTTTCTATGGTTTCACAATGTTTGTGAGTTACTATCCATTGGCCTTTCTTATTCCTCCATCAAGGTTCATTTATTAGCCATTTCAGCATATCTTCTTGTGGATCCTCCTCTTTCAAAGCATTCTCATTTCAAAATGCTTTTAAAAGGGTTTGCAAAAGAGACCGCCAAGAAAATCAGTGAGTCATCATTGAGATCTTAATTGTGTGTTAGAGAAGCTAACACTTGTGGCATTTGAACTAGAGACTTAGTATTTCTGCGTCGGTTGCTGTCGCTGAGGACTGACGTCAGTCGTCAGGAGTATAAGTAAGGCAACCAATGCCATTACCCTAGTCTTGCCGTAGAGCCCGAAGCAGAAGCAGTTTGCACGAGTGCCAGTTGGCCGCTACCTGAGTTTTCATCTACTGAATTGAAGTCGGAAAGTCTTCTAAAGCCAAGTACCCCATTAGGGATCCTTTTTTCTTGCACTAACCGATGTCAGAAAAAGTTAATAATTGTCTCGTCTGTGGAGAGCAAATACCACATTGAGACTTCCACTCTTACTGCGTCAATTGTTTAGGCCCAGACCATGATGTCCCCGTTGTCACTTCTGTGCTTTGTTCAATGCCAGAACTATCCATCATCGGGCCTTTATTGTAGCCAAATATTTTCGTTTACAGTCCTTGAATTCCGATATGGCTTCAGTAAGCCATCCGACAACAGGTCTTCTGAATAAACATAAAGATAAAGACAGAGACTGCACAGGTCCAAACCTACCGACAACACTTCCGTAAAGCTAGTTGTCAGTCCTCTGGTACTCAGTGAGGCGCTTTCGCAGCCCCTGACGCCTAATTTAGTTGATTCACAGGCCACTACAGAGACCCTTTCAGAGTCCGGTATGCCGCAAAACTCTTCTTCGACTAAGGATCCTGCAGTCGTCTCTACATTGGATGGGTCTGGAGCCACTGAGCAGGCACCAGCTTCCGAGGAAGTACTTGCACTACTGTATCTAGTCACAATCTTTTGCAACTACCGTTCTTTCAAAAACGACCGAGTTTCTTAGGCACAGGGTTCGAACCACACCCAAGAAACTGACGACCCTTTCTCACGCGCCTGCTTCCTTGCCTCAGTCTCAAATGCTTAAAATGGCAGAAGACCTTATCATGCTGATCAGGGGAAGCCAAGCTTCCCCCTCCAAAAGGAAAAGAGATGTGTCCCCTGTAGTTTTGTCTTAACAAGAGTCAGATGACTCTGATGCATCTGAGTATGAAGACATGCAACCCCTTACCACTTATGAGGATTCTGATGCAAAGGACTCCATTCCTTTAGCTTATCCCCGGTAGGATTTTATCTTTGGGAAAACTCTGCATACTTTAAGGGAGCATTTCCAATGGGAGAGTCAGGACTACCCTCAGTCTAAAAAGAGACTCATGGAATTTCTAGATCTTCCACAGCACAGACCCTTGGCCATCCCCCCCAGTCCTGGATGTAGTGGAGGATGTTTTCTTTGAATCCAGCTTGACTCCTGGCACCCTACCTCCTGCTCTCAGAAAACCAGGCAGGTACTATAGAGTCCCTGACTCACACAAACATCTTTTTAAAAATCCAACAGCTGACCCTGAGGTAATTTCTCAAGGGCCAAAAGGGATTAAAGCAACATCTGCTAAGAATCCCACCCCCTCATAGGTAGGTACTAGGCTATTGGCCCTAGGGCCTATATAAGCCTAGCCAAAAATGTACCTTGGCTTTCGCCACCCAAGAAAATTATTTTCCTGTGCCCCTGTCAAGCAGAGCCACAGAAGTGATCCCTTGGGTGAATTTCCTGTTTCCCATTCAATCATCAATATTTTTCTTGGAGTGCTAATGAGGAGCTCTGTTTGACGTAGATAAGTAGTCTGTTCCAGAGTATGGGACAGGAATCTATCCCTCCAGCATGTTCTGTTTATTGTGGTGACAAGGTTTAGGTCCCTCGGGATTTCTTTAAGTGGAGCATGTCCAACAGCTCTGGGTTTGACTTAGCTTTGCTTTGTATGTTAGGCAGAGATCGCCTCTGAGTAGGTGATATGCGACGGAGTAAAGCTGAAGTTTTTTGAGACGGTCTGTGTAGGGCATCTGTTTGAGGCCAGTAATCCTCTTTGTGAGGTATTTCTGTGGCCTTTCCAGTTGTTGTAGATGTCTTGTGAGGTACATACCAAAAGGGGTGTTGTACTCTATAATGGGTCTAATGAGTGATGAGTAGAGGGGAACAATGACCTCTTTTTTTCTGGATGAGAAACCTTTTGTGATGAGGTGAGCCACGTAGAAGGATTTCCTGACCACTGTGGCAATGTGATTATTAAAGGAGAGACTACTGTCCACCTGTGTCCCAAGGTCTCTTATCACATTTTCGGCGTTAAGTAGACTAAAAGCTATGTGGTAGTTCATGGGTACAGAGTTTTTACCAAAGGGGATGGCAGTACACTTTTGGCATTGAGCTTCAGGCCATGGCTTTGACACCAGGCATCTGTCGCAGTGAAGCCCTTGTGTAGCATGTCCACATCATTAGGAGTTTCGATTATGGCTCCTAGTTTGCAGTCATCTGAAAACTTTGTTAGCCAAAGACCTTCTGTGTTAGCCTGTACTTCAGAGAAGTAGACACCAAACAGGAGAGGACCCAGGACTGAACCCTGTAGTACTCCACTTGTCACTGGTCTGAAGTCAGATTTGGAGTCTGTTACTTTCACAGTGTGGGTTCTGTCCGTGAGCCAGTTGGCAACCCATCTTGTGACATAGGGATTTATACCTAGTTTAGTGAGCTTATCTATAATTCCAGAGTGGGGGATGGTGTCTCAAACCTTGGCGAGATCTAGATAAGCTGTGTGAACCACCTTACCCTTATCTATGGCTTTGGTGACTGCTTCAAAGAAGTCAATCAGGTTTAGGAGACATGATCTGCCTTTTACAAATCCGAACTGGGTAGGGTCCAGAGTTTGGAGATTACCAATGTCTTTGTTTATGAGTTCCATGATGATATGTTCCATGGCCTTGCAGACCAGGCTCGTCAGGCTAATGGGGCGGTAGTTCCCGAGGTCTGTCGTGGCTCCCCCTTTGTGGAGTGGGATAACCGTCACGGTGCGCCATTTAGTGGGCACAAAGCCTGAGGTGAGGCTATGATTGAACATGGTACTTAGGTAGGGTGCCAGTTCATTCTGTAGTTCATATAGAACGCAGCCTGGGATATTGTCAGGTCCCATGGATGCTTTGTTCTTGGCTTTGGAGAGTGTTTTTTTACCTGTGCAGCCGTGATTACAGGAACTTTGCATTCTTCCGGTATAGAGATGGGCCCTCTAGGGGGTGAGAGGGGGGTAAAGTTAGCACTGAACCTATCTGCCAGGATGTTGGCGGTATCAGTTGGTTCTGTATATTTAGTGCCATTGTGCTGTAACTCAGAGCAGATCTGAGTGTTGCCATTGAATGAGGGTGGGGGAGGATGTGGATGTCTAGGGTGATTAGCTTGTGGTCGGATCTGACCGAGGAATTGACCTCTAGTGCGGAACACTGGTTGCCCATGTTGGTAATGACCAGGTCTAGGATATTGCTGCCCCTGGTGGGGGTGTGAATAAGTTGATCCAAGGTGTTGGAATTTATGAATTCCAGAAAACGTAGAGCAAAAGAGTTGGTACACGAGTAGTTTTCCCAGTTAATGGTGGGGTAGTTGAAAGACCTATTATTAGGGTCCCTCAGACAGGGATTCCCGAGCTTTGGACAGATGGGGTAGAAAAGTATACACCTCAGCTACTGTTGCTAACGGGGCACTAATTTGTCAGTTCCATATTCTGAAATTACACCAACATACCTTGGAACTCTCTAAACAAAAAATGTCTTCCTTTCCTGCTTGGGCAGAATCTAAAGAATTACAAGACTTAATGCATTCTGCAAGTCAAGTAACTAAACAAACTTTTCACTGTGGTTTTGATGCCCTAGAAACTTCTTGCAGGGCAGCAGTCACTGGATCTATCATTAGAAGACATGCATGGCTTAAGGAACAACCCCTGCCAGACCATGTGAAATCCAAATTGTTGGATGCCCCCTTGCACAAAGATAATTTATTTGGCACTAAGGCAGAAGAGGTCTTAAAGATGGAAGAAAAAGCAAAATCTATGCAAACAGTTAAGGATTTCTTACAGGTCCAGCCCCCTAGGTGTTCAGCAGGGATTGTCCCTCCAAGCATTGGTCCTTTCCTGCTCCGAGTAAACTGCCCCAGCTTAGGCCCTGTGGACACAGACCCCCCCCCCCCCCCCCAGACAGCAGCCACAGGGAATGCAGAGATCTAAGCAGTGGACTACCTCCACTTCAAAACCAGGGAGTTCTAAGCCATCCCTTATGGTAAGAACACACAATGACTTGCCTCCTACACCCCCCCCCCACCTTCACTTACCCCTAGGAGGAAAACTCTCCTTTCACTCAAGCACCTGGGCCACCATTACCAAGGACTAATGGGTTCTGAACATTCTGTTTCAGGGATACAAATTTTCCTTCCACACCCTCCCAACCCCAACAGGGTTCCCAGATCCACCACCAAATCAGTGGGCAGAGCCTCAAAAACAAATCCTTTCCCTGCTTTCTATGGGGGCAGTAGAGCATGTTCCTGCAGAACAGCTAGGCCAAGGCCTCTACTCCAGACTTTTTCTGGTGCCCAGAAAAGAGGGCACCTGGAGCCCCATCCTCGATCTATCCATTCTAAAGACCTTCCTGGTGATCCCAAAATTCAAAATGCTCACCCTCCAGCAACTGCTACCCATGCTTTTCAAGGACGCTTGGCTGGCCACCCTAGATCTAAAAGAGGCCTACCTCCACATTCCTATCAGGGAATCATGCAGGAAATAGCTCCGCTTCAGGGCAGGATCTCAACACTTTCAGTTCTCTGCGCTTCCCTTTGGCTTATCTACTGCTCCCAGAGTTTTCACAAAATGTCTGGCTCCGGCCATTGCCTTTTTCAGACAAAGAAATATTCAAATTTACCCATACTTAGATGACTGCCGTATTCAGGCAGAAAGCCAAGAAAAGCTGCTCAAGCACCTGACCTTTGTAAAGACCCTGCTAACCTCCCTGGGGTACACAGTCAACAAAAATAAATCCAAACAGGTGCCCACCCAAAAGATAATCTTACTGGAAGCAAGTCTGGACACAGCATCCCAGATGGCATACCTTACACCAGAGAAACAAATTTTCCTGACAGCCTACTTCTCTTAACTAGCCACCAGGCCCCAGCTATCTACAAGGAAGATCCTACAAGCTCTGGGATTCATGGCGTCTTGCATACTACTCATTCCATATGCCAGACTGCATGTGAGGAAACATCAGTGGTACCTAAAGAGCCTTTGGTGTCAACACCGTCAAGACCTGGAAACTCTTCTACCTATAATTCCTTGCCTCAGAAAGTATTTTCTTTGGTGGGCAACAGCATGCTTCCACAACAAGGGACTGCCCTTCTCCCCAGCCCCCGCCACCAGACCCTCACCACAGATGCATCAGACATTGCTTTGGGTGCACACCTAGACAGCATGTGCATACAGGGCTAATGGAGCCCACAGCAAATCCCTCTGCACATCAGTCAGAAAGAGATGATGGCTGTGCAGCACGCCTTGATAGCTTTTAAACCCCTTCTCTATCCAGGGGTTCTCCTGAGCAAAACAGACAACACCACTGTGATGTGGTAAATCAACAAGCAGGAAGGGACTCAATCCTTCCCTTTATGCAGGCTGACTATGACCCTTTGGCTCACAGCCTCTTCCATGCAACTTCACCTGTTAGCACAATACCTACCAGGCTCTCTCAACTCTCTGGCAGACCAATTAAGCAGAAATCTTCTGGACCTACATGAGTGGCAACTCAACAGAAGTACCTTCACCCTAGTAACTCAGAAATTGGGAACCGCGAAGGTCGACCTCTTTGACTTCCACACCAACCATCAGCTCAGAAACATCTGCACCAGGGAGCATCACTGTATAGCTTGGAAAGTGGATGCCCTATCCTTCCCCTGATTCAGTCTATCGGTCTACGCCTTTCCTCCCCAGGGTGCTGCTCAAAATAAGGGAGGAAAAACCAAGGACCATTCTCCTAGCTGCAGACTGACCCGACAACACTGGTACCCCTTGCTGCGCAGCCTGTCCCCGCTGCCTCTTCTGCATCTTCCTTAGATTCCAAACCCCCTGACCCAGAGGGAAGGGGAATTTATGCATCCCCAATTGCAGACACTCAATTTGGCAGCTTGGCTTATTCCCTAACCAATCTGCCATTCTCAGTAAACAGGTTGTGGGTGTTATCCAGGAGACAAGACGTCCTAGCACCAGAAAGTATTATGCAGATAAATGGAAAAGGTTCTGCACCTGGATCCAGGCTAAGGGAGCCAGTACGGCACAGCCCTCAATCCCTCTCATCCTGGATTACTTAGCTGACCTACAATACAGTGGCCTCTCTTTCTCCTCTATAAAAATTCATGCCTCTGCTATTTCTGCTCATTTTCCCACTGAGCAACCCATTTTCTCACACCCTTTGATCAAACAGTTCTTCAGAGGGGCTAGCAACTTGAAGCCCCCAGAAGGGCACCAACACCAGCTTGGGACCTTAATTTTGTCTTGGAAAAGCTCACTCTGCCCCTTTTCAAACCAGCTTCTTCTGCAGAGCTAACATTTCTCTCCTGGAAGACAGCATTCCTTCTGGCCATCACTTCAGCCAGAAGAGTCTCTGAGCTGCAAGCACTCATGGCTGTGGAACCCTTCATCATCTTCCATGCAGACAGGGTATCCCTCAGAACTAACCCATCCTTCATGCCCAAGGTGGTGTCCAGTGTGGCTCTCAACCAATCCATTCATTTGCCCACCTTCTTTCCTAATTCCCAGAACAAGGGGAAAGGATTCTTCACTCTCTAGATGGGCACAGGCAGCTCAAATTCTATCTGGACAGGACTAAATCCTTCAGAAAGTCTGATTAATTGCTGTTGGCTTTGCTACAGGGGCAGAAGGAAAAGCCATCTCCAAGCAAGCCATTTCCAAATGGATAGCACACTGCATCCATTTCTGCTACAAACAACATGGAAAGCCTCCCCCAACGGGGTCAGGACACACTCCTCCAGAGCAACCTCCACCTCTGCAGCTTTCCTCAGAGGAGTCCCCACAAGGGACATCCTGAAGACTGCCACCTGGACATCTGTTCACACTTTTACCAAGCATTACCACCTGCCTCTCTTCTCCAATTACAGGACAGGGTTTGCTTCTGCAGTCTTGCAGGGCATCCTAGCCAGCCCCTAGTTTCCATGACTGCCTCCACCCATTTCCTCAGCTTTGGGAATCTAAGAAAATGTGATGACTGCAACAGTGAAACATGAAGAACATAGTACAGTTGTGTACACTTACCATAAATGTAGATGTTCACGTGTATTCACTGTTGCAGTCCTGGTTTCCCTCCATCCCGCTTATTTTCTTTCTCCTTTTATTACCATTCTTCCCTGTTGTTCTCCTCTCCTTGCAAGGGCATGTTAGTTTTTATTTTTTAATGGTGGTGTTCTTCTACCAGAACCTGGCCTCCTACTTTGGGGGCTCCTGACAGGTTAGGGCAAGAAAAACTGATGTAATGGCATCGGCTTCTTTACTTTATACTCCTGACGATCTGATGTCAGTCCTCAGCGACAGCAACCAATGCAGAAATAATAAGTCTCTGGTATTCAGGCCGGTCGAGGGTTACCCTGGCAGGGATAACCCAAATGTGATGACTGCAACAGTGAGTAAGCGTACACAACTGTGCTTTCTTTTATGCGTAAAGTGGTATCAGAGTTTACTTCATTCCTAATTATCCATCTACCTGTTTTCTTTCCTAAACCTAAAATGAGGAAATACACATGCTCCATACTTTGGATGTCCACAGAAAACTTTGGTGCTACATTTATGTATCAGTTCATTTCTTGTGATGGTAAGAAGGAACAAAATGTGTCAAAACAGACTATTTCCAAATGGTTGTCTTAGGCTGTTATGTTTTGTGATTCTTACTACAGCAAAAGTGTTCCGGGTAAGGTCAAAGCCCACTCTATCAAGCCCTTGGCTTCATCTATCGCTTTTTTGAAAGTGGTGGATTCTAGAAAAATTCTAGAAGCAGTAACTTGCTCCTCTGTATGTAGTTTTACAAAGCACTACAAAATTTATTCATTTTGTGGGTGTAGATCATGCTTTGCTAGGGCCATTCTGCAGAAGCTTCTGAATCCTAATACTTACAACTCCAAAATGTACTAAGCTATGGTAATCTACCCATGTAGCTAAGGTGACTACAGCAGTGATCTGTATGATGAACATAGTACAGTTGTGTAAGTAAACTTTCTGTAACAGTAGATGTTCGAATGATCTGGCTGGAGTAAGCCACCCTCTATCCCCTTTTTGTTTTTGATCTTGCTAGGGTGTGTGTGTGAATGGAAGCTCGAGCCCAGAATCTCAAACTTCCATTCACTCGAAATTGTGAATGGGAAGTTTAGAGCTTAAAAAAAAAAAAGAGTTGACCTACCTTTTTGCAAGGGGCAAGGTCCCCCTGCATCCTCGCAGCTAAATCTAAATGCTCCGTGACTGCATTATAGCGGAGGACAGGGAAATCTACCGGTTTGCACTTACGCATATAGCGCAAACTGGAATATTTCCCTGTCCCCCGCTGTAGTGCGATCTCAGAGTAGGAATATTTAAGTAGGGGGTGTGGGGGGGGCAGTGGGGCAAAGCCTCCCTGCAAAAACATTAGAAAGGTGTCTGTTTTTTTTTTTTTTTTTTTTAGTTCCCCTTCCCATTTTCAAGGTTTTGTAAATTCGAGATTCTGGTTTCAGGCTTATAAATTTCGAGTTTACAGAACTTCGGTCATGTGAAGGGGAGCCATATATATATATATATATATATATATATATATATATATACATATAGATATATATATATAGATATACAGATATATATATATATATATATATATACACACACACACACATAATATGAATCTACTTCAGTAGACTAAAATTACACTTAACTGAAACGTACTTTATTGAGACGACATCACCGAAGTTTGAATAAACCAAAGCTTCACATTAACCGCATTTTTTTTAACAGGGAATGGCGACACTTGACCAACTTGGGAAAATTTGCCCTTTTCCCCACTGTAGTGCGATCCCAGAGTTTGTATATTTAGTTAGGGGGTGTGGGATGCACAGCTCCTCACCTGGGTGGGTTTGACATACTGTGGTGTATTTTTACTTTGAATGTTGGCCAAGTGGGCTCCATTCCCTGTAAAAAAAAAAAAAAAAAAAAAGCGATAATGTGAAGGGTCTTTTTATTCAAACTTCAGTGATGTCATCTCGATAAACTAAATTTCTGTTAAGTGTAGTTTTGGTCTACTGAAGTAGACCAATATATAGATATATATACTTATATTTTTTTAAACATCTAGTTATGTCCTGCCAGGGCTTAGCATTCATCTTTCAGTTGGCATGAAATCTCTGAAATGCTTGGTGCTCAAACCTGTGATTATAGGCAGCTTAGTTTCAGCTGTCCAACAGTTTGAATCTGTGGAAGGTACCCTTAAGCTGTAGAAGCTGGCTGGCTGTTATTTCCTTGTCAGGATGTAACCCATAGAGCCAAGGCTACTGCAGTAGTGGTCATTCAGACACCTACTGTTATGGTAAGATTACTTACACAGCTACACTATGTCACAGATGAGGAGGTATTCCACATGTTACTTTTGAAAATCCTTTCTACAACTGGGAAGATGCACTTTTTTGCACACTTCCTGTTTGCATTTTAAAGTGCAAGTTCACAGTCATTAGTGACAGCCCTTGATTCACAAATAGTACGTGCATTGCATAACTTTCAGTTTCTTCTTTTACAAGTTAGGAACAAAGCCGAATACAAAAAAGGCCTTAAATTAGGGACACTTTTTAATTTATTGAAAATAAATATAGATTTTTATATGGAAGAATAGCCGTAGCAAGGCTAGCTAACTGGTGGTGTGAACCTTGGCTATAGATAAATTGTTACTTTTGAAGTGACACCCCTGTCCCCATGTGCAAAACTGGAAAAGGTGTTGTGGATGAATTGATATATTTAATGTGTGTCTGGAAAGCTTTTAGAAAAGTTAGATTTGTGTTGACTATGCTTTTTGAAGACTAAAAAGACCCTAAATGTAATTCCCCTTTACAATTCAAGTTTAGCTGTATCAGCATTTACCAGTGGCCTTGTAAGTGGGCAAAACCATTCCCCGCAGTTATATGACCGGGGGGGGGGGGGGTATGATGAAACATGATCCACCCACATAAAAGGCGAGTCCTAATCTAAAATATTGCCCCATTGTATATCTGTAAATGGTATTTAAAAACATACCAAATGAAAGTCTGAAGTATCATTTCATCAGTATGCAGAGGTATCACTACTACCACCTAGGAACACAGTTTGTGACAGATGCAGTTACATTAAGAACCTAGAGTCTGTGCTCTCTCCCTCACAAGCCAGTATGTCTGGCACCGAAAAGGTTGTCAACACAAACGCCACACCTCAAACACTACCTACACAACACACACCCACATATGTGGAGGTCCTCAGCAGAAACATACCCAAGCAAGCGAGACCTTTGAGCAAAAACATATGTGAACTCCACAGCCCACCACACCCCACACATAGTCCACACACCTGCGTCACCATAAACCCAACATATTAATCACGGTAGACTCCATTGTGAGACGCACAGATGTGCCCCTCACCAGGCTGGATAAGGAGAAAGTCATGGTTAGTTGTTTGTCAGGTGCTAGAATCCACCGTAGTACACATGCACTCATGTCTGTCAACATCAGGCACTTGTTATGACTCTGTCATAGTTCATGTTGACGTGAATGACTTTGAGACATACCTCCCTGGACTGTATGAAAAGAGACATGATCAAGTTTGCTGAATATGTGTCCCATGCAGCTATGTTCCTAGCCTTAAGCAGCATTCTTCCATTACCCAGAATGATGCAATGCCTCAGTGCAAACAGAAAATGATTGAATTTAACAGTTGGCTTAGTCTCTGGTGTTATTCAAGGGGATACAAACCTGATAGCCTGGGAAGGCATGATCAACAGACCATGATGCCTTGCCAGAGAAGGCCTGCATCTGTCTTCCTTGGGCTTCAGGTTTCTGGCAAAGGCTCTTCCCTCCCATATAGTGCCTTTTTTAGACAGTGCCATGAGTTCAAAACTGCCAGCATGAACATTTTATCAAAACGCAAATTAAAGGTCACGCTGCTAAACGCTATGAGTCTAAACATGAAACTGCACTCATTGCAAGCATTCTTAACACTGGAAGATGCTGACATTTGTGCAGTCACAGTAACCTGATTCAAAGCTTGAGAGAGCACCCCAACCATACCAGGTTACTCATCCTGTCATACATTCAGACCCTAAACTGTGGGCAGCAAAGCAAAAGGAGGTGGAGTTGCACTGTATATAAAAGACATATACATCTCCAGGCTGGTCAAACAGTATGAAACACAGGAGACACTCCAGGTGCAGTTAACCATTGACAAGACCCCTATTCAAATCTTAGCTAGCTTTAGGCCTCCAGCTTTGACTCAAGATGCCCACTCCACTTATATGGACCTCTTTGAATCTGTCAAGATTCAACCTTTTACCCTGATCCTGGGTGACTTTAACTGTCCAACTATAGTTTGGAAAAAATACTCATGCCAAAACACAAATGCCCAGAGGTTCCTTGATTTCATCAATGCAAATGCCTTGGACAAGCTGGACGACACCCCCACAAGAGGTGATAAGTCTTGGACTTGGTAGTAACAACTGCAGGATCCCTACAGTGTCATCGTCCTTTGTAAGATCCGACCACAAAGCGGTCACTTTCAAAGTCACCATCTCCCCCAACCCCCTCCCCCAGCTAAGGTCAAACAAAAAAACTTTTCCAAAGTTGATTACAGCCTCATGAGAGAAGGTATAAACAGCTTCACAGCCCCCCTCCCCCTCTGTAGGAACTGGCACAAATGTCCAAACCTACACCAAAGTACTATACAAGCATTTATATAGCTGCATGGAATCAGAAATACCCAAAAGGACAAAATTGTACTCCTCAAGGAAGAGTAAACTTGTCTGGTGGGCATCTGCAATAAAACTCTATAATAAAAGGAAAAAAAATTGCAGTTCAGGTCCAAGAAGGTCCAGGTGCCTTGGAAGCAATCTATTCTTAGCCTGAACAAGCAAATAAGAGCACTAGTGAAATCCTCCAAAGCAAACTTTGAGTCTAGACTGGCCACATCTACTAAAGATGATCATAAGCCCTTCTTCACATATGTCCACAATCTCTACGAAAGCATTCAGATCTGCTCAGAACTGATGGTCAGGGACACCCCATATACACAAACGCTGCAGGTATAGCCAATCTGTTGGCAGACAGGTTCAGCAAAAATGTCACCCCTCTGCCCCCCCCCATTAGTAAATCAGGGCATCCCCAGCACCTGTCCCCCTCCCTTTATCCCTAGGGAACAAGTAATCATTGCCCTATCAAAGGCAAAAACTACAGCCTCCATGTGACCTGATAACATCCTGGTCTACATGAACTCAGGCAGGAACTTGTAGCACCATTAGGCAACCCTGTTCAACCAAAGCAGAGTATTGACTTTGTCCCAGCCGAGTGGAGGACAGCCACTCTCACCCCTTTGCACAAAGGTGCAGTGGTCATCGATTCAGGTAATTGTAGACCAATCAACCCAACTAGCCTCATCCAGACAACCTAACTAGCCTCATCTGCAAGGTCATGGAATGGATTATCACTGACCTTATTAACATGGACATTGGCAACCTCCAAACACTCAATCCCACACAGTTTGGTTTTATCAAGAAGTCATGCCTGTTAAACTTGGTTGACTTCTTTGAGATGGTCACCAAAGTCATGGACGAGGGGAAGACGGTGCACACCACCTACCTTGACATGGCCAAAGCGTTCGATACTATTTCCCACTCTGATATAACAGAGAAACTCACTCAACTAGGCATCAATCCTTAGGTTACAAGATGGGTAGCAAACTGGCTCAGCGATAGAACCCACCTAGTCAAAATAGGGGACGCCAACTGAAACAGTGTACCCATAACGAGCGACATACCCCAGAGATCGATCTTGGGGCCTCTGTTGTTTGGGATATACTTTTCTGAGGTGCAGGCCAAAACCTGTGGTCTATGGTTGACCAAGTTTGCAGATGACTGCAAGCTGGGCACTGTCATCAATTCCCTAGTGATGTGGACATCCTTCAGGAGGGTCTTAAACAAATGACTGGTGCCAGAAACATGGCCTCAAACTGAATGCCAAAAAATACATCATCATCCCCTTTGAGGAGAGTGATGTCCCCACAAATTATCACATTGATAACAAGGTCCTAAGCACGCAATCCATCATGAGGGACTTGGGCACCCAGGTTGATAGCAACCTGAATTTTGACCACCATATTGTCTCCATTATATAGAAGGCTTTGTACATGGCCCACCTCATTAGGAAGGGTCTCTCATTCACGAGCAAGGAGGTCATAACATCATGTATTCTTTCCTTATAAGACCCATTATTGAGTATAGTGCCCCTTTCAGCATGTACCTAATAAAGCATGTGCAGCAGCTGGAGACACCACAGGGCCTCAAACATCTACCCTACACAGATGGGCCTCTACTCAGTCTCATACAGACTCCTCAGACATGACCTCTGTCTGGCATACAAAGCAATCTCAGACCCCTCCTTGATGGGACTGCTGCATATCCGTAAGTCAAGCTCCACTCAAGTCCCCCCCCCACGTAATCTCAACCTGGTCTGTGACATCGGTAGGACTTGCTGGCGGGACAGATTTGTGTCCCAGAGACTCCCCTCTTCTGTGGAATACACTCCCTCTCCATGTCAAGCAGAGTACCTCATTATCCGTTTTTAACCTCAACCTGGATAACTGGATGGGGAACAGAAAATACACCCCTGGTATTCCACATGTGTCCTTGCTGGACAGGGGCATCTGGTGCTGACTTGTTGGAACATCGGCTAAATTCTTGGCTAGGCTTGTAAGGGCCTCAGTGCCAGTAGCCTAGTAACTTCCTAGGAACACTTTCATGAAGGGGCAATCATGAATTATTAGCTTTTATTGAATATTTACATACCACTGTCACATTTCTTAAGTTTTCTTTGAATTTTTCCGACCAGGCTATAGATTTTTTAGATATACATATTAGTAAAGATGATTTGAGTAAGATTCATAGTACTAGATTCAGGAAGAAGTGTCACACTAATCATATCTTGCATCGTAATAGTTTACATCCACCACATATATATATATAAAAATATAATTAAAGGTCAAGCAATGAGACTTTCTTGTTTGAATGATTACTAGTCTACCTTTATTAATGCTATCAATATGATGCACAATGAACTGTTGCAAAGGGGTAATGGCACTAAAGAAATAGTCAACTTAGTGTTATCCAAGAATTAAGGAAGAGTAAAGCCACTCCATATTTTTTTGGATATGTTGGTGACCTTCCATCGCATAATAGGGCTGGTTTAAGTATAGAAGCACAACTGTGACATTCTAGTAATATGAAAGATATATGTGATATTATTAAGAGAAACTGGTATATTTTACAAACTGATAAAGATGTGAGTAGTATAATAGGACAGACACCATCCTTCTGTTTAAAAAATAAACATTCCTTGAAAAGGATTTTATGCTATAATAATAGACAACATGAGGTTAATGGAACCTTACTAGCTTGTACTGTGCCCTGTGGTAATTTTAATTTTTGTCACTCAATAGACACTAACAACACTTTTATACATCCCGTCACACATAAATCCTATAAGTTTAATGTGAGGGCTTCTTGTAAATCTAGACATTTAGTTTATTTAGCGCAGTGCCACATTTGTAAGAAACGTTATGTGGGGAAAAACTAATAGAAGACTACTAGAAAGAATAAGAGAATATAGGGATATCAGACAAGCCAATACTGTTAATTCTTTAGATAAATATGTGATGAATACTTCAACAGAACACAAATTTAAGTTTAAGGTAATAGTTAAAGAAAATGGTCATTTGGGAGGCATCAAAAACGTAGCAGAAGATAAAGAACTGTTCTGGATATTGAATTTACAAGCTGACAAAGAAGGGAGGCTTAATGGCAAGGTTTCTTTAAAACCTAGACGAAAGTACAGGAAATCAAGATATTAATTATTGTTAATTGAAGTAAAAGTGTCAAATTGTATCATGTGATTTTAACCTTGAAGGTGATTGTTTTTTAACAATTTAACAAATATGATATGGTCTAATGAAGTGGAATATTTTCTACGTAAGCGTTTACCTGTTTATTTAATAAATATCAATTATCTCTGCCATTTGTCAACATAGTTTTCTTTTACTTCCATAAGTTACCAAAAGTTTTGAAGATGCTGTAACATACTGGTTTAGTTATTTAGTTATTTAAATTTGCCTACCTGAGTAGAACATTGATGGGCTTGCCAGTATGTGGGGTTACAAACTCATGTAAAACTTAGCAGGCTAATACACTTGTTGCAATGGTACGGTTTAAACAAGAATTAGGTGTATGATGAGTGACATATCTTATATTTGAGCTATAGTCTATTAGTGAGACAAAAATCAGGCTCTTAGAAATTCAGAGTAATAGTGCATATTGCCAAGGTCACAAGAGAAACAGGCATAACTTTTCATAGAGTTTATACCCAGCATTTCCAAATAAGCATGCATCTTGAAATGCTGTTGGAGCTAGACATACCCTGGGAATGGAGCTTTGAATTGGAAGAGAGTTTTGAAATGTGTATGAAACTAGCAACAGAATCCTTTACATCAATGTATCATGCTAGCTGTTTTACAAATGGATGTTAGTAAGGATGGTGTAGGAAGTGCATTACAGGAACACAGACCACTTGCTAATCAGTCAACAGCATTTCAGGTATTCAAGAGATATGTTCAGATAGTTGTTGGCAGTAATGTATGGACACAAGAATTTCATGCATTTATGGCGAAGACATCCCCCACTAAAAATAGGCCATACATTTTTGCAGTGCCTATTCATAAACTCCTCGTGCAAGACACTTCCACAAGTGCAAAGAATATTGCATAATGTGATCAAGTATGACATGAATGTGAAATACAAACCAAGCAACTAATTACATATAACAGATATGATGACTAAACAGAATGAACTTTGCAAGACAGATTGGAGTTTTTTTGGGTGATAAAGTGGCCAGTGACAGAAGAAAAGGCTTAAGAACTTCTGAGATGTACTGGCACTAAGTTAGAATATATTTAAAAAAAGAAATGACAGCAGGTGGTCAGACAGAGCGGAATTTGATCAGTCAGAAAGTAAATGAAGTATTTTCCTACAGAATAAATAAGCTTTGCTCAAGGCTTAATGTTCAGAACTGCCATTTAAGAAGTCACATTCCTGTGGAAATGCATGAATCACTGCAGAAGCTCATGCACTTTGCTTCTACATTTGGTTCAAACCTTTCATAAGCAAAATATGCGTATGTGTAGTTCTACAGCACTAATGTGCATGACTTTGTATTGCAGTTAAAGCTAGCATGTATTGTAGTTAAAGTTAACACTGCATAATTTTGTCTTGTATTTGTTTTAGCAGCACCACTGTGCAATTGTTAAACTATATCTGTATTGAGAAGGGAATTTATTACAGAATGTACTGTGGCCAGACTAGTTGTCAGAAAAAGGAAGCAACTCTCCAACATAATTAAATCCATTATATCTCATGTTATTTCCCCTGAACAATCAGGTTTTATACAACAGAGACAAACTTTTAACCACACTCTCTCTCCTGATGCTGTGATATCCCTCTGTACTCTCTCCCATACCTGTATATATTCCCTAGTTATTGATGCCTCTAAAGCCTTTGATTGGCTTAACATTGACTTTTTACTTGCGATTCTTCCCCACTTCAGTATGCCCCTGGCTTTTTTACAGATTATTAAATATTCTAAGGCCCACACCACTTTACAAATAAGCTACTATGCTCCAGGATTGATATTAAGATCGGGGCGAGACAGGGCTGCCCACTACCCCTGTCTTGAACCCTTATTTCTTTTAATTACTCAAAAAACATTCCATCGCATTCCTGCTCTCCATGGTACCTACATTCCTCTGCCAGCTTATGCTGCTGACTTAAATCTCCACTATTCTCTTCCTAACACAGACCTTCAGAAAATTCTACTCTCTGTTGGCTCCTTCTCAAAACTCTCTAATTATAAGTTAAATCCCAGTAAATCATTAATCTTTCAGATCAACTCCTGTTATTAATTCAATATTGAAGCAACATCTTTGGAATTTAGTATTAACCAATCCGTACAATATTTAAGGGTCTAATTTCACAAAGATGCCTCTCATTACTATCATAACAACATTACAAGCCTATGGTCGAACATCTAAAAAGACCTAAATAGATGGTCAAAACTCAAACGTCCATTCCTAGCTAAGGTAGCCACAATTAAAATGAATATCCTTCCTAGATTCTTACACGTTTTTAATGGCTTTTGTAATTTATAAAAAAAATGTTTAAGTCTCTACACTCCTCCCTCTCCAAATTTCTATGGTCTCCCAAATCCATTAGAATTAGCTACAAAAAGCTCTCTTACCCCAAAGAAAAAGGAGGCCTTGGCCTACCAGATTTCAAATTATACTATGATATTATTAATTGCCGCAGAATATTAGCCATATCTGATTTTTCGCCCAAGTCCTTGAGTTGGTTCCTAGTTTGGATTAAACTATTTTACAACTATATTAGATCATTCAACTTCAGCCTTAAAGAAATCTCTTTATTAAATAGGGAAAACCCGAATAAGATTAACATACATATATCTTTAAAACATAAAATAATTAGCTTACAAAAAAATCTTTAAATCCTTAAACCTATTTCCTGCTTTCAATTCCCTACAACCAATTTGCCTTAATCCTAACCTCAGACTAAGTAAGAAAATGATTAACTTAGACCAGTACCCTCTTATAAAGGATAACTCTATTTCAGATTTCTTTCCTTTTAGGCATGACCCTATTTCAGTTACAGAAATTCAGATGAACCTTCCCAAAAAATTTACAATTATCATAAGACACACAAAAGAACTCTGTCACACTATCTTAGAGGAATCTTCCTTAACTACAGATATTACTTCCTACCAATCTATATTGAAAGTATTCTTCCTTAAAAAGAGAATGATTTCCAGCTCTTATGAACTTCTTAGTCCTGTAACACAAAAGGAGGTCATTCATTCTATGTACTGGCTTGATCAAGATTCCTCAGTCTCAACTAGTCAAATCTCCAAATCCATCATAATATCCTCTCGATTCATCCCCTTTAAAAAAACTTAAGTATACTCAACTCATGTTATTGAATAATGCCTATCTAACTGCATGTGTTTTAAATAAAATGTATACCAATACCTCCCCCTTTTGCTCATTCTGTCCTAATCAAAAAGCCAGCCTTATTCACATTTGATGGCGCTGTAAATGTACCTGTAAACTTTGGTGCTCCCTAAGGTTTCAATTTTGGGCTACGAGAAATCTACCCTGTCTTAGAAATTTACCCTACATCACATTCTTCCACTTGGGTTGTCCAAATTACAGTTCCATATCCTAATTTCTCTCTCTATACTAGTTAAGTATTATATTGCAGTCAATTGGAAGGACAGGTCGTTGCTTTCATGAGAAGGTTTTAAACGCTTAGCTATTAACCACGTATTAGTTCACAAGCATCTTATTTATAGCATGAGTCTTCACCCTTATTTTGTGGAATATTGGAAGATGTTTGAATATTTCTTATCCCCTGTTTACTGTTGAAAGGCCAAAGAGTACAAATGTATATAGTTGTTTGATACTATTTTTTATTATTGTATATAGTTTTGTTGATCTTATTGTCAAACTTCAATAGAGAGATTTCAAAAAAAAAGAAAAAGGAAGCAGCTTGAAACACATGTGCATACCTGAAGACTGCTGTTCTTCCCAAGAGTGTGTTTATGTGTGTGTGTGTGTGGGGGGGGGGGGTGGGGGCTGGGATGTAGGAATATATTTAATGTTTTGGTTCTAGCAGAAATTTGACTTGTGTGAGAGAATAAGCTTAATTATGTAGTGTGACAATGAACTTGCTGATATGAAGGTGAAGAGATCAGCATTCTGTTACATGACTGAACTCTGTATTCAGGAAATGTATGTGCATTTGTGCATATTGAAGGTCTTTGCCTGACTGGATTGATATTACAGACAGACGAATTTTGTAGCCAAAAGTCTTGACACTGACAGACAAAGGGAGTTTCTGTCAGCTCAGTTACTGTTTTCCTGTAGATTGTACGTATTTTCACAATAATATAGCAAAACTAATAAAGCACTATAACTGTACGTATTTTCACAATAATATAGCAAAACTAATAAAGCACTGTAACTTTACCAGCTTGTAGAACTTTGTTTGTAATACACTTATTTCAGATTGTTCCTGCTGGTGTCTTGCATTTCATTCTCCATCTGTACTGTAATTACCTTATCTCAAGAGTTGTAGCAATGAACTTTGCAACCTTGAACAGTCACTTAGTAAAATGCAAGGCAAAACCAAGAGACATTATATATATTTATTTTCCAAATACCTTTATTGAATTATCACTTGTGACACAGACAAATTTACATTCATATAAAAGTAATCAAACTAGATTAACATAACAAACAATCTGAAGTAGTTTACTTAATTTGGTCTTCAAGCTGTGGGTTATGGATCTGTATCGGATCCGAGCTGGCAACTTTTACTAGCATCAGCTCTGAGCTCCAAACTCCTCCCCTTACCCATAATACACCTCCACTGCCTTCCATCCCCAGATCTCGTTTGCCGCGAATAGCTTTTGCATCGTGTCTCTTGTGCTCCAGCTTAGTCAAGTGGGTAAAACCTTTGTGAGTATCTTTTTCCTCAGAATTTTGTTAGTGTTAGTATAGGTCCCCTTTCTCCTCCCCTTGCTTGGTGCGTCGAGTTAATAGAGTTTTAGGATAGTTAGAGTAGTTTGTACTGTTGTGTAGATTGTAGCTTCCCCTCCCCCCTCAGTGTTTTCTGTATATGAGTGTGGTGAGTGGGTGTGAGAGTACCATTTAGAAAGGAACTGCCTTTTTTTCCCAAGTTCTTTCTACTCAAGCAGTGTGGCTGAAAAGCTTGTTTTCAAGCGTTGCACAGTGTGTGGCCATAAATTATCCCCTGCGGATGGCCACACTCTGTGTTTTTTGCTTGGATGTTGCCCATCTGAGTGTGGACTGCAGCATATGTGCGGGCTTCAGCCCCCATGCCATTAAAGATAGGAAGGCCAAGATGGCCGTCAAAGGGCTTCTTTCCCCTTCAGAATCTGTTTCCTTGTCTCCAGCTTTGGTCACAGCGGCTGCTGTGGCCACTTCTCTCTGGCTTCTCCTCCCTCCCAGGCTGGGACTCAACCTCCTGTACCAAAGCCTGTGGTAGTGGAGCAGAAAAGGGGAGAGAGAGCTGAAGGCGAGGGAAAAAGAGAAAGAGGTCTCCTGACCTCATTTCACCTACAAAGACGCCATGGATCCGTGACTCCCCTCGGCTCTGATCTCAGAGGTTCTCTCTGGAGCCAGAGGAGGAATGTTCAGCTTCTCTGGCCTCAGTGCTCCAACCCGCCAGGTCAGAGTCTGTGGCCTCGTCAAGGTCCACCTGGTCCTTGTCGGACATTGATCTGGAAAAAAATGATGAGGTTTATCCGTACTCAGATCCATATGGGGGTCTTGCCAGCCCTGCCTCCCTCAGGAGGGGGGAGCTCGCTTCCTTTTTTTCCAACCTATATCTCCTTCTCCGATCTGACCTTCAGGTTCGGAGTATTCGCATCCGAGGTTGGCCTTGGTCAGGGAGTCGGCGCCGACAGTACCTGCTTCCTCGACACCGACAGCTGCCTGGAGCATTTTAGATCCGACCAGCTCGGATCCGAGCCACTCTCTAAGCCGGAGCTTGGGTGTGAGATCCGAGGGAGTGGAACCTTTTTCTTCCGCTCCAACTTTGTCAGGTCTTGTTTTCTCCCTTGAAGCTCCGTCCACCTCGGGCCCGGCTCCGATTCTCTCATCATACCCGGGGAGACCGCCCTCCTTATTGGTTTCTCAGGAGGTTCACTCTCCTTCGGCGTTCGACATGGTAGAGCGGGTTCTCTCCATTGGATTGAGACCCCTGACTGCCCCCTTGGACTCTATTCAGACTCCCTCAGCTTTGTCTACAGTCCCCATCATTTTACTAGAGGGACAGCCCGTGCTCGAAGAGCCCCAGATGGTTCCCCCCGATGAACAAGTGGCTTGCGAGCTCCCCCCAGAGAGCCCCACGAGAGAAGCACCTCAAAGGCATTTGTGCAAGAGGAGGCACTTGGACTCCCCTGAATCCCTCACCGAGGACACGGACTTGGATGATGGAGAAGGTTCCACTAAGTCACCTCCTGATGGTGTCTCCTTTGGAGACATCATGGAAATCCTGCACCAACGGGGAGGTTGGTCTGCCCCCAAACATTCTTATGAGTCCGTGTTCCTGGAGACTTTTGGCACAGGCCCATCTACTTCCTGGGTGTCCCCTCCTGCAGATCCTTTGGTGGATCTGGTCATCTCGTGGGCATGGAAGGAACCAGTCACCCATGGACCCTATCCCAAAAAGACCGGATAAGATCTTAAGCCCCCCCCCCCCCATAGACAGACTAGCATGGAACAAGGGTTTCCCCCTAGATGCCATGGTGGTAGCAGCAGCCTCTAAGAAGGAAGTTGCTCAATAGAGTTCCTCAGTCCATCCTCCTGACAGAGAGTCACGGATGATGGACCACCTAGGGAAGTGGGTTTACACTTCAGCTACCTTTTTGATTAGGGCATTGAACTACCTGGCCCATGTCAACAGACTCCAGTGCGACCTGGTAAAGGAGCTGGAGGAGTCTCCCCCAAGTCCATGTCACAGGAGGACAGGGCTTCGTTCTCCACGAGGATGGCCACTTTAAAAGCAGTATTTAATACGTCCAAGAGACTTCTCTCACATGCTACAGAAGGAGTGGCTAGGGCAGCTGGATTCAGCGTGTCCATGAGCCGCAACACCTGGCTCAGGTTATGTCAATTTTCGGAACCCTTCAAAGCGTCCTTTGCTGATGCCCCTTATGGTGGCTCTACACTCTTTGGTAAGACCGTCAGAGACATTAGTTCAGAGTTAGATGGATGAGAGGACACTGTCTGCTGTTGGGATCTGCTTCTCTAACCCTCAACGGTACATTTCCTGGAACCAGAGAGAGCAAAAGAAGATGTGGTTCTGGAAGTCACAGTATTCCCGGGACACTGTGGGCTCTCCTTCCCCCAGAGGCAGAGGAGGACAGAATAGATGCCGACCCAGAGGCAGAGGGGGACCAAGGAACTTTGGGTCTCAAGATCCTTTCTCGGACAGACCGGGGCAGAAACCCTGAGGGGTTGCCCGACTGCTCTACTCTAGAGGCAGTCAGGGGGATGATTGTCCTTGCACCTAGTGGCATGGGAATCCATAACAACGGTTCACTAGGTGCTTCAGATCATATCCAGAGGATACTCTATCCCCTGCGTAGGTTCCCCCAAATCTCCCAGACACTTCCCGGACATACCACCCACGCAAATGGAGGTAGCAGCACATGAAATTTCCAAGCTTCTAGAAAAACGAGCCATCGAAACCGTCCCACCAGATCAGTCCGGATTGGGCTTTTACTCCATGTTCTTTTTGGTGCCAAAGAATGGGGGACTTAAGGCCCATTCTGGACCTCTCTACCCTGAACCTGTCAGTTGCCAAAGAGAAGTTCCGGATGGTCACATGACAGTCCATCATGCCGCACCTGCAAGAGAGCGACTGGATGTGCTCATTAGGTCTCCAGGATGCTTACTATCACATAAAAATGCACAGAAGCTGCAGGAGGTTCTTCTGCTTCCAGCCAGGAGTCAGTCATTACCAATTTCAAGCCCTACCCTTTGGTTTCACCACAGCCCCCCAGGGTGCTTACCAAAGTGATGGTGGTAGCAGCTCACCTGAGGCTTCAGGGGATTCAGGTCTATCCGTACCTAGACGATTGGCTCCTCACTGCTCCCACCAGGCATCTAATCTCCCAAACCAGGGATTATTTCCTGACTCTTGCCCTGCACGTGGAGATCACAGTCAACACATCCAAATCTCTGCTAGATCCTGATCAGGTGAAATACTACATTGATGCCAGGATAAATACTGTTCTGTGCAAAATCTTCCTGACCTCGGAGAGCGTTCAAAACCTGAGGATGCATGTCTCCCTGATCTACCACTCTCATCTCCCAATGACGGAATTGGTATTGAGGGCCTTAGGCTCGATGGCGGTGACCATAACTCTTCTCCCATGTGCTCAGTTACACATGAGAATTCTACAGTAGTCTCTAGCTGTACAATGATCTCTGTTGGAACTGCCATTGACATTCCCAATTCAACTCAGTCGATTGTCCCTCATGTGGTGGATGTGCTCTCTGGACATTTTGGAGGGACGACATTTTGTTCCAGCCCAGGCTCAAGCCACAGTGACCACGGATGCCTCCCAACTCGGGTGGGGGTTCATTGCTCGGGCAGGACACTCCAAGGCCTGTGGTCCCCCATAGAGACCAGTTTGCACAGAAATGTCCTAGAGATGAGGGCGGTCATTCTAGCGTTGCAGGCCCTTTGTGCCTTTCTTCCTCTGGGGACGATTACTATTCAGTCAGACAGCATGTCAGTGGTCTGGTATATCAACAAACAGGGAGAGACCAGATCTTACCCCCTTTGTCGTGAGGCCATTAGAGTGTGGGAATGGGCGATCCCCACTGGTCGCTTTCTTATCGCAATGCACATTCCGGGACTGTCCAACATTCTAGCGGACAGGCTAAGTCAGACCATTCTGATGCCTTACAAGTGGTCTCTGAATCTGTCAGTAGCAGAACAGATATTCAGAGAGTGGGGTCAACCTTGCTGGCATCACCAGTCAATATCAGTCAGACCATCAATTTGCCTGTGTTTTTTCCTAATTTTATTAACAAGATGGAATACAAACTCCACATGTTGGATGTTCGACAGTTATGATTCTATTTACACAGGACAAAACATTTCCATAAGTCTGATCAATAGGTTTCCCCAAAAAGCTTTATAGAAAACAATCTCCAAGGTCATTGTAGCTAGATGGATTTCTTCATGCATCCTGCAGGTCTATAAGGACAGAGGCATGTCTCCTCCAGGTCAGGTGAAAGCTCATTCCACTACGTCCATGGCTACATCTGCGGCTTTTTGATCTAGTGTGTCTTTGGATGATATTTGTTCTGCAGCTACTTGGTCCTCATCTCATGCATTTATTTCACATTATAAATTGGATTTGACTTCCATAAGGAGAGCATCCTTTGGCTCCTCGATGCTCCGGAATATCCTTCCATGAGGGCCTCCCAGGCGTTTAGTAGCTGTGGACTCTGTCCCACAGGTTGAAGACCAAATGAAGTAAACTACTTCAGATAAAGAAGTTATGTACTCACCATAATGTTCCATCTGAGTAGGTGTACTTCATTTGTCTTCAACCGTCCCTTCCTCTTTCCCCCGGACCTTGGCATATGATCATCCTGCAGGCTGCAGTATAGGTCACATGAAAAATTTTCAGGTCTGGTTATCAGTATAAGGTTCAGCAAACTCGATCTGGGGATGGAAGGCAGTGGAGGTGTATTATGGGTAAGGGGAGGAGTTTGGAGCTCAGAGCTGATGCTAGTAAAAGTTGCCAGCTCGGATCCAATATGGATCCGTAATCCACAGGTTGAAGACAAATTAAGTACAACTACTCAGATGGAACATTATGTGAGTACTACTACTTCTTTTTATACTTCACATAAATTGCTATATATCATATAACCTAAGCAACATTACATAAATTATTAAATTCCTGCCTTTTTTTTTTTTCCAAACAAGAAACATCTTTAGTAAACCATCACTTACTACACAGGCAATCATACATTTATATAAATGAAAAAAAAACACGTCAACACAATCCTAGTTGCAAGCATTTTACGTCACAAACCATACTGACACACACTCACAGTTGCAAACATTATACATCACTTGTAATCTACCCAGTCTTTCTCATTCAGACATTACATAGCTCATTTAAGTCCTGCCACCTTTTAATCCTCATACCTTCTTTGTATGTATTGTTCCCACCATTCCCATTTTTTCCTACATAGTTTGCTCCTACCCTTTTCTAAAGATCTCCGTTCCAGTTTTTTTATCTCTGTTACTATATTCACTGCTTCCAGTATAGTTGATTTAGATTTTGATTTCCATTTTCTGGTAATTGTTTTTTTTGGCAGCCACCATAATTAGACACAGCAATGCCTAGGGAACTCCAATTCTGTATCATAGCTCAGAAAAATCATCTCCCTCGTCAGACCAATCTGCCCACCCAGCATCTCTGACAGTGCTTCCTGCAGGGAATCATTAAAGTCTGCCAATTCACCGCAGTCCCAGAAAATATATTCCCAATTACCTCTTTCTTCCCCTTCACACCTCCAACATTTGTTGTCTGCCTGAGAAAAAATTCCGTGTAGTCCACTTGGGGTACAAAATATCACTGTAAACATTTCTAGGCAAAAGTCCTAAATCTTCTAGATTTTGTTGCATATTTGGGAGGCATACCTATATCCTCCCATTGTTTCTTTGTGAATTACTTATCCAGTCTCTTCCCAATCCTTTCTAACCTCCTCTGATTCTTATAGTTATCATGCAATATTTTATATGCTCTACTAATTATTCCTTTTTTAATGGCAGCTTCTGTTATATTTTCTATTAAAAACTCTACCAGTGCTGATCTTTCATTTAGGACTCCCTTATTTGACCAAGAGACATTATATGTTGTCCAGCAATGTCAGCTGAAATAGTGAGATGAGTATAAAACTGTCATATTCATACTGTGCCATAACATGAAGGAGAGTGGATATAACAAACAGCTTGGACACATTTGTTTCACTTTGAAACAGTATATAAGATCTTGGTGAATTGTTATTCTTTATACCCTGAAGTTATTGGGTACTTACAGGTAGAAGTGTGATAAATGCATTGAAATTTACTTTCTCAAAAAGAGGCATACCTGATGGTCTGATATCAGCCAACGTGCCATATTCTGAGTATGGAGTTGAAGAGATTCAGGTGACACCTGAAATTCAAGCATGCAAGTACAAGTTTGTGATATGAGCTGTTATCAAATGGCCATGTGGAGAAAACTGTCCAAACTGTAAAGAACAGCATGAAAAAGATGAGTAGCATTAGTGTCGGGGATTGTCATCGTAATTTTGGAATATAGGAATACTCCATTGTAGAACATCAGTTTTCCACCAACGCATTTACTGATGTGTAGGAGAACATACATCAATAACCTTTAGTGTCAGAGAGTTTGATAAAATGTTAAAAAACAATTTGAAAATGACTGACAGGCATTGTAGAAGACCCTCAGAATCACTGAGAATATTTAGCAAGCAGCCAAACAATGATCTTATGAATTTTATAGGTTAATTGGTGTATACTAGGCTGAGTACTAGGAGTCCTTATATGCCTAGCCATGTAACCCAGATGTGAACTACAAATTTGATGCATATGGAGGGGTGATTTGCTGACTTGCCACTGCCCATCAGAGACATGGGCGCCAGACCAAGGGTGACTTTCTGATTAACCATCCATTGGTCCAAGTTGCTCTTAAATAGGTTTAGGGAAGAACTCTGATTCGCGTGATTGCAGAGCCTGTTCCAGAGAATGGAAATTCTCTAAGAAACATATCTCTCTCCAACATGTCCTGTTTTATATTGCAGTTAAAATTTGTCTCTTAGTTTAGTAGTTTTGATGTGGTTTGTTTTGCGGATGTGTAAAAGGTTCATTAATACAGCGTCCACGGATGCCTTATACACTAGGTGAAGGTACCATACATACTTCAGAGAGGTGATCAAGTAAAGAGACAGGGTTTTGAGATGATTAGCTTAGGAAATTGTGTTTACTCCCTGTATTCTTTTTGTAAGTAACCTTTGTGGGTGCTCTAGTTGCTGCATGTGCCTGATTAGGTACATACCAAAAGGGCATTTTGGGTCTGATGAGAGCCGAGTACAGTGCTCTGATGACCTGTCTGGACCGTAGATGCCATGTCCTTTCTTATAAGTTAAGCAACATAGAAAGATATTCTTACTACCTTGGACACATGTTGGTCGAAGTCTAAGTTACTGTCTATGAGTTCCCAAATCCCTGACTAGTGAATAAAGTTTTAGGGGGTGTTTAAGATGGTCATTTGTACAGAAGAAACCAAGGACATTTTTTTAAGGCACGAATGTCTAACCCAGAATGTCCGATAGAAGCAGAAAGGTGTAATTATGCACTGGAGCCATGTGAGAAAGTAATTTATTTATTTACTTTATTTTCCATTGTTTATCTGGGATGTCTGACCAGCATTTTCAGAGGAGGCCCTGGGAGAAAAGCTCCTTTACAAGAAAAAAAACATTACATGCAATACAATACCAGAAACAATAATTTTACAATGCAGTACCAGAAACCCACAACAACTTTATAATACAAGAAAACACATTACAGGATAATACAAAAAATACAGTACAAAAATAAAGTTGCATGAAGGTAATTCTGTTGCTGCACCTACACTATCACCTAAACAACCAGAACTATCCCAAATGAAAGGCAAGTCCACAGAAGAGGGTTCAATTAAATAGTCTGCATTTGGCAGACCATTGAAGGAAACCAGCCAGGAACCAGAAAAAAATTCAGAGCTGATCAGGATACCAAAGAATAAAAAAGTTCCATTCAGTGAAATATTGTGTGTTTGTTGTGTAAAGTTCTGACCTGTTGCAAAAGCCAAAGACTTGCCAAACGTGGAATTAAATACATTGTGAAAAAAGCGGGTGTCAGTGTACAGTAATTTGTGATACTTTTTTAAATATTTATAACATAGTGTATTTTAGAAGTAGAAGGCAAAGGGAATGCAGTATATATATATATATATATATATATATATATATATATATATATATATATATATATGTGAGTATATATATGTGTGTGTGTGGTGTGTGTATAAATATATTTTTATCTTTAAGTGTTGGACAGTTCACAAAATGTACGTCATGTGGTACACCGGTTCTTAGAATGCTGCCACAGTAAAGACCTGTCAATGCCGGTCTTGCATCAAACTTGTCTGATTCATTGAACATCCTAACAGACATTATAAAGGTCGTAGTACTCACCATAACCGTTTATCATTGAATTAGCCATGTACAGCTGGTAACTTGTTCCTAGTGTCTTGTCTTCTGGTGTCAGATAATTTCAACTGCTGAAAGTGTGCACATTAATATCCTTATAGCTAAAACATTTTCTTGGTAGTAGAGTCTAGCTTGATTGGGGTATAGAACTGGTGACTTTTGGGGTATGATTGCCCAATAACTGTTGCAGGAACATGGTTTAATGGTGATATGTCCCTGTGTGCTTGGGGATTTTAGATTTTTTTTTTATTCAGAAGAGCTTTACACAAGGGATTACCAGAATGAAGTACACAGGCATTCCACCGACTGCAGATGGCCATTTCAGAGTTCATCCTATGAGTACTTGCATATCTCTTACTTACAGTGGAGGTACACATTACAATACTAGTTTAAATGTACTTTTAATAACTCTCATTTGTTGAATCTTACTTTTTTTAAATAAGAGCCAACTACACAGGTGCAGCCTTTCAAATGTTAAACTGTATCTGGTTAAAAGTCAGTCAGGTTACAGTTACTGAAGTTTCTTACTTTATGCTTAGATTTTGAGGGGTTACGATTAGAAGGTAGGGTTTTGCTTACATTTATGGTTGCATTTATGGTAAAGGTTTAAGTGTAATTGAGTGTTTGTGGCTTCTTTGGGGGAGTTTAAAGATATGTATTAATGTAGAGATGATATGGAAGATAGAGTAGTCTGCATTTTTGAGGAAATCTTAATGTTATTTAACATAAAATTATTTAGATTATATACAGCGTCATAATGAGACATGCTACAGCACAAGTTCATATGTGCTTTACTAGCTTCTACACCCTAACAGCATTTGTCTACTGTGTGATGCTAATTATTCACAATTCATAGATGTCCTTCTATTCTCATTTTACAGTATTCATAACAGTAGGGAGGTTGCTGCCTGGAACACTGGACATCCAGCCAGTATACCAAAGTCTTAGGAGCAGGGGTACATTCTGCCTTGCTTGTCAAGGCCATAAACTGACAACTGTAAAAGTGACGTCTGCACATACCCCCTACAGACGTTTTCTGCCACAGTGATCTACAGACCTCCGATCACCAACTCTGGGAATCTGTTCATTCGTTGTTTCAGCCGTCCAATACAGATAAGTACCTCTTTGGGTTTGTTATTACCTTCTTTTGCTTTTCAAATGTACATGTCAGCTAGGAAGGGGAAGTGTGCTTGTGGAAGACAAATTCCACATACGGACATGCACGACAGGTGCTTATTCTGCTTAGGTGAAGCCACGACCATACACCTTGCGATATCTGCAAGTCATTTGTACCTAAAACGCTTCACAGCCGTCTGGCTGCCTTAAAGCTTTATTTAGAAAATCAGAGGCTCCGACGTCTAGTGCTAGGCATGGAGGGTGAGGTAGGTGCCTCTGACGAGCTGCCTTGGAAGAAGGCCAAGAAAATTAGGCCGGGCACCCATGCTGCACCTCAGGAGTCTGGTGAGACTCTTGAGGTGGATGTTAGCCCAGGGTCTCATCGGCCGCCCATTTCACAGCTAGAACCGGGAACCATGGTGGAACCCAGTTCAGTGGAAACGCAGAGTACATCCGCTGAGGTAGATCAGCCATCAGTCCCTGATGGCGAAGGGGAAACACGGCTCGGGACATCGGCGGGGCCTACTGTACTCCCTCCATCCTCTGAGGTGTCAGCCACTAGGTTAGCACATCCCTCTACTCCTCTGGAGAGGAAACAGTTTTTTCCCAAAATTTTTTCAGGGCCTTCCAAGCCCTCCAGTCTCCAGTACCTCTTCCAGACCCTACTCCTGTACAGGCCTTAGAGGATTCTGAAGAGGAACTCTCTTCCTCTGATGAATCTCGTACCTATTGCTCCCAGATAAAATCCCCCAAGGACTTCATTACCCTTGAGGAGGAGGATTCCATTAGTCCTGAGTCTCCAGGAGAAGAAATTCTCCTTTGGGGATACCATTTCCCTGATAAGAGAACACTTTAAATGGCAGGCCTCAGATGTCTCTGAAACCAAAAAAGATACTTTGAATTATTGCAGATGGACCAGCCTTCTCCATCTGCAGTCTTTCCCCTGCTCCCAGCCTTTCATGATGTTTTTCTGGCAGCATCCCAACCACCTGACTCTCAGTCCCCAGCCTCAAAGTGGCCATATAGATTTTATAAGGTTCCTCAGGATACACGGTTCCTATTCAGGAACCCCCCTGCAGACCCTGCTGTTATTGCAGTGTCAGCAGATAAGTCATCCAGACAACTGCCCTCTACCCGTCCGTTCCCCACTGTCAAGGACAGCAAATTTATGGCTAGACTAGGGAAGAAAGTGTATACTTCTTCTACTGTAGCCATCAGAGCCCTAAACTGTCAAGCTCACATGGCTAGGTTTGTTTTAAATACCCTATCTAAATCCTCTGCACTCATTCCAGATGTGCCAGACTCTCCAGCTAAGTCACAGCCCTCTGCCCTACTCTCTACCTCCTCTCAGGTGACCAGGCACTCCATAAAGTGCAGTTATGATGCGTAGAAGCATCCTCCAAATCTGCAGCTTCAGGTTCTGGGATAAGAAGGTATTCTTGGGTGAGGCTACAGCCCCTTCCTGTGGATGTCCAGATAAAATTGCTAGATGCACATCTTGATAATAAGGCTCTTTTCAGTGCAGCTTGTACAGAGCTCCTTAAATCCCTACAGGATAAAGGCAAGGAGCTACAAAATCTTAAACATTTGCTAGTCTCTCTTATTCCTAGATGATATAGGAACTACCCTCAAAGGACATCCTTTGTTAGGAGGAAATCATCTCATTCCAACACCCAACAGATCAAAGGACGGGAGGCAATCTAGGAGACATTCCACTCCTAAACAAACTTCTGCCTCCACCCCAACTCCCTTTCGGAGGCACCCTGACCAAGACAGAACTCCTCCACTGTGACTCAAACCCATTACCTAAATCCACTCCCTTATCCCTCCACCTCACCCTTTTGCTACCCTCCTGGTGGAAAGTTACCTCAGAGGCTTGGGTCCTTTCCATCATCCAGAAAGGATACTTTATGACTTGGACACTTCCTCCCTTTCAGGGAATACTCCAACAGCCCACAAATCAGCTTCATCTCTTCCCCAAATTGTAGTACAGCTTCAAACTCAGAGCACCATAGAAAGAGAACCTCCAGAACAGGCAAACAAGGGATTTTACTCCAGGATGGTTTTTGGTTCCAAGGAAAGATGGTCCTTGGAAGCCAATCCAGGATTTGTCTGTACTCAATCTATTCCTCAAGGTGCCTGCCTTCAAAATGCTTACCTTGCATCACCTCCTACCCCTCATCAAGTCTTCATGGTATCCCTGGATCTGAAGGATGCTTACCTCCATATCCATATTCACCCCAAACAGAAAGTTTCTACACTTTTCAATGTTTTTCTTGCATTTTTAACTTTCTGCATTGACATTTCGGCTTTCTGTAGCCCCCAGAGTATTCACAAAGTGTCTAGCCCCAGTCATTGCCCAGTGCAGAGTGCAGGACATTCAAATATATCTGTACTTAGATGACCTCTTGATCCTTCACCAGGATTGCCATACCCTCCACCACCACCTAGGCAAGGTGTCCCAATACCCTGGCAAACCTAGGTTCACTGTGAACCAGGAAAAAATCTCACCTGATGCCCACCCAAGACCTGGTTTTCTTGGGATGCAGGATAAATACAGATCAGATGGCAGCTTTCAATCCTTGCCATTAGGTGGAAACTGTCACACATTAAGTCCAATCATTCCTCTGTCACAAAACCTTAATAGCCAGGGAATTCTTGAGGGTCCTAGGCAACATGGCATCCCTGGTACCAAAGCTCCCCTTAGCAAGGCTTTATATGAGAAAATTTCATTGGTTACTGAGGAGTCAGTGGAACCAACATTTTCACCCCCTGGATAACTCCGCTTCCTGTCCTCCCATGCCAGATAAAAGAAGTGCAGCGGTGGATTACAGCCATACGCTTCAACCAGGGTATATCTTTGCAGATTCCCACACCCTCACAACACATCTTCACAGATGCTTCAGACCTGGTTTGGAGAGCAGTCCTGCAAACCCACAACAAACAAAACAAAGTTCAGGGAGAGTGGTCCTCCCTCAGACAAAGGGGATCACATCAGCATCAAGGAGATGAGGGCCCTTCTCTTAGCCTTGCAAACCTTCCATCCAATCCTACTACCAGGCACCTTAAAAGTTGTCACAGACAATATGACTGTCTTATGGTATATCAACAAGCAGGGGGGACAAGGTCCTAACCTCCTCTGCAGCCTGGCAATTCAGATTTGGTCCCTGGCAGCAGAATTGCATATTCACCTGCAAGCAGTGTAAATTCCTTCAGCAGAGAATGTGATAGTGGACACTCTTAGCAGAACCTCTGCACCCTCCCACGAATGGATGCTTCACAGGGAGATGTTTTTTAGATCTCATTCAAAAGTGGGTTATTCCATAGGCAGATCTGTTTGCCTCTTCCCAGAACAGGCAGATGCCTCTGTTTTGCACAAGGGATCCACATCCACAGGCATGGAGGGTGGGCTGTTTCTCTTTTTCTCGGGTGGGGATTTAGCTTTGTCTTTCCCCCGCTTTTGACCAAGACAGCATTGGTTTCCCCTTCTTCATCTACTAGCCAAGGGCAATTACCACAGGTTACCCCACCGATTCAAACTACTCGCACAAGACAGGGGGGGTCACTCATACACCCTCAGGTGCTCAACCACTGTCTGGGTGATAGAGTTCTGATAACCTTCAGATACCTATATTCAGGGGACATACTCAATGTCCTGCAGGAGGCCAGGAAACCTAGTACCAGGAGAAATTATGTGGCAAAATGGAAAAGATTCTCCAGGTGGTGTCAGAAGGAAAAACAGGACCCCTTTCTTATTCCTGTACCTATGATCCTTTACTTGTGTGAGCTGCTGCATTCAGGGCTGACCTACTCTTCTGTAAAGGTGCACTTGTCAGCCATTTGCGCCTGTCTCCCCTTGGTTCCTCCCTTGGCATCCAGATTAGAGGTAAAACTATTCTTGAGGGGTCCTCCACATCAGACCACCTAAAAAAAAATGGTACCGCCTTCATGGGACCTTAATTTTGTCCTTGAAAAACTCACACTCCCTCCTTTTGAACCAGCTCACTCAGCATCTCTGAAACTATGTACATGGAAAACAGTACTGTTGGTAGCCCTCACATCTGCCAGGAGGGTCTCGGAAATCCAGGCCTTCATGGCTTAACCCCCTTACCTTATCTTCCACAAGGACAGGGTCTCCATCAGGACTAACCCCCCGTTCTTGCACAAACTGGTTAATGAACTGTCCTTAAATCAAGCCATTAACCTCCCTGACTTTTTCCCTCAACCACAAAATCCATCTGAAAAAACACTACATTCCTTGGATGTTCATAGGCAGCTTAGGTATTACCTGAACAAGACCAAATCCATTAGAAAGTCTGTTCAGCTGTTTCCTTTCACCCAAGGGCCCTGGGGAAGGCAGTTTCAAAACAGACTATATTTTCATGGATTTCTAAAGCTATCTCTGACTGTTATTCCTTTCATGGAAAGGTTTTATCTACCAATGTGAGAGGGCATTCTGCTAGGGCAGCTGCCTCTTCAGCAGCCTTTTTCAGGTGCGATGGACCACACTTCCATACTGGAAGCAGCCACCTGGTCTTCAGTCCATAACTTTACTAAGCACTACAAGCTAGACTTGGTCTCCAGAGCCAAATCTGGGTTTGCTAGGTCTGTTCTACAGGGTCTCATCGACCAGGCCCCTCTACCTTCCTCCCAGGCTCATACCCAAAGCTTGGGTACTCTCCCTACTGTGATGAATACTGCAACATGAGACTAGAAGAACATGGAGTAGTTGTGTAAGAATGTACCATAACCTTAGATGTCCTTCTCTTCCGTGTTGCAGTATTCAGTCCCCCCTCCAGCCTCCACTTGCTCTGTATTGTCCATCTGAAGTGTCTTTCCCTTCCTTCTCCACATCCAAACACACATACACTTATTTGGTTCCTTTAGCCTGGTGGCATATGTGGGTTTGAAAAGCGTCCCTTTCCTGCCTCCCAGGGGTACTTCTGTATGCGGCAGTCATTTCTGAAAGGAGTACGTACAGACGTCACTTTTATAGCCGACGTCATTTTATGGCCTTGACAAGCAACATAGCACATACCCCTGCTCCTTAGACTTTGGTATACTGGCTGGATGTCCAGTGCTGCAGGCAGCAACCTCCCTACTGTTATGAATACTGCAACATGGAAAAGGAGGACATCTAAGATTATGATAAGTTCTTATACAACTATTCTTTTTCATTGCACTATACATAAGCGTTTTGTGTTTACACATTTCACAAGCTGTATCATGCCCCTACTTCAGCAGCACATTTACTGGTTATGCTGATGAGAACAAAAGGTAGAGATAGGGGGACTTGCATCTCTTATCTCAGATATTCCTTAAACGTCCATTATGGCTTTTTCATCTGATCAGCATGTCTCCTCATTCTATTTTCAGTTCTAATCAACCACCACCCCACATCACATGCCCATCAGGACTAGGCTGTCTCCTGCAGCCAGGACAATCAGTTGTCCATTTGAACTTGTATATGGCAAATCCTCAGAGTGCTTATCAGTTAATATACAGGTGTCATCCTTAACATTTGAACAGAGTGAGGCAATTCATTGTACTTGTCTCTTGCTAATATCAAATGTTAAACTGTTTAGTTTACCTATTCTTGGAACATAATTAATACAAATCACTAGTACTGAGTAGCCTCAGCATTACATTTCAGTATGATTACTGTTAACTTGTCTTTCCTGTTACGATGAAGAACATTTTCCTCCTTTATATAGTAAGTATAGTAATTTGCTTGATATGCGGCAGAATGTCATCAGTTTGAACTTAGCATTTCTGTATGATTGATTAATTATGGCTTGCAATATACAAATATGTCCCCCCAAAATATCTTTTGTATTCAAATCTAGATGAATGACTTGTATTGTATTACAAAACATTGTAATTGTGCAGTCATATCTGTTCACAATACTCATGAAGACAAGTATTTGCCTTTTATTTTTACATAGTGTGATCACTAATATCTTTTTCACAGTGTACAATATTTCTTCAATAAAGGCACATGTTGTCACTTGCAAATGCTATAAAGTAGCTGTCTAATGATCCAGTCCACATGCTTCAAAAGGAAGGACTGGTTGCTGCAGGCAGTACTGACTCAGCATCATAAGCTCTTCCCAAAGTTCTAGTTTCTTCCCTAGCTCCTATAATGCCAATCACTTCCCTGTCTTCTCCAGGTCTGTTTTGCTGTTATGTGCATTGGCGATGATCTCTCTGCTGGAGCTTAGTCAATTGTTTAAACCTTTTTTGTTGTACATTGAGTCCCCTTTGTTTATTTTGTTTAAAATAGTTAATACTAGATAGTTGTAGTTTTGATAGCTTTCATAATTTTTGATAGTTTGGTAGATCTGAAGTAGTTGACTTCATGTGGTCTTCAACCTGTGGGTTATGGATCAGTATCGGATCCGACACGGCTGCATATCCAGCATCTGATCCCAAGCTCCAAGCCCCTCCCCTTACCCATAATGCCCCATGTCTCCTTCCTCCCTTCAGATTTCGTT
Organism: Protopterus annectens; assembly: GCF_019279795.1. Classification (NCBI taxonomy): domain Eukaryota; kingdom Metazoa; phylum Chordata; order Ceratodontiformes; family Protopteridae; genus Protopterus; species Protopterus annectens. The sequence goes on from NC_056744.1 coordinate 5,950,926, forward strand.
TGTCGCTGAAACAGCTAGCATTATTCTTCGAGCTCTAAGCATCTTTTGGGTAAGTGAGTTGTTTTTTGGGTTTTTTTTTTCTACCTGTCTTTAGAGATTTTCATTCTTTATCTACTCTACCTTCCCTACCTGTGTTTGGTCGTCCGTTAAAAAAAAAAAGTTCTTTCCCCTTTTCTTCCTTTCCTAGTTTTGTGTGTGTGTGTGTGTGTGTGTGTGTGTGTGTGGGTGTGTTTTTTTTCTGCGAGCCGGTTTGGGAGTATGTCCAGTACCCCAAAACCAGGGTTTAGGCAGTGCACAGAGTATGGCCATAAGCTCTCCCCAGCCGATGGCCACATTCTGTGCATGGTATGCCTGAGTGCCGCTCATCAGTTTACACCCTATCCTATCTGTGTGGGGTTTAACCCGCGGGCCCTTAAGGACAGGAGGGATAAGCTTATTCTAAAGGGCTTACTTCCCTCCTTGGGGACAGCAGACCCCGCACCCCCGGCTTCCACCACAGTATCAGCTTCTTCTCCTTCACAGGCCTCTGAGACTCAAACTCCTGCCAAGAGGACCGGGGAAGGAGAGAAGCAGCATAAAAAAGATAGGCAGAAGAAGTGGTCACCTGACCGCTCGTCTCCAGCAGGGCCTCCACTGAAATCCAAGCCAATGACCAGGCCAGGTTCCCCCCAGCTCTACTCTCCCAGGTTTTCCCCTGAGCCAGAGGAGTCCTGGATCTGGTCTCCCATTCGGTCCTCCCCTCATCGACACTCTAGTCTGGTATCGGTGGCCTCCTCCTCCCATTCGACCCGGAGCCTTCACAAAGCGGAGAGGGATAGGATGATGCGAAAGTTCATCTGCACCAAAATCCAAATGAGAGTCTTGCCTGCCCCCTGTCCCTCCGGAGCGGGGAACTCACAGTCCTTCTTTACTCCAATCACTCCTTCTCCAAGCCTATCCTTCGGTTTTGGAGCCTTTGGATCCGAGGACCCTCAGGGTCGTGGGGTTGGCGCCGATGGTACCTTGTACCTTGACACCGGCCATTGCCTTGAGCGTGTCAGATCCAACCGGATCAGACTCAACCTCTCAGAGCCGTAGCCTCGGCATTGGATCCGAGGGGGTCGCTGTCGGCTCAGAGTGTGTCAGAGTGCAGTCTTCCCCTCGGCATCTCAGCTCCTAGAGTCTCAGCTCTGACTCCCCCATCGGGTCAGAGGGGAACGGCTCCTACTGGCACTTCGCAGGATGTCCACTCTCCTCCTGCCTTTGACGTGGTGGAGAGGGTGCTCTCGATTTCGTCGAGGCCTTTGACCATCTCGTCTTCTGACTCCACCCCGACTCCTTCCATTTTGGGTATGGCCCCGACCATCCTGCCATCTCATGGACAGCCTATGCCCAGTTTGCCTCAGGAAGCTCCCTTGAGGGAGCAGCAAGAGGTTTGCGAGTCCTCCTCAGAGAGTCCCACTGAGGAGGTTGCTTGCAAACGGATGTGTATAAGGAGACACTTGGACTTCCCTCCAGAGTCCCTCACTGAGTACACTAATTTGGAGGAAGGGGAAGGTTCCCCTGATCACTCCCCGAGGATGTCTCCTTTTGGAGACATCATGGAACTCCTTCTCCAGAGGTGATGGTGGTCTGCCCATAAACTGACCTTAGACGAGTCAGTGTTCCTCATGGCATTAGGCACGGGCCCATCTACTTCTTGGGTATCCCCGCTTGTGGACCTTATAATATCTAGGACGATGCAGTGGTGCAGCGGTAGCATTGTCGCCTTATAGTAAGAGGTTCTCTGGTTCGATTCTCAGCTGGAATGCCTTCTGTGCAGAGTCTGCATATCCTCCCTGCGTTCATGTGGGTTTCCTCCAGGTGCTCCGGTTTCCTCCCACCTTTATAAAGACATGCGTCCAGAGGGTTTCTCCCCGGGCCTCCACTGAAAATTGGCTTTGTTCCAAGTCGGACTTTCCCGGTCAACAAACTTTAAATAAAAATAAAAAACAAATCTCAGGCATGGAAGGAACTGGACACTGTGGAGCCCATCCCTAAGCTCTCTGATAATGTCCTTAGCCCCCTTTCAGACAGGACTTGTTGGAATAAGGGGTCCCCAGTGGGATGCTATGGTGGTGACAGCCGCCATGAAGAAAGAGCTTGCACAGGAGAGCTCTGTGGGCAATCCTCCTGACTGAGTCAAGGATGATGTACCATTTAGGGAAGTGGGTGTATGCTTCAGCGACTTTTTCTATAAGAGAGCTGAACTATGTGGCACATGTCATTCGGCTGCAGTGAGACTTGGGCAAGGAAATCGCTGAGACCACCCCGGAGTCCATGTCGGCAGAGGGCAAGAAGGACGTTCTCTGCTCGGATGTCTACTGTCAAGGCAGTAACTAATACATCCATGCGTCTTATCTCCCATGCCATGGAGGGAGCCATCAGGCGGCCCATTCTGGCATTGCTATGAGGTGCCACACCTGGCTCCGGCTTTGTCAATTCTTGGCACCCTTTAAGGCATCATTTGCAAATGCTCCATACGACACTTCTTCCCTGTTTGGGAAGTCAGTTCGAGAGACCTTGGTCCAGAGTGAGAAGGATGGGAAGACACTGTCTGCCATTTGGATCTGCTTCTCCACCCCTCAAAGATCCTTTTCTAGGAATCACCGAGTGATGAAGAAGATGTAGTTCCAGAAGTCTCAGGCGTTTTCCGGGGATACTCAGGACTCCTCTTCCCCCAGAGATAGAGGCAGAGAGGATACGAGAAACTTTGGGTCTTGAGAACCATTCTCGGACAGACCCATGCAGCAGCCCTGAAGGGCTGCCCGACTGCTCATCTCTGGACGTAGTTGGGGGTCACCTATCACTACACCCAGTGGCATGGGAGTCTGTAACAACAGGTCGTTGGGTGTTGCAAATTATATCCAGAGGTTATTCCATCCCATTCTTCGAACCACCTCTCCCACCAAATCACCTCCCAGATGTTCCACCCATGCAAAGGGAGGAAGCAGCTCTAGAGATAGACAGTCTGCTAAGGAAATGAGTCATCCAACCCATCCCCCTAGGCCAGTCCAGATCAGGCATTTATTCCAGGTTTTTTTTTAATGCCAAAGAAAATGGGGGACCTAAGACCCATTTTGGATCTATCCACCTTGAACTTGTCAGTAGCAAAGGCGAAATTCCAGATGGTCACTCTTCAATCCATCCTGCTCTACCTGCAGGCAAATGATTGGATGTGCTCGATCGACCTCCAGGACGCGTACTATCATATCAAGATGGACAGGAGTTCTTGGAGGTTTCTCCGCTTATGGCTGGGAGCCAGTCATTATCAGTTTAGAGCCCTTCCCTTTGGTCTCACCACAGCCCCCAGTGTGTTCACCAAGGTGATGGTGGTTGTAGCAGCTCACCTGAGGCTTCAGGGTATTCAGGTCTTCCCTTACCTGGACAAATGGCTCTTCCCTGCCCCTTCCAAGCATCTACATTGCCGAGCCTGGGATTATTTCCTCTTACTAGCAAAAAGACTGGGCATCACCATCAGTCTCAACAAGTCGTCACTGACCCCTGTTCAGATCCTAGACTTCATTGGGGCTCGGTTGGACACTATCCAAATGAAAGTTTTCCTCACCCCAGACAAGGGTACACAGTCTAAAGTTACACATCTTGTAGGTCCTTCATGCCCAAGTTCCGACAGCAGAAAGTCGTGAAGGCATTGGGGTCTATGGCGGCCATGATCAACCTATTTACCCCTAGTGAGACTCCACATGCAGATTCATCAGTGGACTCTAGCAGTCCAATGGTCTCTGTTAGCTCTACCATTGTCTCATCTGGTCTGTATCTCCCAAGTAAGCCGGGAATCTCGTCAGTGGTGGATTCATTCCCTGGACCTAGTCAGGGGATGTCCTTTTCTTCCGTCCTTTCTCAAAACCACAGTGACCATGGACGCCTCCCAGCTAAGATGAGGGGGGCATTGCTTGGGAAGGACAGTCCAAGGCACACTGTCCCCATCTGAGACCAGTTTGCATATCAACATCCTGGAGATGAGGGCAGTTCTTCTTGCATTGCAGGGCCTTTATGCCCATCTTCCTCTAGGGACGATTGCGATTCAGACAGACATGTCGATAGTCTTGTACATCAACAAACAAGGAGGAACCAGATCTTATCCCCTTTGTTGTGAAGCTATGTGTGTGTGGGAATGGGTAATTTCCACCAGCCATTTTCTGGTGGCAATGCACATCCTGGGATGGTCCAACATTCTAGCAGACAGGCTCAGCATATCTATCCTGATGCTTTACAAATGATCTCTACATCCTTCAGTGGCGGAGAATATGTTTCTAAAGTGGGATCGCCCTTGCTGCGATCTGTTCGCATCTCCTTCCAACGAGAAATGCAGTAAGTTCTTCACTCTGAACCCCCCTCAGGGGGAAGCCCCCAGAGATGCATTGATTCATGCTTGGCCTCCCGATTTTCTTTATGCCTATCCCCTGCTGCCCCTCATCTCGAAGTTTCTTCAGAAAGCTCGCAGACTGGGGAACACTGTGATCCTCATCGCCCCATTCTGGCCTTGCCAAGTCTGGTTTCCCTCCCTTTGGTCTCACCTAGTAGTTCCAGCATGGACCTTGGACCGGGTTCTGGATCTTATTTCTCATCCCTCTGGGATTCCTCACCCAGACTTGGACCGTCTGAAACTCACTGCTTGGCTGCTCCAGTTCACTTGATTATTAGGACTCCCAGTTTATCATCTCCTATTAAAACCATTTTGGTGGCGGCTCACAAATCTTCCACCAGAAGGATATACTGTAACAAGTGAAAATGGTTTGCCATATAGGCTTCGCAGCTGGCATTGGATCCCTTTACTGCTCCTGTGTCCATGGTATTAGAGTTTTTGGTAAGGATTTTTCAGCAAGGTGCCAGTTCCTCCACTGTTAAAGTCCAGCTGGCTGCAATTTCTAACTTTCATGTGGGGGAAAGCATTACTTCATTAGCCTCTTCTAAACTTTGCAAGACCTTCCTTAAAGGTGCCTTTCTTCTAAGACCTCCCGGTGAAGGATCCTATGTCCCTGTGGGACCTTACTTTCGTGCATCAGGCTTTAGTCTCCCCTCCCTTTGATAGACTTGCAGTATCAGTCTTGGAACACTGCCTTTTTGATCACCATTACTTCTGCCAGGAGAGTGTTTGTACTTCAAGCACTATCCATCAAAGTTTCTTACATGATTTTTCAAAGGACATGGTTTCACTGCCTACTAATCTGTCCTTTCTTCCTAAAGTAGCATCAGAAGCCAATATTAATCAGACTATCAATCGTCCTGTCTTTTTTCCTAATTTTCAGAGTAAAGGTGAATATAAATTACACCTGCTGGATATGCACAGACAATTGTGATTCTACTTGCACAGGAAGAAAGCTTTTCATAAATCTGATCAGTTGTTTTATTACTCAAAATTGAAACCAGTTTCTAAGGTGACAATTGCTCGTTGGATTTTCCAGTGCATTATTCGAGCATATTCTGTCAAGGGAATTTCCCCTCCTGGTCAGGTAAAAGCGCATGCTGTCAAATCTATCGCTACTTCAGCGGCCTTTTGGTCCAGGGTGTGTCTGGAAGTTATTTTTTTCTGCAACTATTTGGTCCTCATCTCATACCTTCATTTCACATTACAAACTGCACATCGTATCCAGGAACAGGGCATCCTTTGGCTCTGCAGTAATCCGGAATATCTTTCCATGAGGGCCACCCAGGTGTTAGTAGCTGGGGACTCTGTCCCACAGGTTGAAGACTGCACATCGTATCCAGGAACTGGGCATCCTTTGGCTCTGCAGTAATCCGGAATATCTTTCCATGAGGGCCACCCAGGTGTTAGTAGCTGGGGACTCTGTCCCACAGGTTGAAGACCAAATGAAGTCAACTACTTCAGATAAAGAAATTATGCACTCACCATAACTTTCCATCTGAGTAGTTGCACTTCATTTGTCTTCAGCCATACCCTCCCTCCTTCCCATAACCTTGTCATTATTGTCCTGGCCATGTATTTGGAAGATGAACATCCTAGTAGCTGTCCATTGTTAAGCTTTGGCTCAGGATTTTTTGGGCTGCCAGTAGTGCTAAGGTCTTGTTGGGTCGGGTGTATGTTATATGTTGAGCAAACTCGATCTGAAGGGAGGAAGGAGATAGGGGGTGTTATGGGTAAGGGGAGCAGCTTGGAGCTTGGATCAGATGCTGGATATGTGACTGTGTCGTATCCGATACGGATCCATAAGCCACAGGTTGAAGACAAATGAAGTCGAACTATGGAACGTTATGGTGAGTGTACATAACTTCTTTATTTTTTTGCATATCCTCGCCTTCTGCTACATTCAGGCCTTTCTAAGCAGTACTTCAGCCATTTTTCTTCAAGTTGCTACTTAGGACTTGTCGGAAATTTGAGGTTTTCATTCTAATTTTATTGCAAGCTAAAGAGTTTTCTTCTTCCTAAGTATTGTACAAAAGTTTTTTGCCATCAGTAAAATTTAGTGTTTTCATGTGAAAGGAATACTGCTGTTTTTGATGAGGTGCTTATGGTAAACTTTTTCTTTCTGCTGTGTATTTGCGGTCTTTTACATGTGATTTTTCAGCCCATCAATAGATGTGGACAAGACCTCAGATTGCCAGAAATGCTTCAAATGTGGGCACAAGATCCCACCCTCCCAGGACATACAGAACCTATGTGTTGTGAATGCCTGAGGGTTGGTTATTTAAATGTTGATTGTGAAATTGAACAGGAAAATAAAAATAAGCTCATCTTGAAGGGATTGCTGTGCTTGGAAGGCAAGAAGCAGGATAACAAGGAAGAAAGAAGGAAGGTGTGGAAAGTTGATGAGGTGAGGCAAGATCAAAGAACGCAGACAGACCAACTACACAGAAAGTAGCCAGAATGAATATGTATGCTGTTAAGACCATTCAGACTCATGAGATCAGTCAAGCTTCAACTGCTGGTGTGTCTCAAATTGAAATTTTCATCATTAGTAAGCCCTCTCCCAATAGAAGACTTAGTAGTTTATCTCAAATCAGGAATTCTCGGTACTTGAAATCTTGCGCATTAGGTCAGTACAGAGCCCCTCAAGTCATATGACTTGGGACTGGATAATGAGGGCCTTGGTTAAGGCCCAAATTGAGCTTTAGTCCTCGTTTCCTGTTTTTGTCTAGAGTGGTTTGACTTTCCACTTCATATGCTGCTTTGTCAGATCCTGTATTAGCATGGAGTTTCAGGACAGAGTATGGTTTCCGTGTTTTCCACTTGGATACCTTCCTTCATCTCTGCCTACTCCCGTGGTACCCAGCCTCTAGGCATGAAGTTAGTGACATCAGTGGCTTGTGAGTGACATCATTGGCTTGACTCTGACACTTGCACTGATTGGTTTGTGCTGTTTTTGGTGTTGGCACTATTAGCATTTTAGTCTCCTGTGCAGAAGCCAAACCCTTTCAGTCATGGTTTGATGCCAGTCCTTGCTGGTATTCTGGACACAACTTCATGAGAGTCTGTGAGAGTGATGGGGCCTTCAGCTTTGGTACCAATAGTTACTGCTCCAGTAATGAGTTTTTGGAGTAAGTTATATGTCAATTTTCCAGGTTAAATTGCAGGGAGTCACTTTCCTCTTCAGCTCCGCATTGTCAGCATTCACTGTTTGGAGACTTTGGTCTATCGTCCATGTCCCAACAGAAGATAATGTTACCTTAAGTTCTTCTCAAACTCGATGCACATGCAGAAGAATTCTCTTCTAATCCCTTGAACAAGTCCAGAAGAAATGTTCTGAGAAAGACTAGGTGCAAGAGGAGGCACCTTGACTGTCCAATAGATTTTCCCACTCCAGTCACAGATCTTGACAAAAGGCAGGGTTCCCAAACAAATACCCTGAATTTGAGGAGATACTAGAGTTGCAGAAACAGAAGGGATTGTTTCCTGTAGGCCTTACTCCCCTGAAGAAGTGCTCCTACATGAGGTCTTTTGATATGGCATGCTTATGTCTTGGGTGGTCCTTCCTACCAGTTGAATGATTGATCTGGCTGTGGAAAGAGATTGGCGATAGCCTGACATGGCTCTGCCATTTCCAAGGAAAGTAGACAAGATTATCCATCCACCCAAGGGCACAAACTGGGAGTAAGACTCTCCTTGCAAACTTCATTGTGATGGCAGTATTGCCGAGAAAGGCCTAAATGTGGCAGAAGGCAAGGATAAACAAAAACTGTCAGAAATTATGAAAGCTATCAAAACTGCCTTTTGAGGAAAGTCCAGTGGCTCATCCTCCAGCTGAGGGATTTTCAGATGATGTATTACATGAGGAGCCATGCCTTTGCAGTTGGTACTTTTGCCATTACTGCATTAAACTACCTTATGCACATAACCTGTTTGTCAGCATAACCCGGTGAAAAAATCAGGTAACAGTGATGCAAAGAATCATCTCACTTTCTTTGAGACTGATCCATAACAAAGCAGATGTGGAGCAATGAGAGTAGATGGGATATGCATCACCTTGATGAGGCTCAAATGATGTGCTTTCACAGAAAACTTGTAAGGCAGCCTTCACCACTAACCCATTCAGAGGGTCCTCATTCTTTGGTTCCAAAATGAAGGAGAAGTTGATCAGTGGTGTACAAGTGGAGGAAAAGCTCTATAGGATGAAGTTCTCTGATCCACAGCTATTCTTTGTCAGGAATCAGAAAGGCCCAAATGCCTTATGGTTGCAAGTGCATAACGCTGACCCTATAAACTCCCTTCACTGTGGGGACTTTTCCATCAGACACTATCCTAGAAGCAGAGGTGGACCCACATAATCAGGGGTTCCTTCCCTTCCCTCTGAAAACCATTAGTAGCACCCTTGAGGACTTCCAAGACTCCCTAGAGATGGTCGGTGAATTAATTATTCCACCAGCTCTACCAAAGTGATTGAACTGTTATATTTGATGGCTAACCAGGGACATCATTTTCAGAGGCCATACAGTTACATTCTCAGGTGAACCTCAGCCAACTTGTCTACCTTTACCTGATGTTCCATCCCAAAAGAAGGAGGTGGTCACAATAGAATTAAACAGCCTCCTAGCCAAAAGAACCCGCTAAGAGATCCCCCCAAACAAGAAGAGTTCAGAGTTTTTTCCAAATTCTTTTTAGCTCCCAGAAAGACAAAAAATGCTTCAGGCTGTTATTCATCTCAGTGGACTAAATCTTCAGGAAGTTCCTGATGGCCACAGTAATGTCAGTTCTTCCTTGTACACAGAATGGAGGTTTGATATGCAGTGGCTTCCAGCAAGTTTCTACATTTCAGGTGGATGATGGTCATTACCAGTCCGGGGCCCTGCCATTCAGTCTCAGCAGCAGCTTCTGCAATATCCTTCACTATCAGCGGCCATAATTCTCAATGTACTGTCTGATGGCACTTGGATATATTTGGTGCCAATTGCAAGATTCCACATGGGAATACTACAGTGAACTTCTGTGTACAGTGAATTCTGCTGAAGGATCCAATGTATCAGGCCATTCAGTTATCCAGGGTGTGGCACAAGCACCTATAATGGTGTTTACATCTGATACCTTAAACAGAGGATATCCTTTACCTCTGTCCTACCCACAGCTACAGTCATCATGGATGTGTCTACCCTGGGTTATGGGGCATTGTTTAAGGCAAAGAGTCCAAGAACCTGAACTCAAAAGGAAACTTTACTACACATCAGCATCCTGGAGATGAGGGCTGATGTTCTTCGTGTTTCACTGTTGCAGTCATTACATGTGTGGTAATCTGCTGGCAGGTTGCCCTCAGTCGTCCTGAATAACAGAGTCTTGGGTCCTGCGTCAGTTGCCGTCTCCTCTTCCATGACGTCAGGTTGTCAGGGATATAAAACATGCAGCCGATGCCATTTTATTCAGTCTTTCTTGCCGTGCAGTGCCCGAAGCAGAAGCAGTTCGTAAGTGCCGGTCGGCTGACTCCTGAAATTTTCGCATTCGAGTTTCAGAATCGAAGTCTTCAACTAAAGCTAAGTACCCCTTTGGGGAAACTTTTTCTTGCTCCTTACCAATGTCAGTAAAAGGTAATAATTGCATTACTTGTGGGAAGCAAATACCTTATAAGGATTTTAATTTGTACTGTATTCCTTGCCTAGGCCCAGATCATAACGTGCCTTGTTGTCAGTTTTGTGCTAGATTTAACCAACGCACTATTAAGCGTCTGTATATTTTTGCTTCAAAATATTTTTGATCCAGATTTAATTACCCTGAAATGTCATCGGTTAGCAATCAGACTACTGGAGTTCACAAAAAACGCAAAGAAAAAGACAGAGACAGACCGTCGAGGTCCAAAACCGACGAAACTTCTCCTAAGCCAGTCACCGGTTCGCCAGTACTCAGTGAGGTGCTTTTGCAGCCCCTGATACCGCTACTTTTGAGTCGCAGGCCTCTACCGTGACCCATGCGGAGTCCGGTATGCTGCGAGATTCTCAGAGTATTGAACTCGCGGATGTCTCTCTCTTGGATAGGTCCGGAGCCACTGAGCAGCCACCGGCTTCTGAGGGTGTTTTCAGGCCTCAACATTTTTATATAAAACTATCAGCTTCAAACACTAGATCAAAAACATCTATGTCTAAAAAAATGATGCATGAGCCATGTGCTCAGGCCCCTGTGCCTAAAAAACAGATGATCAAAATGGCTGAGGACTTAATTACCTCGATCAGGGATTCCCAACCCCCCTCCCCCACTAAGAGGCCTAGGCAAGACACGGATTATGAATCTTCGGATCAGGTTTCCATTTCTTCTGATCAGGAATTTTCTATTACACCCTATGAGGATTCAGATGCAGAAGAATCCATCCCGTCTGCATCTCCTCCTGAGGGTTATTCTTTTGGGGAAACCTTGCATACTTTAAGGGAACATTTTAATTGGGAGAGTCAGGATTTCTCTGAATCAAAAAAGAGGCTTAGGGATTTCCTTCTTCTTCCTCAGCATAGGCCTTTGGTAATCCCTCCTGTATTAGACATTGTTGATGATGTGTTTTCAGAGTCGAGCATGGCTCCTGATTCCCTACCTCCGGCTCCTAGTAAGCCAGAAAGATATTACAGGGTTCCTGACTCCCACAAATTACTATTCAAAAATCCTACTGCCGATCCTGAGACTATCTCAGGGTCCCAAAGGTGTAAAGGCCTCTACAGCCAAAAATCCTACCCCCTCTGATAGAGATTCCAGGGCGCTGGATGGATGGTGAAAGAAGGTTTATATGTCTGCACCCTTGGCAATTAGGGCCTTAAACTGCCAGTTTCATATGCTTAATTATCAATAGCATGTCATGGGCTTATTGAAACAGAAAATGATGATGATTTCTGATTGTGTGGAAAATAAAGAATTACAGGAATTATTGCATGCAGCAAAACAGGTTGGAAACCATACTGTGCAATGTGGTTTTGATTCCTTGGAGGCCTCTTGCAGGGCCGCAGTTACTGGATCTGTGATTAGAAGGCATGTCTGGCTCAAGGAGCAAAATCTGCCTGATCATGTTGAAGCTAAATTGTTGGATGCCCCTTTACAGCATGATACTCTGGTAATAAGGCAGAAGAGGTTTTAAAGAAAATGGAAGACAAAGCTAAATCTATGCAAACTGTAAAAAATTTCTTACAAGTGCAGCCACCCAGGTTCAGTAGGCACTGGCCTACTAAAAATTGGTCCTTTCCTGTGTCCAACAGAGCCTCTTAAGGCAAATCCAGTCATTCAAAAGGCTCTAGATACCAATCACAGGGTTCTTACGGGTCAAAGCAGTAGGGTGCCTCCACCTCCAAATCTGGAGGAAACAAAGCACAACCCTCCATTAAGCAATCTCAATGACTTCCCTCTACCTTCACCAAGCACTTATCTTTTGGCGGGTCTATATTAGATCAGCGAATGCTTAAAAAAGCGAACGCTGATTGATTGACCTTATGTAAGCGAAAGCTTACAATCTCGAACTGTCAGATCAGCGATTTGTTTTTTTCCTAGGGAAAAAAATTGCTGATCCAAAACACATGCACACAACACAAGCACACCAAACAAACAGAAATCCACACACATACACCTAAAATCTGACACTTAACCCTACACTTAACTATGCACACACCACTAACTATCCACTTACCTTAACCCAAACCCTAATCCTAAGGTCCGTCACTATCGCACACTCACCTCACCCGCTCCCTAACCCTAACTCACCTAAATCCGCCCTAACCCTCATGTCCACACAATTGCACACATACCTATCCTGAGCCCTAACCCTAACTCACCCTTAACACTCAACATCCACACAATCGCACACTTACCTGAATCCGACCCGTAACTTTCCACCACAGCACTGAAAATACCAAAGAAACAGAAACGGACAACCGAATTCTTTCCCTAGGAAAAAATTTGAGTTTCTGTTGCTTCGATATTTTTAACTTTCGCTAAAATGTCGATCAATCAGCGTTCTCTTGTTTAAGTGTTCGCTGATCTAATATAGACCCTCTTTTGGCAGCCCCCTTGGGAGGGAAATTAGCACTTCATGCTCAAAATTGGCATTTAATTACCCAGGACAAATGGGTATTAAACATAGTATCCCAGGGGTACAGATTTCATTTCCATGCTTTGCCAATTCCAAATGGTTGGCCAGATCTGCCACAGAATCAATGGGCAGAGGCTCAGAAACAAATTATGTCCCTCATGGATATGGAGACTATTCAACCAGTACCAGAACAGGAAAAAGGACAAGGTTTTTATTCAAGACTTTTTCTGATACCCAGAAAAGACGATGCCTGGTGCCCAATACTGGACTTATCGATTTTGAACATGTTCCTGGACATTCCAAAATTCAAAATGCTGACTTTACAACCGCTACTGCCTATGCTGGGCAGGAAATCTTGGTTAGTGACTCTAGACTTAAGAGGCATACCTGCATATCCCAATAAGGGAATCGTGCAGAAGATACCTCCACTTCAAGGCAGGTTTTTGCATTACCAATTCTCTGCACTGCCCTTTGGCTTATCTACTGCGTCCAGGGTCTTTACAAAGTGTCTGGCACCTGTAATTGCATTTTGCAGACAAAGAAGCATACAAATTTATCCTTACCTGGATGACTGTCTCATTCAAGCAGAGAACAAGGACATTCTTCTTCAACATCTGGCGTTTGTAAAAAGGCTTCTAACATGCCTAGGGTACACAATAAATGAAAAGAAATCCCAACTGGTACCCTCTCAAATAATTACATTCCTGGGTGCAACCTTGAAAACAACTGCCCAGATGGCTTACCTTATGCCAGACAAACAAAGGCAACTGACAACATACTTCAAACAGATGGCAACAAAAACTCAGTTATCTGCAAGACAAATTCTGCAGGCTTTGGGGTTCATGGCATCCTGCATTCTATTAATTCCATATGCAAGACTGCATATGAGGAAACTTCAATGGTACCTAAAAAGTTTATGGAGTCAACATTGTCACAGTCTGAAAACAATGATTCCTCTCATTCCCTGCCTACAACAGGAGTTTCTTTGGTGGACAGAGGCATGTCGCCAAAACAAGGGACTGTCATTCACTCTACCCCCTGCCACCCAAACCCTAACTACAGACACATCAAATTATGCTTGGGGGGGCCCACCTGGCAGGAAAATGCATTCAGGGCATATGGAGCCCAAAACAAATGCATCTGCATATCAACCAGAAAGAGATGTTAGCTGTTCAGAGTGCTCCGACAGCCTTCAAGGACCTACTGATAAAGACTGAAAACACCACGGTTATGTGGTACATAAACAAGCAGGGAGATACACATTCCTACCCCCTTTGCAGACTAGCCATGGCATTGTGGAACACATCTTTGACTTAACAAGTACATCTTCAAGCTCAATTCCTGCCAGGAAAACAAAATACTCTAGCAGACGACCTAAGCAGAAATCTTATGGACCCGCACGAGTGGAAACTGGATCCACAAATCTTCAGCATGGTAACACAAAAATGGGGGAGACCAGACATAGACCTATTTGCCTCTCCCCAGAATTATCAACTGGACAAATTCTGCACAAGGACTTATCACAGACAAGCACGGAAAGTGGATGCCCTATCCTTCAGTTGGAAAAACCTATCAGTCTATGCCTTTCCCCTTCTGCCTCTTCTCTCCAAGGTCTTACTAAAGGTCAGACAGGAAAAACAGAAAATGATCCTGATTGCTCCGGACTGGCCTCGCCAGCACTGGTACCCAGTTCTAAGAAATATGTCTCAACTCCCTCCTTGGTACTTGCCTCAAATACCTCATCTCCTGTCTCAGCAGAACAATCAGATTCTGCACACTCAGCTCCAAACTCTGAACCTTGCAGCATGTCTGATCATTTAATTATTCAAACAACACCTCTCAATAAATCTGTGATGGATGTCATTTTGGAAGCCAGAAGGCCTAGTACTAGAAAATCTTATGTTGATAAATGGAAGAGATTATGTGCTTGGAACCAAGCACAAGGAACGGACACAGCAAAACCAAATATCCCTCAGATTTTACAATACTTGACTGAGATGCTTGACAAGGGCCTATCTTTTACTTCAATAAAAATACATGCCTCTGCCATCTCGGCTCATTACAACATGGAGCCTCCCCTCTTTTCTCATCCTCTGCTTAAACAGTATCTTAGAGGGGCCAAAAATGTAAGGCCTCCCAGAAGAGCACCAGCTCCTGCATGGGGCCTCAGTTTTGTGCTGGAAAAACTCACCCTGCCTCCTTTTGAACCAGCAGCTACTGCGGATATAAAATTTTTATCTTGGAAAACAGCTTTCCTCTTGGCAGTCACTTCAGCAAGAAGGGTTTCAGAACTACAGGCTCTCATGGCTGTGGAGCCTTTTATTACATTTTACCCTGACAGGGTGTCCCTCAGGACCAATCCTTCCTTTATGCCTAAGGTGGTATCCAGTGTGGCTCTTAACCAAACAATTCACCTGCCAACATTTTACCCAAGTCCACAGAACAAGGGGGAGCGGATTCTACATTCATTGGACATACACAGACAGCTAAGATTCTACTTAAACAGGACCAAATCTCTAAGAAAGTCTGAGCAACTACTGGTGGCATTTGCTTCAGGATCAGAGGGGAAGGCTATATCAAAGCAGACTATTTCTAAGTGGATAAGCCACTGCATTCGTTTCTGCTACTTGCACCATGGTAAACCTGTGCCCAAGGTGATCAGGTCACATTCCACCAGGGCTGCATCTACGTCAGCAGGCTTTCTCAGAAGAGTTCCAACCAAAGACATTCTAGAAGCTGCTACTTGGAGCTCTGTTCTTACCTTCACAAAGCATTATCATTTGCCTCTCTTCCCCAAATCCAGGGCAGGCTTTGCCACTGCAGTTCTGCAGGGCCTTGTAGCTGCTCATAATGCTATTTAGTTGCATCCTCCCCATCCATAGCTTTTGGATTCTACCCAAATGTAATGACTGCAACAGTGAAACATGAAAAACATAGTACAGTTGTGTACACTTACTATAAATGTAGATGTTTAAGTGTATTCACTGTTGCAGTCCGGGTTACCCACCTGCCATACCCCATTTCTATAACTTCTCTTTCTTTCACTATATTCTAAAGCCTTTGTGGTGTATTTGCTTTTAGATGAAGGTAAAGTTTATGTTGCTAAAAGTGCATTTACATATATTGCTGGTTTATTTTTATATATATATATATATATCACAAATGAAACCCAAGTATGCACTTTGAAGGAACACGAAAGGCAATAAATACTTCCACTGAAAAAATGCGTTTCAAAACCAAAGGTTGTAATAGGAAATACTTTAATGTAAAATCTAAAAACTAAATTAAAGTATTTCCTATTACAACCTTTGGTTTTGAAACGCATTTTTTCAGTGGAAGTATCTATTGGTTTTCGTGTTCCTTCAAAGTGCATACTTGGGTTTCGTTTGTGATTGATATTTGGTTTCTGGCGTTTTTACCATATATATATATATATATATATATATATATATATATATATATATTTTTTTTTTTGTGGGGCACCTGACATCTGGGGCAAGAAAAACTGAACTGCAACAGTGAATACACTTTCCTAGGGCATTTTGACATTATACCATTAGTGAGGTGCATCAACAAACAATGGGAAACCAGATCCTGACCCATTTGTTTTGAGGCCATAAGACTTTCGGAATGGGCAGTGAACTTTTAACACTTTTTTTTTTTTACAGCAGTGTACAACTAAGGTTAAGCCAACTTCTTGGCTGACAGGCTCAGCATATGCCTTTTTTTCCCTTTATGCTCTGTGCCTCTGCTGGCTGTCGACCTTCAGCCCATTCCCAGACAATTGGATATTTTGTTCCCCATCATCATGGTGAGGGTTAACCAGGAAGGACTGCCATTTTTAGACTGCCATTCAGGTGATTGAAAGGCTTCAGTCTTTAGCCCTGCATTTCTTGTGGGGCACCTGGCATGTGGAGTCAAACTGAGGATATAGTGGGCTGTGTGCACTTGTTCATCCTTCACTTCCACAAGAGATATTGCCAGCGAGTAAACTCCCCTCCCCTCAATGATGGAAAGGGGTCTCCTGAGACTTTACAGGAGAAATTGCACTTCCCTGTGTGCTCCCCAAGCATCTGTTGCTCACCCATGCCTGGTTCCTCCAGTGCTGGACCACTAATCGAACCTTGATCACCTGGGTCACAGTAGGGACACCATTCCTCAGTGCCACAGGCAGCTGATGCCTTCTGATACTAACTGAGAGATCCCAGAGTCTGACAACAGACCAGATGATTTTTTTGACTCTGGGAGAGGCTTTTCTGCAAATTGTTTCCCTCCCTAACCAACACAATGTGCAACAGTAACTTCTACTTCATCTTTCCTCAGGGGCAGACAACTCTGGAAGTGGCGTTGTATTTCAGTGACGATGGGAACTACTGTATGCCTTCTCCCTGTTCCTTTAGTAAGGTGAGTTCCATAGAAAAACAGATTTTGCAAGGTCAGGCTTAGTCTCGTTAGCCCACTTTTTTTCTCTCCTTTGGCCTCACCTAATAAAAAGCCCTATGCTTCTGGAGTAATTTTCAAAGCCTTTTCCCCATCCATCCAGCAGTTCTTACCCGGACCTGTATTTTCCCAAACTAACAGCATGCTTTCTTCAGTTCCCATAATGGCCAGAGAACCATCTCACCCTCCTTCAGTGGTGCAACTCCAAACAATAGCCCTAAACCCCTCTACTAGAAAAATATACAAGGAAAAATGAATTAAATTCTCTTTGTGGGCTTTTCAGCATGGAATAGATTTTTACATTGCTGCCATCCCTACTGAATTGATCTTTACACTGCTCCTATTCCTTTTGATGTCCTTCTATATCACTGTTGTATTCTAAAAGGAAGGGATCTCCCACTCAGGGCATCCCAATGCTCAGCCTGCATACCAAAGCCTAATGATCTGATATGCACCATATGTTACACCTGTGTTCCTAGCACAGAGAGTACGGCATTAAAGGGGTGTATGGACACGGCTACCCAGAACTTCTTTGCTGCCAGTTCAGCACTGTTATTGCTAGTTGGTCTGAATGCCTTGTTGCTGTGCTGAATACTTCGCCACCAGATAAGTGCTCCATTGTTTTGTTTTTTTTTTTTTTTTTCTTTACCTGGTCCTCAAAGGGAATGGCAAGAGATTACTCAGGGCTTGTTTTTTGCCTTGATGCCTGTAAAGCTGCCTCAAGGGATTTAGTTGCCTGGTCCTCCTTGGACCTCTACCCTTCTAAATGGCTTAGGGATGCGGATTCAGTGTCTGATGAGGAGTTTTGTCCTATTCTTCATAGATACCTTCACTATATGGTTCTGGTGAGGAAGAGTCTGTTAGACCGGAGTCACCTTTTGAGGAATTGTCTTTTGGGGACACTTTCTAGAATGATGGAATGCTTTATGATGGAATGCTTTAAGTGGGATTCTTCTCAGGTGTCTGATATTCAAAGACGGAATTATGAGTTCAGATGGCTACTTCTAAACCATTGTCAGTTCCTCCTCTGTTGGCTACCTTGTTAGACACTTATATTGCTGCTTCCAAGTATCCTGATTCTCTGCATCCTGCTCCTAAGAAGCTTTATAGGTTCTATAAGGTTCCTGAGGATTGTCAAGTTTTATTTAAATGTCCTTCTGATCCTGCTGTGGTGTTAGTCTCTTCTGACAAACCTTCTAAGCTCTTCCAAACTTTTGCCTTCTGATGAGGATACTAGGGCAATGAAGAGGATTGCTAAGAAAATTTACACTGCCTCTACTTTGGCCTTCAGGATGTTAATTACCAGGCAAGCATGAGCAGGTATGCTGTGGCCTTGATTGCTCAGGCTTGTCAGGTTATTTTTGGCTTCCCTGATTTTGAAGGCAGGTCCTCAGCCTTATTTGCATTTATTCATTATATTAGGTTCTGCTTCTGAAGTGGTTCACCACTCTGTTATGTGTAGCTATGATGCTATACTGATGCCTATTCCAAGACTGCGGCTTTTGGGTCTCTCATGAGGTGTTATTCTTGGCTTCTTCTCTAGTCTCTGCCTGAGGACATTAAGGCCAAGTTATTGGATGCGCTTTTGGATAATAAACATCTTTTTGGGACTGCTGCTGCTCACCTGTTTAAGTCTCTTCAAGAGAAAGACAAGCCTTGCAGGACCTGATGTTGTCAATCTTCATTCATTCTTGGTGAATGGGACTCTGTTCTGACCCCTCAGAACCGGCTCAGCTGTTCTACAGCTTGCACCAGCCAAAAAAACTCTTGAGCTAAGATTCTACCCACAATGCCCCTCTTTCTCTATTGCGTCAGATCTCATTTGCCACTCAGATAGCAAGACGCATCAGCTGACACTTTCCAGCTAAGTGCTTTAATTTGATCTATATATCTGTATATTCCCTTAAAACTTGCTCTCTGTATTTAAGAATACTTTATTTTTTCTATTGTATTATTTAGTTAGTGTGTGTGTGTGTGTGTGTGTGTGTGTGTGTGTAAATCAGCTCTACCCTTTTTACCTAATGGTATTCTCTATTACCATCACTGATAATTTTTCCTTTCCCCGTCCCCTTTTACCTCCTCGGTAATCTCTTTCAAATACCATTGCTGGTATTTTTCCCCTTCTGATTACCTTTATAGGTATTTTTCCCTACCATTATTGGTAGGTTTTCCTTCCTGTCCTTTACGAGTGTGAGTGTATGCGTGATCTCTTCAAAATGGGGTAGAAGCAGAAAGGCACATCTGGCTTTATCCAGTGCCAAAATTGTGGAAGAAAGATGCCCAATTCAGACTGGTATATTTCACGTGTATATTGCTTGGATGCACCCCCTCTAGAAACTAATTGTAAGATCTGCCAAGGTTTTAGTTCCAGAACCTTGGCAGAGAGACAGAATAAGTTGATTTTCAAGGGTTATTAAAAATCGTCCTTTGAAGAAGCCCTCTCTAAGCTATAGTCCCCTCTCTAAGCTATAGTCTTCTAAATTTGAACAGAAAAAGAGAAGTCATTCAGTGCCGAGTTCACCATTGGCACCAGACTCCAAAAGGCATAAGTCTCTGGTTCCAAAGCTAATCGTGAAACGGCCTTTGCCCCCTTCCCCCACAGTCATGACCCCCTCAGTACCCGACAGTTTCTGGATCGACCTTGACAACCTCGGCACTGACTTTGACAGTCTCGGCACCGACATTCATTGGCACCAGCATCTTTGACCTCCCATTTGGTTCCAAATTCTTCATTTGCTCCGCAGCATATGGTGCTGAAGCTTGAAGCATTCGCACCTCCCAGAACAAGATGTTCCCCTTCTATAGACCCCATTTTGGGTCATCTCACCAGTCCATTCTTGGATAGGCCAGAGTCTCCCCTGAGGATGTCGGTCCGATCAACCAGAAGTCTTTCCAAGATATATGTGGTGAGATTAGTGGATCAGCTTTTGCAGGCCAGGGGTCTTCCCACACCTGCTCAGATCTCCCTCCATCTCAGAGTTTAGGTATTTTTTCCTCTTGATCTTCCTCCTCTGACCTTCCTTTAAGGTTCAGAGTCCATAACTTCGATTACCCTGGTTCCAGCTGTTACGGTGCCGACAGAAGCTCCATCTTTGGTACCTGGATCAGGTCTGATGTCTTTGTCCCCCTCGGAACTGATAGACTGTTGGGGCCGTATTTCAGCTGTCAGTTCTGAGGGCTCCAGTATGGTTCCAATTGTATGTTCAGGGCCGTCCTTGCTTCTCAGAACCCTGGCAGTTTCGGACTCCCAGGCTCTTGGTTTGGAAGGTGGTCCTCTGGAGTGGGTTGTGACCCTCATTCCGAAGTTGTCTTTCTCAGTTCCAGACTCCCATCCCTCTTTGGGAGAACATGCCTTCCCGATCATGGAGAGAGCTTTAGCCTTGGCAGACTCTCAGCTGGCTCCTCCTACTTCGGAGTGTCACATATTTGTACTTTCTGTATTGCAGCCGTCACCATCTCTGAAGTCAGGACAGCGGGCACAGAAACAGCAAGATTTCCCTATTCAGGGCCCCTCTTCTTAGGAGCCTTCCTTAGAGATTCCCACTGAGGAACCACCCCATAAGAAGACTTGCAAGAGGAAGCATCTAGATTCTCCAGAAGAATCTGTCATGGAAGACCCACACTACATTGAAGGGGTGGGTTCCCCCGGTCACCCCCTGAATATGTCTCATTTGGAGACATCTTGGAAATCTTAAAACAGAGGGGTGATTGGAAGTCCACAAGCCCATCCTCAGAGGAATCTATGTTCTTGCAGCTTTTCACTGCTCACCCATCTACTTCCTGCGTGACCCCACCCACTGACTGTCTTATTAAGCTTATCGCACAGCAGGTGTAGAAGGTTTCTGATTCCATAGAGCCAGTTCCCTGGAGGCCAGACAAAATCTTATCAGCTCCAGAAGACCAACCACTTTGGGGAAAGAGTTTAGCATTAGATGCCATAGGGGTGGCAGTGATGGCCACCAAAAAGGAATTTGCAGAGGAAAGTTCCACTGTCCGCCCTCCTGAGAGTATCAGACAATTGACAGGTTTGGGATGCGGGTTTTTGCAACACTGACCTTCGCTCTTAGGTCCTTGAATTTCGTGGCACACTTTACTAGACTCCAAAGGGATCTGATAAATTAGCTATCATGTACCCTCGCCGGAGCTGTGTCTGATGAGGTGAGGGATAAAGTTGTCTTTCAGCTTGCCACCCTGGAGTCTATATTGAACTCGTCCATGTGGCTCATTGCTCATAAAGCTGAAGGAGCACCTAGGGCAGCAGGTCCAGGCGTTGCCATAAGGCGCCATGCCTGGATGCATTTGTGTGACTTTGCGGAACCTTTCAAGTCTTCCTTTGTCAGTGTTGTTATTGACGGATCTTACTTGTTTGGCCCCAGAGTCAGAGAGACACTAGCCAGGTGTGAAAAAGATGGCAATACCCTTTCTGGTGTGGGCATTCATTTCTGTACTCCTCAACAATCCTACTATAGGAATCGGAGGAGTGGAAAAATGTGGTTCAAAAAGTCCCAAGGGCCTTTTCAGGAATTCTCCCCTTGGGGCAGAGAGGGGAGTTTAAGTGAATGATGCCCTCCCCATGGCAGAGGAGGTCTGCAAAATCAGGGCTCCAGAGATTCCTTCTCAGGGCAGCCCTACCAGCGCTCCCGAATGGAGGCTCGATTGCTTACCTCTGGAAGCAGTCGGGGAAGATTTTCACTGCACCAGACTGGCCTGGCTGTTGATAACTTCAGATACTTGGGTGCAGAGAATTATCACCAGAGGTTACCAAATTCCCTTTACTCTCTTTCCAAAGACCCCAGAAGGAGTCCCCGAGAGGGACCAAGCAGCCGTAGAGATTCAAAAGCTGCTAGAAAAAGAGTAATTCAAGAAGTCCCATTAGAACAAAGAGGAGTTCGGATTTTACTTGAGATTCTGTAGTGCCAAAAAAGACATGGGACTGGAGACCAATTTTAGATCTCTGCCTTCAGAACAGTTTCGTTCAGCAAACAAAATTCTGGATGGTCACATTTTAGGCTATCCTTCCCTTTCAAGAGAAGAAAGATTGGATGGGCTCTATAGACCTTCAGGATGCATATTACCACATAAAGATGGGCAAACATTCCAGAAGGTTCCTCCACTTCCAGCTGGGAGTTAGACATTTTCCATTTAGAATGCTGCCCTTCGGTCTCACCACAGCCCCCAGGGTGTTCACCACATGCATGGCAGCAGTAACAGCTCACTCGATGCTATGCAGATTGGACGACTGGCTCCTCATCTCCCCAAGCAGGTGTCTACTGCTTCAAGCCATAGACTTCATATTGAACCTTTTCCAGTCTTTTGGAATTACAATCAACAGAGAAAAGTCACAGTTGACTCCCAACACAAGACCTCGAATTTGCAGGAGCACACCTCAATACTGTTTCTTGTGTAGCCTCTCTCCCTCTACATAATAACAAAAATTAAGGTTGCAAGTACAGCTAATCATTCCATCCTGCAAGCTCTGAGATCTATTGCAACAACCATAACTTTAGTACCCCTTGCAAGGTATCACATGAGGCTGCTTCAGTGGCTGTTAGCGGAGCAATGATCGATACTGACACAGCCAATGTCTTATCCAATTTTGATAACAGATTGCTGCAAGAAGGATCTATCCTGGTGGATGAAGTCAGAGGAAAATCTATAGGGGCCGCACCTTCTCCGCCCACTACCATAATGACCAGGGACGCTTCCCAGATCTGGTGGGAGGCATTATCTGGGAAGAACAGTTCAAGACACTTGGTCCCCCTAAGAGGCCAGTTTGCACATCAGTGTCCTAGAATTGAGGACAGTACTTCTAGCATTGCAAGCCTTTCAGTCTGTCCTTCCTTTGGGGACGGTTGCAATCCAGTCAAACAACATGTCAGTAGTCTGGTACATCAACAAGCAAGGTGGAAACAGATGCTAGCCCCTGTGTCGGGAAGCTCTCAGGATATGGCAATATGCTATCGCTTCCAACTTCTTTCTAATAGCAGCGCATATCTCAGGAAGCTCCAATGTGATAGCAGACAAACTGAGCAGCTTCATCCTCCTGCCTCATGAGTGGTCTCTCAATCCCAAGGTGGTGATAAAAATTTTTTTGTTGCTGGGGCCAGCCTTGCTGCAATCTTTTTCCCTCCCCAATAAACAACAAATATAGCAGCTACTTTGCCCTAATTCCCCTGCAGGGGGAGTCCCCAAGAGACGCACTCCTCTTTGATTGGTCCCCAGGCCTTCTTTATGCCTTTCCCCCAATCCATCTCTCCTGTTTTCTTGAAGGAAGCCCAAAGGTTGAGAAGCAAAGTGATCCTCATTGCACTCTATTGGCCCAATCAAGTCTGGTTCCCCTTCTTTTGGCCTCACCTGATTCACCGGCCTTGAATTCTGGACCTAGTTCCAGACCTGTTGGCTCACCCGCAGGAATTGGTGCATCCCAACCTTCACAATCTCAAGCTGACAGCTTAGTATCTCCAATTCCATTAATTGCCAGGCAAAGCAAATTACCTTCCCCAGTACAAAAAATCCTTCTGGCTTCTCATAAACCATCCACCAGGAATCTATCTTAGCAAATGGAAGAGATTCTCTGTCTGGGCCCGTACAAATAACTTGGATCTCTTTTCAGCCCTGGTTGACAAGGTCTTGGAACTTCTGGCTTTTCTTTTTGAACTAGAAGCTTCTGCTTCTACCATCAAAGTCCAGTTAGCTACCATTTCCAATTTCCTCAATGGGTTTGATGATCATTGCTTGATTTCCTATAATTTGTGTAAAACCTTTCTTAAAGGCACTTTACGTCTAAAGCCCCCCCCCCCCCCCATTCATGGATCCTACCTTAGTATTATAATCCTTATAGCTACTTGCGATTTCAAGTTCCTGTCTTGGAAAACTCTTTCTGGTGGCCATCACATCTGCCAGAAGAGTTCTGAATTGCAGGCCTTTTGTGTGAAAAAACATTGTATGATTTTTTCATAAGGATAGGGTGTCATTAAGAACCAATCCTTCTTTTCTATCTAAAGTGGTGTCAGATTCTAATATTAACCAGACTGTAGATTTGCCAGTCTTCTTTCCAAATTTTTCAAATAAAGGTCAATTCTGCTTGCATTTGCTAGATGTTCACAGACAGTTATGCTTCTACTTGGACAGAACCAAACCATCTAGAAAATCAGATGAAATATTTGTACCCTTTTCAGGTTCAACTTTGGGTAAACCGGTCTCAGAAGGTATATTATCAAAATGACTTTGGGATTGTATTACCTTCGATTGCAATTGTAATAATGTCAAGTTGCAAGTTGCCTGTGCATGTTAAAGCACTTTCCACCAGATCTGTATCCATTTCAGCTGTTTTCCACTCCAAGGCTTCCATGGAAGAAATATGTGCAGCCGCAACATGGTACACTCCCCATACAGTTATCACTCATTACATATTGGATATGGCCCCAGGGGAAGACCATATTTTGGCTCTATGGTGTTCAGGAATATCCTTCCTTAGGGCCACCCAGGACCTAAAGTAGTTGGGGATTCTGTCCAATCGTCAACAATGAGTGAAGATTGACATGATCAGATAAAGAAGTTATGTCCTTACCATAACGTTCCATCTGTGCTGTCAATCTTCATTTATTCTTGGCATCCCACCCTCCTGCCCCCTCCTAAGGACTTTTGGAGGTTTGGACATTTGTTCTGGGAGGATTTTAGGTTTTACCTTAGACTGGCCTTCTGTTATCTTTCTATACTTTGGCTGCAAACTTGATCTGAGGTAATAGGGAGCGGGGCATTATGAGTAGAATCTTAGCTCAAGAGTTTTTTGGTTGGTGCGAGCTGTATAATAGCCAAAACGGTTCCAAGGGGTTGGAACCAAGTCCCATTCATCAAGAATGAATGAAGATGGACAACACAGATGGAACATTATGGTAAGGACATAACTTCTTTTTTGTCTCTCCTGTCCCTAAGTTTCAGAGGAATTATCCTTCTAGATCTGGTTTTGTTCATAGGCAACCCCTCCAGGCCACCAAGGGCAGGAAAGGGTGGTAGGTGGGCTTCCTCTGGTAAGGCTTTTCAGATTTCAGTGGTTCAGAAGCTTCCTTTATCTGATAAGCCTGCTTCTGTTTGACAGTTCACCTACTCTTCTCTTAGATCAGGTTCCTTTGTCCCTTCCGCTTTCCCTTTGTCCTCCAGATTGGCTTCTCATCACTTCAGACTCTTGAGTTCTTTCTGTCATCCATCAGGGTTACTTCATGGTATGGAAGTCTCTCCCTCCTTTTTCAGGGATTCCTCAACCACCTCTAGAGCAACTTCCTCATTTACCAGAGATTCTAAGGTCCCTGGTGAACCAAGGAACCATTCAACCCATCCCTCCTTCAGTAGGAAAGGGTTTTTATTCCAGGATGTTACTGGTTCCTCAAAAGGAGAGCACTTGGAGATCTATTCTGAATCTGACTACGCAACACCTTTCTCAAGGTCCCTTCTTTTCAGATGCTTATTCTTCAAACCCCATTTTCTTTTTCCTTTCTCCTCAGTCTGCTAGTGAGAGGGTCCTGTATACCTTGGATTTGCACAGACAGCTCGGGTACTATTTGAATAAAACTAAAGCCATCTGCAAGTCTGATCAACTTTTACATTTCATCCCAGGACATTGGGTTTGGCTGTTTCTAAGCAAACCATGTCCTCCTGGATATCCAAGGCCATTTCCCTTTGTTATACCTTTCATTGGAAATCTCTGTCTACTTCTGTTAGAGCTCATTCCAGTAGGGCTGTTGCCTCTTCTGGTGCCTTCTTCAAGGGGTTGGATTCCAATTCCATTCTTGAAGCTGCTACTTGGTCTTCAGTGCATACCTTTACTAAGCATTGTAAGTTGGATGTGGCCTCTAGGGCCAGAGCAGGTTTTGCTACAACTATTTTATATGGTTTTGTTGAGGGCTCTTCTCAGCCTTTCACCTTCCATTCTGTTTCTTGAGCTTTTTAACTTTCCCTTATGTTTAGAGTACTGCAACAGTGATGTAGAAGGCTGTTGTACAGTTGTGTAAAATCTTACCATAATAGTAGATGTTAAGTTGTCTATCTCACCTTTGTTCTTGCTGGTTGGGGATCGGAGCCGATCCTCGGCTCTGACTCAGCCATCTTCAATAGCTTGAGAGCTGTTTACTGGCTCGAGGCTACCCCTTATCCCGTGATGCCTAGCGATAGCTACCCAGATCTTGTTTGCCGCTTCAGCAGCGAGGTTTTGTTTTTCTGGCTCAGGCTTGTATAGAATTTTGTGTACTTTTTCAC
This sequence comes from Protopterus annectens, assembly GCF_019279795.1. Lineage (NCBI taxonomy): Eukaryota > Metazoa > Chordata > Ceratodontiformes > Protopteridae > Protopterus > Protopterus annectens. The sequence continues at coordinate 5,977,097 of NC_056744.1, forward strand.
TAGAATTTAACTTTATCTTTAGCGATAGTTTTGTTTCTGTTAGATAATTGTTTATTTTATAGTATCCCTCTATTTTTGTAGAACTTGTTTAACTTAGAGAGTTCTCCCCCACCCACCCACCCCTTCTAGGTTAGCCGTTTAATTTAGAGGCTTTTCTACTGTTTTTTTTTTTTTTTATAGGCTAGCCGTTTAAATTAGAGGCTTTCCTATTATCTTCCAAAAAAAAAAAAGACAACCTTTATCTATAGCCTTTCTAGTAGATCTGTTATTTGTTCTTGTAGAATAGATATTGCTCTTGTTTATTGTTGTCATATTGGTGGGTTTCCTTTTACTGTTAAGTATGTCAAAGGAATCTAAGGTTTCTGGTTTTAAGAAGTGTGACTCATGCTGTCAGAAAATGTCTCTGAGAGATGGGCACATTTCTTGCGTCTATTGTTTAGGTGCTGTGCACCTGCAGGACTCTTGTTCTATTTGCCATGCCTTTAGTCTAAGAGTCCTGCAGGAGCGTAAGAACAAATTGATTCTTAGGGGTCTTTTAAAACCGCAGGATTCACCGGCCAAGAGCTTGCAGCCAGTGAAATCCCCTAAATCCACTAAGCCGTTGCCTCCAAGTTCGGAGCTGTCTTTAGTTCTGCATTTACCTTCTACATCAGTTCTGGCTGGAACTGACAAGACAAATCTCCCTGTCGGCTCCATCTGAGGTTTCAGAGCCATCGTGGAGCCACAAGAGGCTGAGGTCCCCTTCCCTAGAGTCGGTGCATTCGGCTCCTCGGTCTCCTTTACTTCAGAGCGAGCGTAGTCACCGATCCTCTCACTCCTCTCGATCCTCTAGGCTGTCGGATCATGATGTGGAGAGAGTGGTCAGTAGGTTGCTAAAGTCGCAGGCACTAGCTAAATTGTTGTCCAGCCCTCCTCAGCAGGTATCAGCTTCATCCAGTTCTCTTGATGTTCCTCCTCCGACTCCAATGAGTTTGGAGCCGGAGTTCGTTGGGGTTCGAGTAGTGGAACTGTTGGCTCCGATAACTCGTATCTCCTTCGGTTCCGATTCCCTCGGTGGTACCTTCCATTGAGGGATCTCGGCTCCGAGGGGGCAAGTGGCATCGGACCCTTGTCTGACCCCATTCTCCCTCTCGGAGCTTCGGCGCAGGTGAGCTCGGCTCCAACATCGGCCTCGGAGCTGTCTCCCTCGGTGCGGAGAAAGATTCCTATTTCTTCGGAACCGGAGCTTTCTCTGCATCAGAGCAGGGATGCCTTCGATGTCATGCGGAGTGTGCTGTCCTCTGAGTCGGCTCCACTTTCAGACCCACCGGCTCCATCCCCGGTAGTGCCTGTGCCAACCTCTGCTCCTCCTCCAGACCCTAAGCGTAGGGAACCGATGCTCCAGGACACACCCCATTAGGTGTCTCCTCCTCTTCTGAGGCCTCTCCTGATCACTCAGAGGAGCCCCCTCGGAAGAAGAAGTGTAAGAGGAAGCACATTGACTCCCCCAAGTCTGTCACTTCTGATACAGACTTAGATGATTCGGAAGGGTCCCTGAGATCCCCCTCTGAAGATGTTTCCTTCTCGGACATCCTAGAAATGCTTAAGCAGAGGGGGAACTTTAATTCCCTAGCCCGTACCGAGGATGAGTCTGTATTTCTGGATGCTTTCGGTTCCTGACCTTCCACCTCCTGGGTGTCTCCGCCTTTCGATTCGCTTATGACAGTAGTGGCTCGAAAGGCTTGGTCAGCTTCGGATACAGTGGAACCAACTCCGAGGAGACTTGCTAAGTTGTTACAGCACCCCAGGATAAGCAATTCCTTTCAAAAGGTGTTCCTGTTGATGCCATGGTGGTAGCAGCAGCCACCAAAAGAGAGTTAGCGGAGACCTCTTCGTATGTACATCCCCTTAACAAGGAGTCTAGGACAATGGGGCAGATATGGGAAGCGAATGTTCGCATCAGCGACCTTCTCTATGAGGTCACTGAACTACCTTTGTCATTTTACCCGACTTCAAAGGGATCTCCTTAAAGAGCTCGGAGATACCCTCCAAGATCCAACAGCTGAGAGAGCACAAGCCAAGCAAGCTTCCCAGCTAGCGATGCTTAATTCTATTGTTAACTCCTCCATGAGGCTCATTTCCTATGCAGCCGTTGGGGTGAGTAGAGCCGCAGGTATGGGTGTGGCCCTTAGGAAGCATGCGTGGATGCGGCTGTGTAAGTTTGCAGAACCATTTCGAGCGTCCTTCACCAACACTCACTTTGATGGTTCCTTTCTTTTTGGACCACAGGTGAAAGACACTTTGACTAGGTGTGAGCAAGAAGGCAAGACTCTCTCTGTCGTGGGAGTCCATTTTTCCACTCCTTCTAGACCTTACCCCAAGGGTCAGAAGAGTTGGAAGATGTGGTTCCGTAAATCTCAGGGAGCCTTGCCTGACACACACAGCGATTTTTCCTCCAGAGGCAGAGGGGGAAACAATAATAATAGACGCTGCCCTCGTGGCAGAGGGGGTCGGCAGAACCAGGGCAACAGAGAATCTTTCTCTGATAAGCCCTTCCAGCATCCCTGATGGGTTGCCCGGCTGCTTACCTCTGGAGGCAGTCGGGGGAAGACTTTTACTGTACCCAAAAGCCTGGCAAACTTTAACACAAGACAAATGGGTACAGTCCATTATATCCGGAGGTTACAAAATTCCCTTCCATCAACCCCCCGTACAGTCAAGGAAGACCCTTCCAGATGTTCCACCCAATCTGAAGGTGCAAGAAGTAATAGAAGTTTCAAAACTGCTGGAAAAAAAGTCATCCAGGAAGTCCCAGCAGACCAGCACAGATCCAGAACTTACTCAAGGTTCTTTTTAGTACCAAAAAAGACAAGGGACTGGAGACCGATTCTGGATCTGAGCAGACTAAATGGGTCTGTGCAAAGAAAAATGTTTCGGATGGTCACGCTACAGTCTACCCTTTCTGGGTCAGGACAATTGGATGTGCTCAATAGATCTTCAGGACACGTACTACCATATCAAGATGGACAGGCACTCCAGGAGATATCTTCACTTCCGGCTGGGGGCCAGTCATTATCAGTTCAGAGCTCTGCCCTTTAGTCTCATCACAGCCCCCGAGGTGTTCACCAAAATGTATGGCAGTGGTCACGGCTCACCTGAGACGTCACGGATTCCAGGTGTTTCCGTATCTAGACGACTGGCTCCTTACTGCTACCACCAGGCATCAACTCCTACAAGCGCGGGACTACACAATCACCATCTGCTCCCAGCTAGGCATTACAATAAATTTCGAAAAATCTGCCTTGTTGCCCTGTCAATCTATCACTTACATAGGAGCAGACTTAGACACAAGGGATATGTTTGCAAGGCTACCACTAGAAAGGGTGTCCTCAATTCATCAGCAAGTTCAAATTCTGATGCAGAGCAAAAGGATCCAAGTCAGGTACGTCCTTCAAACTCTGGGTTCCATGGCAGCAGCCATTCTTCTGATCCCATTGGTGCGCTTTCATATGAGGATTCTTCAGTGGCTTCTGTTCATGCAGTGGTCTTTCCAAGAGCTACGCATGACTCGCAAGATCCTGATCACTGATGCATGCAAAAGACATCTTTCTTGGTTGATGGTCTCCCCACTAATTACTCAGGGTAGACCATTCATTCAACCCCCTCTGGTAGCCACAGTGACGACACACGCCTCCCTGATAGGGTGTGGGGGGGGGCATTATCTGGGCAGGACAGTTCATGGCACTTGGCAACCTCACGAGTACCTTCTGCACATAAATGTCCTAGAAATGAGAGCCGTGCTCCTGGCATTACAAGCCCTTCAAAACTTTCTGCCTTCCAGGACCATTGCAATTCAAACAGACAACAGGGCGGAACCAGATCCTACCCCGTTTTGTCGAGAAGCACTCAGACTTTGGCAGTGGGCTATTTCCTTCCAATGTTTTCTGATTGCGATGCACATCCCTGGGAGATCCAACTTCATAGCAGACAGGCTCAGCAGGGCTATCCTCATGCCTCACGAGTAGTCTCTGAATCAGGAAGTTGCGGATCTTATTTTCCGCAAATGGGGACAGCCTTGCTGCAATCTTTTTGCCACCCCCTTCAACAGCAAATGCAGCAACTACTTTTCCCTTCTTCCGCTTCCAGGTCACATACCCAGAGACACTCTAGTCCACGATTGGCCTCAGGGACTTCTTTATGCTTTTGCCCCGTTTCCCCTAATACCGAAACTCATACAGAAAGCAAAATCGTTGGGTTGCAAAATGATCCTCATTGCCCCCTACTGGCCTCAACAGATATGGTTCCCGTTCCTGCACCGTTACCTTCTCGATCAGCCCTGGACTCTGGACCCAGTTCCAGACCTCCTGGTTCATCAGTCAGGCAGGTTGCATCAGTCCCTCAAAACTCTCCAGCTCACAGCTTGGTTGCTCCACTTCCAACCTTAGCCAGGCTTCCCAGCATTTCCCCAGCAGTCCGTGTGATTATAGTCTCGTCTCACAAGTCTACAACGAGGAAAACTTATGCTAGCAAATGGAAATGTTTTTCCTGTTTGGCAAAGGCTAGGAAAGTGGATCCCTTTTCAGACCCAGTCCACGAAATTCTGGAATTCCTAGCACAACTATTTCACTCCGGGTCCACTTCTGCTACAATCAGGGTACAATTGGCGGCCATTTCTAACTTTGATGTTGGTTTTTTGAATTCTAACATTATGTCTCATAAGCTCTGTAAAGCTTTTTTGAGAGGGACAACTCTTCTTAGGCCTCCAGTGAGAGATCCCCCTCCTCCCTGGGACCTTAATTTAGTCCTAACTTCCTTAATTCTGCCACTTTTTGAACCAGCAGCGTCCTGCTCTATCAAGTTTCTGTCTTGGAAGACACTCTTTCTGGTAGCTATTACCTCAGCCATCCGCGTCTCCGAACCTCAGGAGCTGTGTATTCGTCCTCCCTACTTGGTTTTTCATAAGGACAGGGTTGCTCTGAGGACTAATCCTTCGTTTCTCCCCAAAGTTTGCTCAGAAAATAATTTAAACCAATCTATAGATGATCTGTGTTTTTCCCTAATCATACCAACAAGGCAGAGTACAAACTACACCAATTGGATGTTCATAGACAATTGCATTTTTACCTGCACAGAACTAAGGAAATTAGGAAGTCGGACCAACTATTCCTTTCTTATGCCTTGGGCAAACCTCCCAGTTTCCAAGGTAACCTTATCTAGATGGTTGTCACACACTTTTACTTTCATTTATTAGTTAAGGAACAAAGAGTTTCCTATTAAACCGAAAGGTCATTCTACTAGGGCCTTGGCCACCTCTGTAGCCTTCCAGTCTAGGTTACCTATGGATTCTATTTATGCAGCTGCCACATGGGCAAACCATCATACCTTTATTTCTCATTACAAGTTGGGTATGGTCTCCAGGAGCAGAGCTGACTTTGGTTCCAATGTTCTGAAGAGTCTGTTCCACTGAGCCACCCGGGATATTAGGTGCTAGGGACGCTGTCCCAACCAGCAAGAACGAAGGTGAGATAGACAACTTAACATAAAGAAGTTATGTACCTACCATAAGGTTCCTTGTTAGTTGTCTTCATCTCACCTTCCTTCTTGCGTCCCACCCTCCATCCACCTGTCCTAGTGGATCGAGAGGAGTTTCTATTTCACTGGCTGTATGTTCTCTTGTTTTTCCTCTTTTGTCTTAGAGAATATGGCAGGTATAGTCAACTAATTATTTGACTGGTTTATTCTCTTATGTCTGGAGTTAGCTGTTTCAAACTAGATCTGGGTAGCTATCGCTAGGCATCATGGGATAAGGGTAGCCTCGAGCCAGTAAACAGCTCTCGAGCTATTGAAGATGGCCGAGTCTGAGCAGAGGATTAGCTCCAATCCCCAACCAGCAAGAAGGAAGGCGAGATGAAGACTAACATGGAACGTTATGGTAGGTACATAACTTCTTTATGTCCTTCTCTTCACTGTTGCAGTGTTTGCTCCCTCCCTCCAACCCACTCTTGTTTGTTCTAAATTTTGTTTTAGATTCCCTTCTGGTTGAGGGTTCCCCATCTTCTGCATTTTTTTCCTTCTGGATGTTTATGGACTCCTTTGTTTTGTGGAGACTTATTCTCTTCTGGGGCAATTAAGTTCTGGGTAGCTTCATATGCATGTTCCTTTTATGCCCTGCGTTCTGTGCTGGAAGCATAGTTGTGATGTATGGTGCATACAAGATCATTAGACTTTGGTATACTGGCTGAGCATTGGGCTACCCTGGATGGGAGATCCCTTCTGTTTAGAATTCTGCAACAATGAAGAGGACATCAACTCTTATAGTAAGATTTGTGGTGCAGCGGTAGCATTGTCGCCTCACAGTAAGAGGTTCTCTGGTTGGGTTCTCGGCTGGACTGCCTTCTGTGCAGAGTCTGCATGTCCTCCCTGCGTTCGTGTGGGTTTCCTTCTGTTGCTCTGGATGTTCTTCGTCTCACATTGCTGCAGTCATAACCTGTGGGTAGTCCGCTGTCCTCGGTCGGCCCGAATACCAAAGAGCTAGGCTGGCGTCGGTCATTGTCGCCTAGAGCTGACGTCAGTACATAGTAGTACTTAAGCGCATGACCGACGCCATATCCTCAGTCTTTCTTGCCGCGTGGTCCGAAGCAGAAGCAGCGTTTGCAAGTGCCGTTCGGCGTTCTGAAATTTTCATTTATCGAGTTTCAGACCGAAGACCAAGTTGGGCTAAGTACCCCGTTGGGGAAATTTTTGTCTTTTCTTGCCTCAGTTATCCAGATGTCAGAATTTTCAACTTCCAAAATTTTGCACAAAGATGTTCCACCCAGATGCTTGGAAAGTGGATGCTCTATCTTTCAGTTGGAACAACCTTCACGTTTATGCTTTTCCTCCTCTGCCTCTTCTCCCCAAGGTACTCTTGAAGGTCAGGCAGGACAAGCCTTGCATGATTCTAATAGCACCAGATTGGCCACGTCAGCATTGGTATCCTCTGCTGAGGAGTTTAATCCAGGAGCCCCCTTGGCTTCTGCCACAGGTTCCTCATTTGTTGTCCCAGTCAAACAATCATTTTCTCAATGTTCAGGTGCAGTCCCTCCATCTGACAGCCTGGCGTATTCTGTGATGGAGCCGGTGGGGTCTCAGCTTCCTCAACAGGTTTTGAATGTCATTTTGGAAGCCAGGCGGCCTAGCACTAGAAAAGTTTATGCTGATAAATGGAAGAGATTTTTTCTTTGGAGCACTGCAAAGGATTTTGATGTTTCAGTGCCTAATTTGAGTTTTGCACTACAGTATCTTACTGAATTACTGGACAAGGGTTTGTCATTCTCTTCTGTGAAGGTTCATGCTGCAGCCATTTCTGCTCACTATGATTGTGACCCTCCTTTATTTTCTCATCCTTTGTTCAAACAATTTCTTAGAGGGGCAAAGAATATATGACCCCCACGTAGAGCTCCTACTCCTTCCTGGGATCTCAATTTTGTTTTGGAGAAACTTACTTTACCTCCTTTTGAACCTGCAGCTACGTCTGAACTGAAGTTTTGTCTTGGAAGACTGCTTTTGTTGGCCATTACTTCTGCTAGGAGGGTATCTGAATTGCAGGCACTCATGGCAGTTGAACCCTTTTTGATATTTCATAAGGATAGAGTTTCTTTGCGAACTAACCCTACTTTTATGCCTAAAGTGGTTTCTAATGTGGCCTTGAACCAGTCTATTCATTTGCCTACTTTTTATGCTGATCCCCAAAATAAAGGGAAAAAGTCTTGCATTCTTTGGATATCCACAGGCAGTTACGTTACTATTTGAGCAGAACTAAGGAGTTCAGACAGACTCAACAGTTATTTGTTTCTTTTGCTTTGAGTTCACAAGGAAAGCTGTTTCAAAGCAGACTATTTCAAAGTGGATTGGTCATTGTATTGCTTTTTGTTACTCTCATCATGGGAAGGATGTTCCTGCTGGGATCAGACCTCATTCTACTAGGGCTACTGCCACTTCTACTGCTTTTCTAAGGGGTGTAGCTACTAAGGATATTTTGGAGGCAGCTACTTGGAGTTCAGTACACACTTTTACTAAGCATTACCATCTCCCTCTTTATTCCAAGTCCAGGGCTGGGTTTGCCACTGCAGTTTTACAGGGCATGTTAGCAGCTCCTAATGCTTTGTAGTTTGCCAGCCTCCCTTTTCCTTTGCTTTGGGATTCTACCCACAGGTTATGACTGCAGCAATGTGAGGCGAAGGACATAGTACAGTTTTGTACCTACCATAAATGTAGATGTTAGGATCCACATTGCTGCAGTCCAATATCCCTCCTTCCCCTCTATAGTTGTGGTTGCTGGGTTTCTTTTTGGGATACTCTTTATTTCCACACTGGTGGTTGTTGGGCTTTTACTACTTTAGTTCTGGCCTTCATTTTTAGGCCTTCTGACATCTGGGGCAAGAAAGACTGAGGATATGGCGTCGGTCATGCGCTTAAGTACTACTACGTACTGACGTCAGCTCTAGGCGACAATGACCGACGCCAGCCTAGCTCTTTGGTATTCGGGCCGACCGAGGACAGCGGACTACCCACAGGTTATGACTGCAGCAATGTGGATCCTCGAACATCTACATTTATGGTAGGTACAAAACTGTACTTTTCCACCCACCTTACAAATATATACGTCTGGAGCCTTTCTCCCTGGGCCTCCGCTGAAAATTGGCTTTGTTCCAAGTTGGATTTTCCCGGTTAACAGATGTTAAATAAATAAATAAAGATTTTATACAACTGTACTTCAGTTTCTAACCTTTGACAAAAGCTCAATTTTCTCCACCTTAAGAGTACATTTAGCCACCATTTCAACCTTGCATCAAGGTTTGATCTTTTTCCTATCAGTCTAGAAAGTTGTCAGTCCCTTTGTGAGGGGTGCTTTCCTGCTGAGACCTCCTGTTAAAGACTCTGTTCCACCATGGGATCTCAGCTGTAACTTGAAAAAGCTAACATGTTCTCCTTTCAAACTTACTGGCACATCGGAACTAAAATGCCTTTCTTGTAAAACCTTGTTTCTCGTAGTAGTACTATTGGCAGGGAGGGTTTCAAAAATGCATCCACCTCTTGTCATCCTTCATATTTGACATTTCATAAATGACAGGGGATTTTTATGAACTAACCTTTCCTTCATGCCTAAAGTTTCTTTGGAAATCAACCTTAACCATTTGATTAATCCACAAGATACTTGTACTTTTCTACTCTGTCCACTTCAACTTTTGGATTATCTGCCCTTGTGGCAGATCTGAGCTGGCAAATCTCCACTACAAAAGCTTTCTCCAGTGCTTGAGCTTCTCTTCTCAACTGTAATGCACCAACATCTCACTGTGTCTCTCCAATCTCATTTGACAACATCCACATAAGACGTGATCCTCCAGTGCGCCAATCTTTTAAAGATAAGTACAATTTTCACTTTCATTTTATGACATTTAGGCAGTAATTACATAGTAATTCATTTTTCTCATCTTAAAAAATCACTTTTTACCTTGGCTTCCTCCTTATCCCTCATAAGTTGAAGCCTACGCTTCTGAATTTCAGAAACTTTTTATTTAGACTAAGGGTTTACCCTTTGTTTTTATAATAACCTTTAATAGCTAATATATTTTTAAATAGTTTGGCTGGTTATTGTGTTTTTTTCCTGTTTTCTACTATTGCTAGTGTTGCTGTGTGGTTGAAGTTTTCAGACCCATTATGGAGAAAGCTTTAGGTTTCAAAAATGTATGAAATATAGGCACAAGATTCTGCCCCATTACACACCTGATCTTTGTGTCATGTGCTTGGGAACAAAACATTTATACGCACCCTGCAAGATTTCCAAGGCTTTCGGGTCACATTCCCTGCTGAAAAGAAAGAGCAAAGATTGTTAAAAGTAGCGACTTCCAAGTCAGCTGCACACTGGTCAACAGCTTAACTTCATCTCTCCCAGTGTTTAAGCAGAAACTTGGAAACAGCAGCCAGTGATGTTGTCAGCTTGAGTAAAATTCACTTACTGGCTAGTTAGTACACTTTCTTGATGCCAGCAAAGAAGAAACTGAGAGAACCAGAAGGAAAATCAAGTAGAAAATCTAGAGAGAAAATACTGACTGAGGAGAATCCTGCAGCTCTTCAGAAAAAGCAGTTCAAGGCCCAGCTTTGGTGCAAGGCATGGCTTCTAGTAATCTATAAGAAAATAAGTAAAATGTACTCAGAGCTGATTAAAATAAATGAAACACTGAAGGAGTATATCAGCTCAAATAAAATAATGATTAGCTGATAAAAGTACAAAAATAAGGTTGAAATGAAAACAGAAAGTCTGGTTCAGAATAAGATTGCTCAAGAAGAGATGTTTCAAAAATTGGTAGAACTAGAGGACAGAGCACTTAGGGGAAAATCTGAGACTTTCTGTTGTGCCAGAGAAACTAGAAGGCACAGACTGTATTAATTTTATGAAGTCACAAATAAGCAACTGGACTGGTATTCCACAAAATGAACTGTTAATTGATATGGCACACTGTGTGTATGCTCCAGATCTGATGATGAGAAAGTGGCCAAGACCATTATTAGTAAAGATGCAAATCCACCAGTAGACAGGGTTGATCCTGACAAAACTATGGCAAAGGGCAAAGTATTAAAAGTTGGAGACAACAGATTGTTTGTAGAAAATGATTATTCACTGTACACCAGGCATTAGAGAAACCAATTTTTTTCAGTAATTTGGAAATTTCAAGAGGAAGGTATGAGATTCAAGCTGCTGTATCCAGCTGCATTCAAAATATTTTTTTCCTAGAGGATGAAAATAAATTCTTTGACGTAGAACAGGCTAGGGAGGAAATGCAAAATTTCTCCAACATAAATTGAGCCATCAAGCGGAAGGGCATTTTTGCTCCTCACTCTTCTGGTAGTAAAGCACGCAGAGAGACTTTGCCAGTGAAACCTTATCCATTGTTCCAAAGGAAAATCCTTGAGAGACCGAGAAAAACACAGGAGTTGATGGGAAGAATTTGGGAGTACTTTAGAATTGAACCAGACTCGAGTTGGAAGATGGAGGTGAATAGGAAGAAGACCAGCAAAACAGAAATTACTGAGCAAATGTGAGACTGTAAAGCATCAATCACATTTGTAAAATATTGCTGTGTAAGAATAAGTGGGAAGAATGGACTTGTTGACTTTGTTAAAGTTGTGGGGAACTGAAAAGCATTTGCCTTACTTCATTTCATTAATGTTTGGAAGGACTCTGGAGGGGGAAGAAGGAAAAAGGTAACTGCAAGTAAAACAGTTTTTGTACTTAACAGTATTTCGGTGAACATTTTTACAATGTGAATTGCATATCTTGTAGTACAGTATTTCACTTGTATGTAATAAACTTACTAAAATAAACAGATACCTTTTTCTTCTTCTTCCTCTTCTATTTTGTTGGTATTACAAATGTAGATATAGGGCAAAAAAAGAAAAAAATGCTGGACAAAATCATGTTTAAATTAATAAGTTGTAATCTTGAGTTGTTGAGGTAGGGGATGGGGTGAAAAGTGCACAGATCATAATATATGTAAAGCTGGTATGTTTTCTCTTACTTTTGCATAGGCGAACATGGATTAAGACCCTTTGCTAAATCAGATAACAAATTTTAAGTGTAAACAAGTAAATGCGAGATCACTGAATGTAATAAAAAATGTTCCTTTAGAAATAAATGTTTCATCTTATCTTTCAGGCTGCAGCCTGCTTACCTCTTTCCCTCCTCTTCGATTCCCTTTAATGTTATTCGAAACATTAATGGCATGAAGTGGGGTAAATGCTTTGCATTCCCCTACATTTTTAACAAAGTCAAAAAGTCCACTATTTCCATTTTTGATGGCCATATTTCTCAAATGTGATTGATGCTTTGTAATCCCACATTTATTCATTAAGTTTTGATTTGCTGGTTTTCTTCTTTTTGATCTCCATCTCCCAACTTTAGTCTCTGGTTCATTTCCAGCATGCTCCCAATTCTTCTAGTCAACTCCTTTGCTTTTCTCTGTCAATCAAACATTTTCTTTTGAAACTGGCACTGGTGAAGTCTCTGTGTGAGCTTTAATATCTGTAGAGGAATAAGAAGAGTAGCCCTTCTGTTTGACGGCTCACTTTTTGGACAAACTTTTGTATTTCCCCCTTAGCCTGTTCTGCATCAAAAATTACTTTGATTCTCGAAGATAACTGGATACAGCAGCTTAAATGTCACACCTGCCTCTCACCATTCCTTGATTGCTAGAGTAAATTTGATCCTCTTCTGCCTGGTGTACAATGAATTATTATTTTCTACAAACACTGTGCTGCCTCCAACTTTTTTTTTCAGTAAATATTTATTTATTTCCAGGTTTGATTACCGGAGAAGTCCACTGGGCCCAGAGAGCCTGTTTTTAGTGGAGGCCCGGGGAGAAAAGCTCCATAATACAGATAACAGTACAGATAGCAGCTAAGTAGAATAAAAGTTACAAGTACAACTACAAATACATATAAAATTGAATACAAGCATGAGCAATTTTGCCCATAACAAAAAAATATCATATGGACTATAAAGTCAATTTGACAAAATATTCACACAGTGAGTCAAAGGCTATTTACAATATTTACATAGTGCAAGAGATCATTTGGGAATTAGCTATAGAAAGATATTAAATCATCACTTGTGACATGGGCAATCTTACATTTATATAAATGAAAAGCAAACATTGACACCACTTTAGTTTTAAACATTATGCATCACAGACAACATCGAAACAACTGTAGTTGCAAACATTATACATAATTTATAATCTATCCAGTCATCAGTTAAGCATTATATGGATCATTCAAAGCCTGCCTCTTAAACCTCTTTCCTTCTTTGCATATATTGTTCACAAAATTCCCATTTTTTATGTAGCTTGCTCTGTCCCTTTTCTAAAGATTCCAGTTCCAGTTATTTTATCTCTGTCACTATTTTCACTACTTCTAGTAAAGTTGGTCTAGATTTTGATTTCCATTTTCTAATAATTGCTTTTTTGGCAGCCACCATAATTAGACTAAGCAAGGCTTTACTATGTCTAGGCAATTCTCATTCTGTATCATAGCTCAAAACAACATCATCTGCCCAGTCAGTCCAATCCGCCCACCCAGCATCTCCGACAGAGCGGTTCGCAGGGAAACCCTAAAGTCGGCTACCTCATTACACTCCTAACAAATAGGTACCCACCACCTATTTCTTGCATGTCACACCTCCAACATTTGCTATCCACCTGAGGAAAAATTCTTTGGAAGATACTTGGGGTATAAAAATACCTATGTAAACACTTCTAGGCAAAGATCGTAAATCTTCTAGACTTTGTTGCATATTTGAGAGATATACATATATCCCCCCATTGTCTCTTTGTGAATTGCTTACCCAATCTCTCTTCCTAAGCTCCTCTGATTGATTCTTATAGTTGTCATGCAATATTTTACATGTTGTATTAATTATTCCTTTTTTAATGGCAGCTTCTGTTCTAGATTCTGTTAAAAACTCTACCAGTGAGGGAATGTCATTTAGGACCCCCAATTCTTTCTGTTTGCCTATACTCTATAGGGAAGGTAGTCTGTAACCTGCAGTCCAAATAAAGTTTTGGCCTCTTCCTATTCTCTTACCTTTTCCTTTCTAGTTATTTGCTCCCTATACCTTCTTTTCTTTGCCAGTTTTCTCCAGTAAATTCCAGCCCCCCTTGCCTGTTATCTGTATCCCTAACCACAGTTACCCCTATATCATGTTGGTTTCGTTCTTAGAATACTCCCTGCTGTTTTATGAATATAATACTCTGTGTGATATTTGCTGTTCTCCTTAAGAGTCTGCATCCAAAATCCCAATCCTTCCTTATTTCTTGAGCTCCCCCCCCCCCTCCCATATCATCATCATTCCTTTCCACTTTGAATTATAGTTTTCTGTTTGTGCTATGTATAAGAGCCTTAACTGTGTTGCTCTAAAATCCCCCTTCAAATTGGGTAATCCTAGTCCGCCTTGTTCTATTTGCTGTCTCCAACTTTTAATACATTGCCCTTTTGCCACAGTTTTGCCAGAATCTCCTTTCTTGTTGGTAGGATTGCATCTTTACTCATACAAGTCTTGGCTGATTTTTCATGGCCAAGTTTGGAGCCTACATATAATGTGCCCTTTTAGTTAACTACTGTGGTAGGATACTAGTCCACCTTTTATTTGTGCTTTCATAAAATTAAAACAGTTTGTTCTTTCCAGTTTCTCTTGTACAGCACAAAATCTCTTATTTTCACTGTGCGCTCTGTTCTCTAATGCTATTTTTTTTTAAATCTCTTCTTGAGCAGTCTCATACTTAGCCCACCTTTTCTTCGTTTCAGCCTCTGATTGTTGCAGTTTTATTACACACCTGAATGTCTGTTTAAAGCTTCTTCCATTTTTAAAGCCTGTTGTTATTTGAGCTGATAAACACACTCAGTATTTTATTTATTCTGATCAGCTCTGACCACATTTTATTTATTTTTTCTTTAAATTACAGGAAGTCATGTCTTGCACCAAAGCTGGAGGTTGAACTGCTTTTTGCTTAACAGCAGGATTCTTCCCTGCTCATGTCTTCTCCTCACCTTTTGTGGTTGATTTTTTTCATGTTCTCTAAATTTCTTCTTTGCTGACAACCAGGCAGGTAGGTGGGTGACTGCTGTGGCCATTAGTTGTACCTCAGACCAGTCATCTTTTACCTCCGTTCCCTATAGTACAGTGCCTATAGCCACTATGGATTGGGGGTTAGCCACATCCTCTTCAGATGTTGGATCCCCTCAGTGGGCAGAGGAAAGCCACTCTAGCTGGTCCTGGGAAAGGGAACGGAAAGCTTCCCTGTTTTGTTAGAATGTTGTGCCTATCCCGGTTGAAGCTGCTGGTGCCATTAATAACACTGTTGGCCCTATTTTTCCTGTCAAAAAACTGAAAACTAAACATGTCTTCTCTTCCTCAAAATTTCTTACATGGGAGTAAATGGCCACAGCAGTCACCCTAGGTTTGGCTCAGGGTTTAATTCATGCTAGTCATAAGTTCATAGGTAGGTACTAGGCTATCGGCCCTGGGGCCTATACAAGCCCAGCCAAAAAGGTATCCTGGCTTTTGCCACCCAAGAAAATTATTTTCCTGTGCCACTGTCGAGCACAGCCACAGAGGTGATTCCCGGGGTGAATTTCCTATTTCCCATCCAATCATCAAGATTTTTCTTGAAAAGTGCTAATGAGGAGCTTTGTTTGATAATCCTTAATCCTATTAATCCTTTTTGTAAAGAACTTTCTGGTAGAAGAAAGAGGTATACTTTTTTTCCTGAAGAGATTCAAGATTCTGAAACTGGATAGGAAAAATGAAAGGACAAATGCAAGGTTTCTTCTCAGATTTCTGATTCAGACTCAAGAGGAGAGCTCAGTTTCTGATTCTTCCTGTGTTTTTTTTTTTTCTTTTTCTGAGACTATTTCCGGAATGTGCCAGTGTTTTCAGTGGGAGAACACAAAGGTTTCTCTGTCCCTCAGAAAATGAGGGACCTGCTACAGAAGGAATTTACAGAACTTTCAACCATTCCTCCAGTTTTGTCAGCTTTGGAGGATGTGTGTGTATTACTTACCTACAATTTTCCTGATAGCCAGCCAGCTGCTCAAAAAAGGCAGGTAAAAGACTGAGAAACTTTATCTATCTAAGACTAAAGAAAAGGAAATGCGCAAAACAAGTCTGATTCTGCTCCTTAGGACTGTTTAAAAAGATTTCTAGATCTTCAGGGCATTCTCCACCCCTCAGCTCTGGTCCCTTGAGATCTGGGTTGACTGCAACTTCTTTTAACTCTCAAAGAGATTGTGTTCCCTGGGGTCCACATCTTCTGAGAGGGAACTTGTGAGATTTCTGACTTCCTGACTACCCTCAGTTGCATCAACCCTGTCTGTTTGATCTTCCAGAATCATTATGGACATAAATTGTGATAAGATGATGAGAGTTTTTGTTACCTCCCAGATAAACATTGAAGTTATTCCCTCCTCAGTGGTAAGAGTGGAGAGAGCTAGCCTATCCACTTCCCTTAAAGTAGCTCCTTCCCTGGTCCCTATAACTGATCCATTGGTCTTGTAACTGCGGTTCCTTCCATTCGTCTTAGTCTGCATCAATAGTCTTAGGGTCTTTGACTCTGACATGCTCTCAGACTGATTTGACTTTGAGGTCCTCAGAGCCAGTAGCATCCTGGGTTCATGCAGTCAATGCAGGATACAACTCCATCTGGTTCTGTGTCTGTCCTTGATTGTGGTTCCTGTGTACAGCTCAACCTCAGTCTCAGCTTTGGATCTGGTCGAGGCATTGGTGCCCACCCAGGATTTGATCATCTTCATCTGTAGACCTTACATATGATATCTAATCAGAGGTAATTTCCCTCTGCTCACTTGGCTCCGTCCTCCCCATTTGAGGCAGCTAAGAAGATCCTGGCATGGCATTCTTGTTGAGAAAAGGATGATTTGTAGGCCTCTGCTCCATCCAGACCCCCATATGTATGTGTACTTTTAGGATGTCATCATCTGTCCTAGGGACAACTTGTTTCAGAAAGCCTCACTCTGTCACTTATTCAAGGAGCAAAATACACTTCTGACTCTTCAGTGCCTTCACCACTTGAACGGCACAGAAAGTGCAAGTGTAAGAGGAGACACTTTGACTCACCACAGGAGTCTTACATTGAGGACACAGACCCTGATGAGGAGGAAGGGTCCCCTAGATCTTACACTGAGGATGCCTCTCTTGGTGATTTAATGGAATTATTAAAGTAAAGTGGGAGTTGGCTGATTCCCCTTCTGAAGAGAGAGTATTCTTCAAAGCTTTTGCAGTAGATCCATCTTTCTCCTGTTGGATCCCCCTGCTGATATTTATGATTCACAGAGGGCTTGGTGAGATTCAGACATGGTGGAACCAGTACCTCTTAAGCATACCTCTCAACCTCTTAGAGCAAGTAATCTGGACAGAGACAACAATAATGGGGGATAGACACCCCAAAATAGGGACAAGTTTTAACTATTGCCCTTATAAACTTAGGAAGTTGCTAGAATAACAGGTTTTGTATTAATATGCCTTTTCTGATGGTTATGGAGCCTGAAACCTGAATGTCTGTCAATATTTAATAACTTCAGTCCTGTGTGATTTGCCAGAAGACCACAAATTTTATGAGGAATGGACCAAAAATATGAGCCACAAATATGTATATTCTGTGAAAATCTGGACAGTTGAGAGTTATGCTCTTAAGCCAGTCAGAGTTATAGTCCCTCCCAAGGATCATCCACATTGAAACAAGGGTCTCTTGTTGATTGCTTTGTTACTGCAACAGCCACAAAGAAAGCCTGAGGAAACCAGTGCAGTAGATCATTTTGGAAAGCATCTCTATGCCTCATTTTCCATAAAGACATTGTTATATTGCTTAGGTGGCATGCTCAACAGACAAACAGATCTTTGCCAAAATACGCTGGGTCTCAAATATAAAGACTGAGCCTATTACCCAAAAAATAACCGCTTGCCATCTCCTCTCCCAGAATCGGCAGCTGACTAGTGTCCTTAAAAGTTGATACAAAGTATGTCTAATCATCTATGCAGCTATACACATTGTATCCTCTAACCTAACTGCTGGATTTTCTAGGCAGTACAACTAGGTAAACCTGTTGAGCACCATACCTTGAACGACCAACATAACTATTTCAGACCCTCCCATCTAGTGCTAGTTGTTCAGCATTAAATTAAAATAGATGTTTAAATCCTGTATTTAACTACTCTATCTCCCACAAAGCCCAGTAATTCTCCAAACAAAACTATAAAAAAGAAAGAAAAGTAATGAAAGGGATCATCCTACCTCTATTCTGTTAACATTATTACAAGGATTTCTAAACTAGAACTTTGATTCCTTACTTACTGATTGTTTTTTCCTTTTACTGCACTTCCCTTGGGTGTACCCCGCCCATATTTCCTCACATCTTGTCAGAGCCCATATCAGTCTCCCCAGGCCAAGGGCGCCTTTTTTAAAATCTATTCCCCCTACGTATCTGGCCTCGCTCCATCCCCCTGTGTTCCAGGTGGTGTGCTCAACAGGCAAACAGGTAAAATACTGTTAGAATCCTCCTGTATGCTGTTGTATCACTTGATATTCTGGTTATGTTATTATAGAAAAATAGCTGTTACCTGTAATAACTGTGTTATGGATTAAAAGACTAAAGAACTGTGTATGCATCACCTGCACGCGCTCACTGATCTGCATAGGGTAGCGACAAATGCTGCCTCTCACTTGCACTCATGCTGTTCAGTTAATAGGGTATTGCTTTGTTAAAGATATTTAGCTATTATCTGCAAGTACAACGTTAAAAGCGTTTATTCTCTGCTTAAATTATTCTGTGTAAAAGTGACTGTATTAACGCTAAACCTAAGGCATGCTTAACTCTGTAAACCGTTGTGCCTGGCTAAATTACTTGGATAAAAAGTCATTTATTTTATTTTATTTTATTTTACATTTGTTGACCGGGATAGTCCGACTGGATACATGTCCATTTTCAGTGGAGGCCCAGGGAGAAAAGCTCCAAAGGTATACATATACAATCATTACAATGTCATATAGAACAGGATTAATCATAACAGAATACAAATATAATGCATTTTGCAGTCTAGTTAAATTTATGGAAATATACCACATTTTATAGTACAGTTAAATTTGTACAGTCTAACAATCTTCTAATCTGGCTTAACAAAGATATTTGAGTACCACTTACAGACATATAGGATTAGGTACACCAGTATGCACAAAGATTTAGTCAGGCTTGGAGCAGGGACATATCCATTGAGCCTTGAAATATTCCTTGAGAGCTGTTTTAAATTGAGATAGGGTGGCATCTAGGGTAATGTTAGCAGGAAGGGAATTCCAAATTTTGCCAGCAGAGTTTGCGAACAGGGAGTCACCAGCTGAGTTGTTGGATTTGATGGTTTGCACTAATAGTCTATTAGATGACCGGAGTGATCTGGAGTTGGAGTGGGGGATAGATGATGTTTTTCAGGGCAGGTGTATTATCTGGCTGGTTAAGTGCTTTGTGAACAACAATGAGTTGATTATCCTGGATCTGCCTGGGTAGCTCTAGCCATCCAAGATAATTTAGATTTTTGCAATGATATGTTCTATAGGGTAGACCAGTTGCAAATCTAGCTATGTTATTATAGCAGCTTGAAAGTTTATTAAGATCAGATTTGTTTAGGTTGCAAGTAAAGGGGAAGCATAGTAGAGTGTAGAGAGTAAATGGGAGCGGGCATTGGAGGTCCTAGCATATGGGGTAAGGAATGGCTTTATCCTATAAAGTGAGCCCAGTTTTCTGTTAATGGTTTTGATTGTTTTGTTCACATGCACATCAAACTTAAGACTGTTGTCTATAATAACTCCTAGCAGTTTTGTATGGGCTTCTGGAGAGATAATGGTACCGTTATTAGCCTTAATGGAGAGAGAGAACGCTGTGGATCTTTGAGTGGGGGTGAAAAGTAGGAGCTTTGTTTTATTAGGATTTAGAATCAGACAGCGAGCGGCAAGCCAGTTCTCTACTAGGTTGAAAGTACTCTGAGTTATTGATAGCAGCTCTCTTTGCGAGGTGTCAGTGCAGATCAACGTTGAGTTGTCTGCATATTGAATGCAGATGGCTTCAGGGATTGCAGTGTGAAGGTCATTGATAAAAATGGAAAACATAAGTGGTCCCAAGATAGACCCCTGTGGGACACCTAGAATGTTGGGTAGGAGGTTTGAGAGTTTGTTATGCCATAAGACGGATTGTTGTCTATTGTGCAAGTAGGATTCAAACCATCGGAGAAAGTTATTGCGTAGGGACATTGTTGCCAGGGTGTTGATGAGAAGATGGTGGTTAACCATGTCAAAATTCTTGGACAGGTCCAAGAAAAGGGTTGAAAATAACTTGTTTTTCCTGTTATAGTTTATTGCATTAGAAAAGGTGAGGAGAGCTGTGGTGGTATTATGATATGGTCTGAAGGCCATGCTGGGAGTTAGCCAGTAGGTTGTTTTGGGTTAGAAAGTACAGGAGTTGTTTATGGATGCATTTGTATATTATTTTTGTCAGAGGTGATAAGATGGCTATGGGTCTATTATTGGATAACTCGGTAGAGTTACCACCTTTATGGAGGGGTATGACATGAGATATTTTCCAGATAGAGGGGGCTGAGGCTTCTGATATGGACCGATTAATTAGAATAGAAACTGGGTATGCTATGGTATCAGCAGGTTTTTGCAAATATTCGGCTGGGAACAGGTCTGCAGCCAGGGTAGTAGGTTTTAATTTTTTGAGTAGTGAACGAATGAAAGATGTAGAGACTGGTTGGAAGCTAAAGGAGGGCTGGGAGTGCTATCCAGTGGGTTAGAGGAGTTAAGGGATATTTGGCTTGCAAGGGCTTGGATGGTTTCAGTAAAGAAATTATTAAAGGTATTCGCAACATCTTCTGGTAGTTTATCGGTTGAGGCTGAGGGAAGTGGAGTGGTGGTTTGACCTGGGTGCAGTAATTTATTTATCCTTGCCCAGAATTTTTTTGGGTTATTTTGGTTCCCTTGTTGGAGATGGAGGTAGTAGTTTTTTTTAATCTAATAGAATAGCTCGTTTTATCTCATTTCTTAGTTGTCTAAATTTGGTTTGATTTATAGGGTCTTTTGTAGCATGCCATGTTGCTCATGCCTTATTTCTGACTATGATTTTTGTTTTAGTTTCTTTAGATAGCCATGGGGCAACTTTTGTTTTTACCCTCATGGAACGAGCAGGAGCAATGAGAATCATGGATGGTGAGGAATTTATTGTTAAATTGGGAGACTGCTTCATCTAGGGGAAGGTGCTTTAGGGCAGCCCAGTTGCATGCCTTAAGTTCATCCTGAAACTTGCTAGGATTGAAGCTTTTACTTTTTCTTATTGTTCTGTAGATGGGCTGCTGAGAATAATTAGATTTGTGTTTTCAGATAAAGGTAAGAAAGTGGTCGCTGCGGTCATCGGGAATGGCCCCCGAAGAGTACATTTGGGGGTGGCTGTTGAGTAGTGTCCAATCTAGTATATTGTCTTTTTGGTTAAGTTTTCCTATCGTGTTGGGGGGGTGGATATAACCTTTGTGAATCCATACAGGTTTACATGGGTGGTAGGAGATTGTGAGGAACAAGTGTTCCATTTGATGTCAAGGTCTCCTAGTACTATTGTTTCTTGTGGATAGTTACTAGCTAACCATTGGAGGATGTCTTCTAGGGAATTGGTATTATTGCCTGGTGGAATATACACACAGACTATATTTATGTGTTTGCTTTTGTTAATTTGGAGTTTGGTAGCGATTATTTCTGCCTTATTGACTTGGGGTGATTGACTGGGTCATAGTTGACGTAATACCTTTTGATAAAAAGTCAAGTTTATGCTCTACCTAAGGAATTCTGTGTAAAAGCCACTGTATTAACGCTAAACCTAAAGCATGCTTAACTCTGCAAACTTTGGGTGCCTGGATAAATTGCTTTGATAAAAAGTCAGGTCTGCAGTGCCTAAGACATTTTGCTGTTAAAAGAGACTGTTGTAATATTATTAATTCAGACAAGTGTTGACTACTGCTAGGTGCTATATCTGCTCAAAGCCCCATAATAGCTGTAGATGTCCTTATTGTGTAAGCTGCATTTTAAGACTGTATCACTTGTTATTCATAGTAGTTAACTAATTGGAAAGCTCTGTAAATATTTGTCTCTAGCCCTCTCTACAATAGTAATAGTGTTAAGGTCTTGCATGTCCCCATATTTCACTTTTATGCTTATCTGTGTAAAAGAGTCGGCTCGCAGAAGCAGAAACCACTGAGTGTTCTGGTGTACTGCTTCGCAACTGCATTATCCTGTTTAACTCAGTGTTTTTCTACATTGCATAGTGTTTTATGAGTTACAGCTCTTATCGTAGCTCCAACTAACCCTCCTGTTTCTGTTCTGATCCTTCCTCCTAGATCTTTGCCAAAATACACTGGGTCTCAAATATAAAGACTGAGCCTATTACCCAAAAAATAACTGACTGCGATCTCCTCTCCCAGAAATGGCAACTGATACAAAGTATGTCTAATCATCTATGCAGCTATACACATTGTATCCTCTAACCTAACTGCTGGATTTTCTAGGCAGTACACCTAGGTAAACCTGTTGAGCACCATACCTTGAATGACCAACATAACTATTTCAGACCCTCCCATCTAGTGCTAGTTGTTCAGCATTAAATTAAAATAGATGTTTAAATCCTGTATTTAACCAATCTATCTCCCACATAGTTCTCCAAACAAAATTATAAAAAAAAGAAAAAAAGTAATGAAAGGGATCATCCTACCTCTATTCTGTTACATTATTACAAGGATTTCTAAACTAGAACTTGGATTCCGTACTTACTGATTGTTTTTTCCTTTTACTGCACTTCCTGTGTCTTGGGTGTAGCTTGGGTGTAGCCCCACTCTGTTTGCCTTTGCTCCGCTTGGCTCACTTCGCTCTCCTCCCATGCACCCACCCATATCATTTCCTTTACAGCTAACCACCTGTTTCTTCCCACCAACTGACTCCTCCCCTTGCTGTCACTATACCTTTAATTAAAGATACAACACTTATTTACATTCAGTTCCTTCAAGAACTAAACAACGTGTGGTGCACCCAACCAACCCAACTACTAAATTTATTTATTTTTATTTATTTATTTATTTATTTATTTATTTATATTTGTTGACCGGGAGTGTCCGACTAGTCGTAGGTCCATTTTCAGCGGAGGCCCGGGGAGAAAAGCTCCACAGTTAAAATAAACAGACAGTAGTTACATTGGATTACATAGCGATTAACAATTTACATAGCAATTACTTACAAAATATTTACAGATGAAGAACATAGTACACCAGTAGACAACTAGAATCTTTATCTGTGAAGTACATAACAGACATTAGCAAATGTTACAATAAGACGTTCCTGCTGTATAATAAGTACTAGGCTTATGAGCATTTGAGCTTGATATAATCAAGGTAGTTAGTGGAGTGGAAAGAAAGGTAGTAGTTGGATGGGGTGGGTGATATTAGGGTGGGAGTTGCAAGGGCATAGCCAGCATGTTTTTAGGTGCGCTTTTAGTAAAGTTTTGAAGTGGGTGCATGATGGTATGGAGGTAATTGTGGGTGGGAGGGAGTTCCATAATTTGGCTATGGTGCAAGAGAATAGTGCTTCACCAGCAGAGTTACTGGCTTTAGTGATGTGCAAGTGACTTTTGTTGCTGGATCTTAGTGGTCTGGTGGTGCGATAGGGTTGGAGTAGATTCTGGAGGGATGAGGCATTTAGTGGATGGTTTACTAGTTTGTGGGCGAGTGAGAGTTGATATCATTGAAGGAGGGGAGGGAGGGAGTTCAAGCCAGCACAGTTCAGCAAGTGAGAGACAGTGGTGACTACAGTAGGATGCCCCTGTGGCGAATTTGGCGATTTTGTTGTAGCAGGTCTCTAGCTTGTTTAGATCGCATTGCCTTAGGTTGGTATATATTGGAGAGGCATAAAGTAGGGTGGAGATAAGGTGGGAATTTGCTATTGAAATCTTTGCTGCTTTGGTGAGAAATTGCTTATTTCTGTATAATGCTCCTAGTTTTTTGTAGACTTTTTTTTATGGTCATGGATATGTGAATGTCAAATTTTAGTTTGTCTATTTCCACTCCTAGCAATTTGGTGTGTTCAGTTGGGTATATAGTGGTGTTATCTTTTGCTGTGATGTTAAAGTGAGAGTTGTTTTGAGTATGTTTGGTGGGTTGGAAGATGAGTAGTTTAGTTTTGTTTGGGTTGAGTATTAATTGGGCATCGGATAACCATGTTTCAACAGAGGAAAAGGCTTCCTGTGTGACTTTTTGCAGTTTGGTTAGGGACTGGGCTGAGCAGATGATGGTTGAGTCTGCGTATTGTATGAGTGTGCCATGTTTGGTGGCAGAGGCTAGATTATTGGTGTAAACAGAGAAGAGTAGGGGTCCAAGGATGGATCCTTGGGAACCTCTATGGAGACAGGTAGTTGGGGAGATATGTCATTCTGCCATACAACGGATTGTTGGCGGTCAGACATGTAACTCTGAAACCAGTTGGTGACTGATTGTGAGAAGGATAGGTTATTGAGGACAGAGATAAGTTGTTTGTGTGGGACCATGTCAAATGCTTTAGATAGGTCTAGGAAAGTAGCAGAGGAGAGATAGCCATTGTTTTTATGCTGAAGGATAATGTTAATAAAGGAGAGTAAGGCAGTGGTGGTACAATGGTTTGGTCGGAAACCATGCTGCGTACTGGAAAGGAGGTTGTTAGTAAGGAGGTAGTCTGAGACCTGAGAGTGTATGCATCTCTCTAGTATTTTGGAGAGTCAAGAGAGAATAGCTATGGGGCGGTAATTGGTTAGTTCTGCGGAGGGTCCACCTTTGTGGAGGGGAATTATATGTGATACTTTCTACAGTGTGGGAACGTAACTTTCTGACAGAGATCGGTTAATCAAGATGGATACTGGGTAGGCCAGAGCGTCAGCTGCGATTTGTAGGTGTTCACTTGGGAGGTTGTCTGCTGCTAATTTGGTGGGTTTAAGTTTAGTTAAGAGTTTTTTTATGTTGGAGGTAGGTACAGGAGATAAAGAGAAGGCAGTGGGGAGATTACTAGTTGAAGGTGTGGGTTGGCGGGTTGGGGGGGTTGTGTTTAGCTAGTGATAGTATGGTTTGGGTGAAGTGTGTGTTGAATTGAGGTAGCAATATTTTCTGAGGAGTGAGGGATGTTAGGAGGAGAGGTACTGACTTTACCTGGGTGGAGGATGGAGTTTATGGAGGACCAGAATTGTTTGGGGCTGTGTTGTGAGGAGTCCAGGGCAGACTGGTAGTATTGGAATCTGTCCTGTTTTATTAGCTTTTTGACTCTATTGCGTAGTTCTAGGAATTTCTGTCTAGCTGAGGGGGTTTTGGTTTTGCGCCAGTGCTCCCAGGCTTTATCCCTGTTTTTCATTTCTGACTTAGTGGTTTTCTGTATGGGAAGAGACGATAATACAAAAACTGAGAAACTGGAAGCTCTGATTTATGGATATGGATAGTATGACAAAAGCAGTGAAAATATTTTTAGTCCCTTTTGTTTTATAATGCAAGTCAAGCATATTTTTATCAACCAGAAGAAAAGTTGTGTACATTAATAAAGAGCTGAAGGAATTTATTTGGCAGGGAAAGAGGGCAAGAGTTAAGTGGGATATTTTGATTCTTTCAATTGAACCAGGCTGGTTAGGATTACATGATTTGAAGGGATATTTTAGAACTGCACAGTTAAGGCTCATATACATGCAATATGCAAAAGGTTATAGTTCAAAGTGGAAATGGTTGATAATTATGTTGGGCTGGGAGTTCACAAAATAAGGAGAGAGTGGAGTTTTGAATCCAGATTCTTAAGGAGAATAATAACCGTCAAACAGACTATTATGTTCATAAATCTGCATGAAGTTTTCTAAGAACTAAGCAAATGTGAATGGAAGAAGGAGATTTTGCCAATAAAGGTGACTGCAAGTGGGGGTAGAGAAAATAGGCAAGAGGGGGCTAGAATTTACTGGAGAAAACTGGCAAAAGAAGAACCAAGGTATAGTGAGTAAATAACTAGAGAGGGAAAGGTAATGGAGTGGGGTGAGGCCATGAAGAAGTTTGGACTGCGGGCTAGAGAGTGTCTTCCCTATTAGGGACTGATGTCAGAGAATAGGCAAGCAAGAAGGAGACAGGGGAGTCCTAAGTGAAAGACCTGCTGTGGTAGATTTTTTAGTCAAATCTTAAACGGAAGCTATTTTTAAAAAGGTGATAATTAGATGGTCATGTAAAATATTGCATGAGTACTATAAAGAATCAGTCAGGGGAGGTTAGAAAAGACTGGAAAGAGGGACTGGAAAAGCAGCTTACAAGGGAACAATGGGAAAACAGGAGTCTAGCTCCCAAGTATGCAACAAAAGCCAGAAGGTTTAGGATTTTTGCTTGGAAGGGTTTGCATGGGTATTTTTTGGTTCTGGCATGTAGCTTGCGAGACATTTGCCTGTGAGATGCAGCACCACTTTTTCTAGACAGTTACAGCTGAAAAGCACAATTGCTGCAGCTTAAACCCCCAACACAAAACCAAGCATATTGCGGCAATCACTAAGGACAGCAACCCGGCCGTATTCTAGCATAGACAGCCACTCTATAAGAGGGTGGTATCATGATTTACACTACTCCTTGTACTTCTGTACATCATGATGATAGCTCTTCTAGAGCAGCTGTCCCTGTTCGAATACAGCCAGGGTGCTGTCCTTAGGAATCGCCACAATGTGCTTGGTTTCGTGTTTGGGGTTTAAGCTGCAGTGATTGTGCTTTTCAACTGTAATGCTCCATGTTAAAGCTGTCCTGCAGCCTTCTGGTTTAGGCATTGTAGCTCACAGGGAAATGTCTCGTAAGCTATACTCTGGAACCTGATATTTTTATATCCCAGGCAGAGATAGCCAATTTTGGAGGTGTGATAGGAAAGAAAGAGGTAACTGGAAGCATGGTTTTTGGGTGTGTAATGCTTTGGCAGATTAAAAAAATCCGTACAGAGTACTCTGCCAGAATTATTGGGGCAGCAAATGTCTGTAACTAAGGAATAGATTCTTTGAGCTGAGACACAGGATCTGAATTGCCTAGAAGAAGCAAGGTCTTATTACATTTATTTCTTTTGGCTTGCCAAAAAAAAACAGTTACTAGAAAATGGAAATAAAAATCTAAACCAACTATATTAGACATGCTGAATGTTACAAGAGAGATAAAAGAACTGGATGATGAATCTTTAGAAAATGGGATTAGCAAATTACATAGAAATAAATGGGATTTTTTTTAACAATACATGCAGATTAATGTTCAGAAGGAGTGAGATTGAAGGGAAGGCAGGAATTGAGTGATTTATGTAAAGTTGGATTGAAGGGCAGTTGCTACAGAGAAAGAGAAGATGTAATGTATAATCTGTGTAAATGGAAACATTTTAATGTTTTTTTTTCTTTTAATGTAAATTTGGCTATGTTTTAAGTTATATTTTAATTACTGTGTTTTAATAAAAAAAAAAAAAAAAAAGATTTGTGGGCAAAGCGAATAATACGCAGAAGCTACGCAATTCCCTTTCAAATCAAAGTGATGTCATCCATGTCCATTCCAGATGTCCCACCCCAACATAGAAGGGCCACGGCCCAAGAGATTGCCTGACTATTAAAAAAAAAAGTTATCTAGGAGGTCCCACTAGACCACAAAGAAGCTGTAGTCTATTAAAAACTTAGTTCTGAAGAACAAGGACTTCAGTCCCATTTTGGATCTCGGAAAGCCAAACATATTTGTTAAAGATGGTCATGGTGCAATCCATTCTTCCTCTTCTGAGGAAGAAAGACTAGATGGGCTTTGTAGACATTGTTTTGTGAAGATAGCATGGCATTCCAGAAGGTACAAACGTTTCCTCCTGTGAGATCATCATTATCAATTCAGTGACCTTGGTCTCACCACAGCCCTCGGGGTGTCACCAAATTGATTGCAATTGTATTACCACATGTTTGGTGGCAAATGCTCCAGATGTTCCTGTACTTAAGTAACTGGGTCCTCACTGCAATGAGAGGAATCCTTAATCCTACCAAAAGATGGTTTGCTTCAGTTGTATCAGCCCTTGGGTATTTCCATAAACTATAAAAAAATCAAACTTGCAGTTCACTCTGTCACTGGGCTTTATAGAGTGTCATTTAGACAGCGTCTCAAATTGCAATACTTCCTTCAGCAAGGCTGACTTCCCTTCATCTTCAAGCATAAGAGGTCATGGCTCATTCAAGTCCTCCAGAGTCTCTAGTTCTTTGCTCACTAGATTCTGTGGTGGCCTTCATAACCACTGGTACTTCATGCAAGGTTCTTTATAAGGGATTATCAATGGATTTTCTTGGTTTCACTGGTTGCTATTACTACTCCCTCTCCTTCACACAGTCAAACTATCCTCCCTCCGAAGTCATCACATCTCTTGGTGGATAGCCACACCTCTAGTATCACAAGGATGTCAGTTTCTTTTTCCTCTACCATTGGCCATGGTGAGCAAGGGTGTCTCCCCATATGGGTTGGGGAGGCTATTTCAAGGGGAGGACATTTTAGGAAATGTGAGCCAGTCAAACTGGGTGTCTTGAACGTGGATCCGTTAAGAGACTGATCTTCTCATCAGTGTTCTGAAGATGATGGACTTCCTCCTCTAAGATGTGATTGCTATCCAGACAGACAAGTACATCTGCAGTCTGGTACATCAGCAATGAGGAGGGAGACCCTCTGTTATCCACTGTGTTGAGAGGTCATGAGAATATGGCAGTGGGCAAAGTCAAGCCAACATGTTCTCCATGCAAAACACATTCCAGCCCTGTGTAGTATCCTAGTGGGATAAGTTGAGTTTATGCATTGTCATGCCTCATGATTGTGCCTTCAGACCAAACCACACAATGATGACAGAAATCTTCATCCATTGGGACCAGCCATGCTGTGACCTCGCTGCATCTCCCACCGTTTTGAAGTGCAGCATCTCTCTTGCAACTTATCCCACTTATCCAAGGGGACACTGTAGTCCATACTTGGCCGCCTTGGCTCCTTTATGTACACCCTCCATTTCCACCGATAAGAAAAGTTTCTTCTGAAAGCTGCCATATGCAAAGCAGAATTTATTCTCATCTCTCTCACTTGCCTGGCAAGCCTTACCAGGAGATCAAGTCCCTCAGGTTGACAGTATTTTCTTATATTTATTTTTATCTTTTGAAGTACAATTGTGCTTAAGCCTAGTTTTGTTTAATAGTATAATTGATTTTAATTAATTAAGTGTTTGACGGAAATTGCTGTATATAAAAGGGGAAGCAGTTTGGGATAAAATTATTCTGAAGAAGTTCGTCTTGGCGGACGAAACCCGGGTAAACTCTGTGGAATTTTGTGGGATTGTTCATTGAACTGCGGTGTGTTGGCTGTGTCAGTTTTATGTGTTCAGAATAAAATCCATTATTGCTGCGGATTGTTGACAATATTCTTCAGCGTGGAACGTTTTTATATATTTTATATACCGGGAGGTACGTGCTTTTGCTGTGGTTACTCAGATCGTGGAACTCCTTAGTCGCAGGTTATTAGTTTGTGCCTATACACGTTGTTTTGACCTCATGGTTTCTCCAATTCCAATGATGATCTAAGCCCCCTTATAACCTTTCAGACTGGTGCATATATTGACAACCATACAGAATTCTTCCACTAAGAAAGTGTACAAGAGCAAATGGAAAAAGTTCAGAGTCTGGACAATGGACCATGGCCTCAACCCTTTTCCATCCCCTATTCCTTCCATTCTTACGTTTTTGGCAGAACTTTTTCAGTTCAGTGCCTTCTTTTCACTTGAGTCCAGCTGGTCTGTTTTTTCACATAGGTTCAAATGATGCATTCTTAGCTACACTGAAAGTATATAAGGTCTTTGTAAAAGGCACCATGCTACTGAAATCGCCCATCAAAATATCCATCTCGTCCTTGGGTTATTACATTGATGATGCAAGTTCTCACACAACCTCCATTTGAGCCCATTTCTAAATCTCAACAGAAATTTCTATCTGGAAAACCTTATTTTTTGTGTTCATTACTTCAGCCAAACGGATTAATAAACTCCCTACAAGCATCCTGGTTTGATTTTTCACAGTGATCAAGTTTCTCTTAAACCAAGTCAAAAATTTGTGCCTATGGTATCTACAGCGTCAGCTTTGAATAAAGTTGTACACTTGCCTGTCTTTCTTCCCAGTCATTCTAATCCGGGGAAATGCACCTTGTACATCTTAGATGTTCATTGTCAACTCAGATTTTACCTACACCACACAACATCTGTATGAAAAGAGGATCAGTTTTTCACATCCTTTTCGAAAATCAAACTGGGATTCATTGTCTCCAAAGTCATCCTATCTGGATGGGTCTGGATTATATTTCATTTACAAAGCCAAGGGAGTACCACTTTCATAAAAAAAAAAAAAAAACACTCCACTAGATCTGTTTCAACTTCCTATGTCATTTTCGAACATTCATCTGTGGATAATATTTTTGCTGCAGCAACTTGGTCTAGTATGCATACTTTTGTCAAGTTGCAAACTGGATTTGATATTTCTATTTGAGTTTTGTTGACTTGCAGTATATTCAAGATTGTTCTGAATTTTTTTAAATATCTTCTGTGCTTGTTGTATTGTGTATGCTTTCATTTATACTATCATGTTACCCTATTTATGCACATCCCTTTCTTTACTAACAATTGAGAAGGCTGAGATTCCCAGTGTTGTGGATTACGCCATACTTTTAAGCTTTTTTCTGTTAGAAATAAACTACTTTAATTTGCACTTTAAAAACTTTTGCAGTAGGTTCTGAAAGCTGAAGCAAAACACTTAGATGTGTTTTGTGAGTGACAAGTACATACATTTTAATTAGGCCTTCTAGCCTTGTTAAAACATTGTTCTGGTTATGTATTTTACAGGATACACAAAACTCCCTTTCAAATGGTTTGACTACCTCAGGGAAACAGGATCCACAGCAGCTCCAGTGAAACTATTTAATAAGGTAACATTCAGTTTGAAATTGAAATTAGCGTGTTATCTTGTGGGTTTAAACTACAGTATTCTTGTTCGGTTGTCTGTAAGTTTAGAGCACTTGCTAATGTGATGCAGCTTAAATTCTCAGATTCTATTACACTGAGTCTTATTCTTAACAACAAAAGGTCCATGAGCCTTCCCTGTAAGAGTATTTAAACTTCCCAGTTAAAAAAAACATATGTTACTGTGTAGATATAAATTAAGAGTCCCCTAGCATGTATTAAAACAGAACTCCATTCTTTTTGTGATTTCATCATACTGATCATCAGAAGCAGCCAGAGACCTCGTCAGGGAGATGCTCACAATCTGAAGGCTGAGCGTGGCACTTTTTTTTTTTTTTCCCTAGTGTTTTTCTGTCCACTTCACACATTCATTGTCATATTTTTCTACATCTGGCATGCTCTATTGTAAAAACTGTACTGGAAAGTTAATGGTCTAAGTGTGCATATATCATTTTTGAACTTTGAGCATGCCAGCGAAAGAACTGTGTCTTGATATCTGGGATATACTGAGCTTACAGCCAAAGGAATACAGGGACTTTGTCTAGCAGTGAATGCAGTGTGAATTTTCCAATGTTTTTCTTGAGTATTTGTTTTGTTCTTTGGATGAGTTGTTAAATCGAAATCCTTTATCTTTTTGTTACTGTGTAGATGGAAATGAAGGGTCCCATAGCATGTATTAAAACATAATTCTATTATTTTTGTGACTTCGTCATACTGATCATCAGCATGTTGGTACCATGTGATTAATGACTATACTCATTGATTCATATTGGTATCTCGTTAAGTTGGCTGAGACCAGAGTTAGTGAGAATGGTGTGCAGCAAGTTTATAGGTAGCTGGTGAGAAGACCCATTGCTTGATAATTTTTTTTGTGTGTGTGTGGAAGGTAAGCACAACATGTAGATAAGTTATTCAAAATGTACAGAAGATGCAGACAAATGTACATTTGTATTAACAAGGCTTTAAAAGGGCAAATTTATTGACAATATGAAAATGTTTTAACACGTTTCTTGCTCCATGCAGGTACATTAAGGGCTTCTTCCAAAATGACTGTACACTGACCAGCAGTTTAATTTCAGCTCTCCAAATGTGAAAAAGGAAACTCAGAAATAACAGTTTAGAAATTCTGCCAACTTGAGTAAAATTCAGTGACTGGCTAGTAAGTACTTTGCTTGGATGCCACAAAGGAATTTTAGAGAACGTAAAAGAAAGTCAAGTAGAAAAGGTGAAGTGAAAATACTGCCTGGAAAGAATCCTGCAGCTGTACAGCAAAAAGCTGTTCAAGGTTCAGTTTGGCACAAGAGATGGCTTCTAGTAATTTAGGGGAAAACACTAATCATATGTACTCAGAGGTGATTAAAATAAATGAAACAATGAAGGAGTATATTAACTCAAATAATGAAAGGCCAGAAAAAAAATAGAAGAATCTGTAAATAAGTATTTAGATGGAACCGATAAAACTACAAAAAAATAGAGGTTTAAATGAAGAAAAAGCTGGTTGAGTAAGAAACTTCGTAAGATCGGTTTCAAAAAATGGTAAAGTTAGAAGATTGAGCACACCAAGAAAACCTGAGATTTTCTGCTGTACCACAGAAACTTGAAGGAACATCTACTGTATTAATTTTGTGAAAGTATAAACCAGCAACTAGACTGCTATCCCACAGTAGGATTTGTTAATTTAAAGGGCATGTCAAACATTTGCTCCAAACCTGGTCATGAGAAAGCTGCCATGACCTGTATCAACAAAGATGCAGTTATACCAGAAGAAAGAGTTGATCCTGCCAAAAACTGTGGCAGAAAGGAAAAGTATTAAAAATTGGAGATAGTGTTTGTGGAAAATCATTATTCACTGTACACCAGAAAGAAGAGAGGCAAATGTATCCCAGCAAACAGGGCAAGTCGAAAGACAGGTGTGCAACTTAAGCTGCTCAATCTAGCTGACTTCAAAATATTTTTTTCCAGAGTATCAAAGACATTTTTTGATGAAGAACAGTGTAAGGAGAAAATAAGCTTATCCAACAAAAAGTGAGCAATCAAACAGAAAAGGCACTCTGCTTGTCATTCTTCTGACAATAAAAGCTCATAAAGAGACTTTGCCAGTGAAACCCTTTCCAGTGTTCCAAAGTAAAATGCTTGAAAGATAGAAAAAAAAAACAGGAGTTGGCTTGAAGAATCTGGGGTATATTGGACTTGAACCACAGTTTGGATGTTGGGAGACGGAGATGAAAAGGAGGAAAACCAGTAACACTGAAATTATTAAATAAATGTAAGATTATAAAGCATCAGTCTCATTTGTGAAATACGGCTTTGCAAGAAAGTTGGCTGAGAAAGATTGGACTTTGTTAAACTTGTGGTGTGGATGGACTATAAAGCATATACCCAGTTTTTATTATTTAGAATGGCACTAAAAAGGGAAAACAGTAACTATGTAAGAAACGTTCTTAATAGTATTTATATAAAATGTTTCAACAAAAAAAACAAGTAATCTCCGTGGTATCCCCGAAGTCTGAAAACAACCCTTTAAACAAGTATAGTGGGTCCAAAAACAAAACAGTGTAAGAAACTTCTCTGTGTAGAATATTTTCAGGCCACATATCTGTAGTTAATCACTGTATATTAATCAGATCAGACAATATTAGTATAAGTAGTGAACTTAAACTCATCTTAAGTCCAAAAAAAAAAAAAAACTATATATATAATTGTACAGAATTACTAAGTATTTGAAAGTAATCCAAACAAGAGTAATAATTTCCTCACAAGCTTTCTAAACATATATATATATATATATATATATATATATATATATATATATATATATTTATATATATATTTACTTTTTATCCGGCAAGGGAGTGGTTTATTGTGCTGTAAAACAAAGTGTTATTGTGCACATGTTAAATTCACATCCCTTCCCCCATCAATGTGACATTCGAGCTGGTCCTGCCCTACTTAGTAGCTGTCATAATAATATAACCCTTATGTAGTTTAAATAAAATTTATAATGATGTGGTACCTCTTATTTAACCAGATTATTAAGTAGATTATAAGTCTGTGATTTTATCCAAGACAGTATACTACATGGCTGGAAATATAGCAACCTTAGTCCATTTGGCAATCAAAAAATATATATAAATATATACATATACACTTTGCATGTAAAAAAAGCAATTGTAAAAATCATATTCTATTTTCATAACCTATTGTTAACAAAGATCGCTTTCGTCCTTCTAGACTTCAGGTCTGTGTACAAGAACCCTAAAAGCTATCTATAAAAATATTGTTGTATAATTAGTTAGTATTGTTGTTGCACATCATTTTGAATAAAGTGGAAAAAAGAGAACCAGAAAAAGAAAAAATAATAAGAAAAAAATGTATGATTAAACAAAATATACACTTAAATTCCAACGGATTTAAAATGGTATTTAAAACCAACAGGTAGAATAAAATAAAATAAAACTTGCCACATTGTTTACATGACTAATTTTAATTTAATTGTATTTTATTCTACCATGTTATGTAGTTTGCTCCATCCCCTTTCTAAAGATCCCAATTCCAGTTGTTTTATCTGTTGTCACTATGTTCACTATTTGTAGTAAAGTTGATCTAGACTTTGATTTCCATTTTCTAGTAATTGCTTTTCTGGCAGCCACCATAATTAGTCTCTGCAAGGCTGTACCATGTCTAGGCAATTCCGATTCTGTATCATAGCTCAAAAAAAATCATCTCCCCAGTCAATCCAATCACTAACCCAGCATCTCCAACAGAGCGGTCCGCAGGGAATCCCTAAAGTCAGCCAACTCATTACACTCCCAAAATATATGTTCCCAGCCATTTCTTTCTTGCCATCACACCTCCATCATTTGTTATTCACCTGAAAAAAAATTCTTCAGAATCTACTTGGGGTATAAAAATACCTGTGTAAACATTTCCAGGCAAAGATCCTAAATCTTCTAGACTTTGTTGCATATTTGGGTGGTATACATATATCATCCCATTGTCTTTTTGTGAATTGCTTATCCAGTCTCTCTTCCCAGTCCTTTCTAAGCTCCTCTGATTGATTCTTATAATTAACATGCAATATTTTATATGCTGTACTAATTATTCCATTAATGACAGCTTCTGTTCTAGATTCTATTAAAAACTGTACCAGTGCTGGTCTTTCATTTAAGACCACCCTATTTCTTTCTCTTTGCCTATACTCTAATATCAGTCCTTGATAGGGAAGGCAATCTATAACCTGCAGTCCAAATACATTCTTAGCCTCTTCCCATTCTATCACCTTTCCCTTTCTAGTTATTTGCTCCCATTACCTTGGTTCTTTTGCCAGTTTTCTCCAATAAATTCCAGCCCCCTCTTGCCTATTATCTGTTACCCTAACTACAGTCATCCCTATCGGCAGAATCTCTTTTCCCCATTCTCGTGCTGGTTTAGTTCTCAGAAAACTCCCTGCTATTTTATGAATAAAATACTCTGTATGATTTTTATTGTTCTCCTTAAGAGTCTGCATCCAGAATTTCAATCTATCCTTATTTCTTGAGCTTCCCCCCTGTGTCATCATCATTTCTTTCCACTCTGAATTATAATTTTCTGCTTGTTCTGTGTATAAGAGACTTAACTGTGTTGGTCTAAAATACTCCCTCAAATTGGGTAATCCTAGTCTGCCTTGTTCTATTGGAAGAATCAGCTTATCCCACTTCACCCTTGGAAGAATCAGCTTATCCCACTTCACCCTTGCTGTCTTCCCTTCCCAGATAAAATCCTTCAACTGTTTTTTAATTGGTATCCACAGCTTCTCCTCTATGCCTGACCTGTGTATAAGACTAAAGGGACTAAACATTTTTAATTGCTTGTATCTTAGTATCCATATCCATACAAAAAAGCCTCCAGTTTCTCAATTTTTGCATTATCTTCTGTTTAGTCTCTTCCCATATATCTTTAGCTGCCACAACAGAGTAATTTCTTAATCCATACTCCTAAATACTTCATTTTATTATGTCCCCATAAATATGGATATTGTTGGACAAATTTGTGTGTGGGTACATAATTTACTGCTATTTCCTTTGTTTTAGCTTCATTAATTTTGTATCCCGAGAAGATTTTAAACTGTCTTAGTGTTCCACACCACTGTATTGTCCCTTTCTGGTTTTGTCGTGTATAAAATAATATCCTCTGCAAATAGAGCCAGCTTTTCTTGACTACCATACCTATTATATCCTTGAATTTCTGAGTCCCTTATTTTCTTTGCCGAATGGGTCTAAATATAATGCAAACAACAAAGGGGGAAGCAGACAACCCTGCTTGGTTCCTCTGCTCAAGCAGAAGTTATCAGAGAGTATGCCACCCACTTTAATTTTCCCCTCTGATCCCTCATATATACTCATAATCAACTTTATAATTGTATCAGGGAAAGCAAATGCTTCCATTGCCCTGCTGATCAAGTACCAGTCTACTCTGTCAGATGCTTTCTCTGCATCAAGACCCACCAATAACAGTGGTATTTTCTAAAATTCAGCTTCCCTCTGGATCATCAGTGTTCTGTTAATATTCTCAAATGTTTGCCTCCCCTGCACAAAACCACACTGATTGATATCTGTCAATTTTGGTATCACTTTTGCCATTCTTTTAGCCATTATAGACATAAACATTTCATAATCATGGTTTAGTATTGAAATGGGCCTGTATGAAGCTAAATCCCATGGATCTTTACCCTCTTTAGGTATTACTGTTACCACCGCCTTCTTCCAGGATGCTGGTACTTCTCCTCTTAAAATACTGTTAAACAAAACTTTCCAGATCTTTATCAGTTTTTTCCCTCCTAGCTTACAAACTTCCACAGGAATACCATATATTCCTGGGGACTTTCCTGCAGATTGGTTATACACAGTTAGGATAGGAAGAGATGAGGTAAAAATGACTGATGTTCATCGTGCATACAGCTGCAGTGATAACAGATGGGTTCTCCTGCCGTCAGGCGGGTCCTCGGTCGGCCGAATTCCAAAGTCTAGGTCCGGCGTCGGTTGTTGTCGCTTCTTCCCTGACGTCAGTGCGACAGGGGTATAAAAGAACCAGCCGACGCCATTTTCTTCAGTCTTTATTGCCGTGCGGTGCCCAAAGCAGAAGCAGTTCGCAAGTGCCGGTCGGTCAGCTCCTGAGGTTACGAAAAAATTTGAAACCGAAGGCTTCTTAAAAGCTAAGTACCCCGTTGGGGAAACTTTTTCTTGCCTCAGACTGATGTCAGACAAAGTTAATAATTGTATTTCTTGTGGGAAGCAAATACCGCATAAGGATTTCCATTCCCTCTGTATACCTTGTTTAGGCCCAGACCACGACGTCTCGGTCTGTCGCTTTTGTGCTACATTCAACAAACACACTATTAAGCGTCGGGCGGAGTTCGCCCAGCATTATTTTGGAAAAGCATTTAAATATACTATGTCGTCGGATACTCCGACTCCGGTTTTGTCTAAAAACCGCAAAGACAAGGACCGACACTCGAGGTCCGCGGCCTCTACCGACACCACGCCAAAGCCGACTACACATGGTCCGGTTCTCAGCGAGGCGCCTACGCAGCCCCTGATTACCGACGACACATCTTTGGCTGTGTATCCTGTACCCGAGTTCGCAGGCTCCTCGGCCCACACCCTGACTTCAGATACCGAAGCCACACTTGGTGTTGAAACACAGAATGTGGACAGGTCCACCTCCACTCAAGGTGTCTTCAGACCTTTCTCTTCTTTCTCCATCAAGGCTTTCACCAAGTCTAAAGCTACCATGCACTCTAAGAGACCAGCTACACAGGGCCCATCTCCAGGCCCCATGCCTAAGAAACAGATGCTTAAAATGGCTGAGGATTTAATTACTCTAATCAGAGGTTCTCAGCCTCCTCCGGACAAAAGACCCAGAGTGGAGGAAGATTCCCCCTCCTCTGATCAGGGCTCCATTATTTCAGAGCACTCTGATTATCAGGAACAGTCTTGCTCCCTTTTTGAAGACTCTGATGCAGAGGAATCTATTCCTTCTGTATCCCCCCCTGAGGATTACTCATTTGGTGAAACTCTGCATACCTTAAGGGAACACTTCCACTGGGAAGGCCAGGATTATTCAGATTCCAAGAAAAGGCTCAGGGAATTTCTTTTGTTACCCCAGCACAGGCCTCTGGCTATACCTCCTGTCCTGGACATCCTAGATGATGTTTACCCGGAGGCCTGCCTTAACCCGGACTCTCTTCCTCCAGCTCCAGTTAAGCCTGACAGGTACTACAGGGTTCCTGACTCACACCAATTTCTATACAAAAGCCATGCTGCTGACCTTGAAACCATCTCACAGGGGCCCAAGGGAGTTAAGGCCTCCATTGCCAAAAACCCATTGCCTTCCGAGAGAGATTCCAGATCCTTAGAAAGGTGGGGAAAAAAGGTATATACCTCTGCTACCTTATCCATGAGGGCCTTAAACTGTCAGTTTCATATGCTAAAATACCAACAGTTTCTGTTATCTCAATTGAAAAGTAAAATGTCACAACCTGAACAACCAGATATGAAGGAGTTGCAGGATTTGATGCATAGTGCAGAACAAGTGGGTAAACATACCTTACAATGTGGTTTTGATGCTCTAGAGGCCTCATGTAGAGCTGCTGTTACAGGCTCAGTCATCCGTAGGCATGCCTGGCTCAAGGAACAAGCCTTGCCTGATCATGTCAAAGCTAAATTACTAGACGCCCCTCTTCAAAAGGATGTACTATTTGGGGCAAATGCTGAGGAAGTATTACGGAAAATGGAGGAAAAGGCTAAATCAATGCAAACTGTGAAAGAATTTCTGCAGGTTCAACCCCACGCTTTAGTAGAAATTGGCCTTCCAAAAACTGGTCCTTTCCTGCCACAGACAGACCCCAAAGAGGCAGATACAGGCGCCCGAGGGGCAGGGGACAAACACAAGGCTTGTACAGAGGCAGACAATGGCAAGCTCCTACACAAAGAGGTGGTGAGGACAACTCGCAATCTTTCAGAAAGCAAAACCAATGACTTTCCCCTTTGCATGCCAACCAGGTCTCAAATGGCAGCCCCCTTAGGAGGAAAGCTGGCACTATTCTCAAAAAATTGGCATATTGTCACAAAGGACAAATGGATCCTGAACATTATAAACAGAGGCTACAGATTCCATTTTCATACCCTTCCAAAAATGAAAGGCATTCCAAACCTGCCACACAATCAAAGGGCAGAGGCACAAAAGCAAATTTCAGCTCTTATAAACATGAAAGCTATTCAAGAGGTACCTACACAAGAACAAGGTCAAGGTTTTTATTCCAGACTATTTCTGGTGCCAAGGAAGGGAAAAGATTGGAGACCTATTTTGGATCTTTCCATCCTAAACACATTCCTACTCGTACCACAATTCAAGATGCTCACTCTACAGCAACTTCTTCCCATGCTGGGCAAGGAGACTTGGCTGGTAACATTGGACCTCAGGGAGGCATACCTGCATGTCCCAATCAGACAAAATTGCAGAATATACCTCAGATTTCTTGCAGGTTCAACCCATTATCAATTCTCTGCATTGCCCTTTGGTTTATCTACTGCGCCCAGAGTATTCACGAAATGCCTGGCATCAGTAATTGCCTACTGCAGACTTCAAGGGATACAAATATACCCTTATTTGGACGACTGCCTGATCCAAGCGGACAGCAAGCACATTCTTCTGAAACATCTGGCTTATGTAATAATGTTATTAAACTCTCTAGGATACACAGTCAACAAAGAGAAATCAACACTAATACCCTCTCGGAAGATCATTTTCCTGGGTGCCAATTTGGACACAAACACCCAGATGGCCTACCTCACGCCAGAAAAGCAGGGGCAACTAATTCAATATTTCAGAACACTGGCAAATTGCACCAGGTTGTCTGCAAGGAAAATCCTGCAGGCTCTGGGATTCATGGCATCTTGCATCTTACTAATCCCATGTGCAAAGCTGCATA
This sequence comes from Protopterus annectens, assembly GCF_019279795.1. Lineage (NCBI taxonomy): Eukaryota > Metazoa > Chordata > Ceratodontiformes > Protopteridae > Protopterus > Protopterus annectens. The sequence continues at coordinate 6,016,676 of NC_056744.1, forward strand.
TGAGAAAACTACAATGGTACCTAAAAAACATATGGTCTCAACACAGCCACAGTTTGGAAACAGTAATACCACTAATTCCATGTCTGCAAAAGAAATTTCTGTGGTGGGCTCAAGCATGCCAAACAAACACAGGTCTTCCATTCAGCAAGCCTCAAGCAAATCAAGTCATCACAACAGACGCCTCGGACTACGCCTGGGGGGCGCACATGACAGACAGGGCAAATGGACCCAAAAAGAAAAGCACCTTCACATCAATCAAAAAGAAATGCTAGCAGTGATAAATGCTATTACAGCTTTCAAGGACCTTCTACAACCAGGTCAGCTATTGATAAGAACAGACAGCACCACAGTTATGTGGTACATAAACAAGCAGGGAGGAACACATTCTTATCCCCATGGCCATGTCACTTTGGAACATGGCCATGGACTTATAAAATGGAACTACAAGCACAGTACTTGCCAGGCAAGGAAAACACACTGGCAGACAACCTAAGCAGGAATATGACAGATCCACACGAATGGAAGTTGCATCCAAAAGTTTTTACAGAAATAATCCAAGAATGGGGAAGGCCAGACATAGATCTCTTTGCCTCCCACAAAAATCATCAGTTGACAAAATTCTGCTCAAGGATCTTCCATCCAAAGGCCTGGAGAGTGGACGCTGTCTCTTTCAGTTGGACATCAATGACAGTTTATGCCTTCCCACCTCTTCCTCTGCTGCCCAAAGTCCTATTGAAGACCAGAGCAGACAGACCAAAGATGATCCTCATTGCTTCAGACTGGCCAAGGCAACACTGGTACCCACTCCTGAGGAGCCTGACGCATTCCCCACCATGGACCCTGCCTCTAATGCCTCTTCTTCTGACACAGCACAGCTTCAAAACTATTCACAGTCAGCTGAAAACACTCAATCTAGCCGCATGGAAGATTCCTTAGCATCGCAGCAGGCCCTGCTCTCCAAGGTGGTGCAGGATGTCATTTTGGAGGCCAGAAGGCCATCAACTAGAAAAGCTTACTCTGCAAAATGGAAACGTTTTTGTGTTTGGAATGAGAAAAAGGGCCAGTGCCCTGGAAAACTGAATTTACCTCAAATACTACAATATTTGACTTAACTGCTAAGCAGTGGACTTTCGTTCTCCTCCATCAAAATCCATGCCTCAGCCATTTCTACAGAATACAACACTGATCCACCTTTATTCTCTCACCCTCTATTAAGACAGTTCCTCAGAGGGGCTAAGAATTTAAGACCTCCAAGAAAACAACCAATACTTGCTTGGGATCTTAATTTCATTCTGGAAAAACTGACTTTGCCTCCTTTTGAGCCAGCTGCCTCATCAGATTTACAATATTTGTCCTGGAAAACAGCTTTCCTTCTGGCTATCACTTCAGCTCGTAGAGTTTCAGAACTACAGGCTCTTATGGCTGTCCAGCCTTTTATCATCTTCCATCAGGACAGAGTTTCATTACGTACCAACCCGTCCTTTATGCCTAAAGTGGTATCCAGGGTAGCTTTAAATCAGGCCATACATTTACCTACTTTTTATCCTAATCCTCAAAACAAAGGGGAGAGATTACTGCATTCCTTGGACATCCACAGACAACTGTGTTATTTGGACAGAACAAAGCCTTTCATAAAATCAGAACAGCTTTTTGTGGCCTATGCGGTAGGAGCTCAAGGAAAGTCAATATCCAAACAGACTATCTCAAAATGGATAGCCCACTGCATACGCTTTTGCTATTCCTTTCATGGCAAAACTGTACCTACAGGCATTAAAACTCATTCTACCAGGGCCACAGCCACCTCTGCAGCCTTCCTCAGAGGAGTTCCTACCAATGATATTTTAGAAGCAGCCACTTGGAGTTCTGTGCATACCTTCTCTAAGCACTACAACCTACCATTATACTCCAAATCTAGAGCAGGCTTTGCCACTGCAGTCTTGCAGGGCATTTTGGCTCCTCCTAGCTCCACCTAGTGCCTACCACCCCTTTCTTAGCTTTGGGATTCTACCCATCTGTTATGACTGCAGCTGTATGCACGATGAACATAGTACAGTTTTGTACCTACCATAAATGTAGATGTTCGAGTGCTAATACAGCTGCAGTCCAGGTTTCCCTCCCTCCTTCCCCTCTAGGGGTCTTCTTTTATGGTGTATTTGCTTGCAACTACTGGTCTTTGATTATATTGCATTGCATTATTACATAATTTTATGTATTACCTTCTTTCTGGGGGCACCTGACATCTGGGACAAGAAAAACTGAAGAAAATGGCGTCGGCTGGTTCTTTTATACCCCTGTCGCACTGACGTCAGGGAAGAAGCGACGACAACCGACGCCGGACCTAGACTTTGGAATTCGGCCGACCGAGGACCCGCCTGACGGCAGGAGAACCCATCTGTTATGATTGCAGCTGTATTAGCACTCGAACATCTACATTTATGGTAGGTACAAAACTGTACTTTAGTAATCGAGCCTCATCTGCCTCTAACTTTGGCGTATTTATTTCTTCATAGACATTTCTATTTGTACCTCTTCTTGATTTCCATATTTCTCTGCTTTATATGAACTTTCATAAAATTTTCGAAATATTTGTATACTGCTACAAGATCTCTTGTTATCTTCCTTGTTGTAGGCTCCCTAAGCTTAGCGACAGCTCTTTCCACTTTCTGTTGCCTGAGTCATTGTTCTAAAAGTTTTTTGCTCTAAAATTATTATCAAAAAACAGTTGCTTAACATCAATCTTTCTAAACTTGTGCATGTTATTGAGGTGTAATCCCTTGCGTTCTGTTTAGCAATCTGCAGTTGCTCCTTTTCGTGCACTGTAGATAATTTTTAAAATTCTAACAACTCATTACACTCCCAAAACATATGCTCCCAGTTACCACTTTCTTTCCCAGCACACCTCCAACATCTGCCATCTACGTGAGGAAAAATTCTTTGGAGTCTGTTTGGGGTATAAAACTACCTATGTGCATGCTTCCAAGCAAAAATCCTAAAACTTCTCAATTTTATTGCATATTTGGGAGCAATATATATTTCCTACCATTGTTTCCTTTTGAATTACTTATCCAGTCTGTCTTCCCAGTCTTTTCTAACCACCTCTGATGGATTCCTGTAGTTACTGTGCAGTATTTTATATGCCCTATTAATTATCCATTTTTAACAGCGTCTTCTGTTCTAGATTCAATTAAGTACTCTACCAGAGCGGGTCTTTCACTTAGGATTCCCCAGACCCTTTATTCTTGCCTACACTGTGGTATCAACCCTTAATAGGGCAGACACAGTCTAGAGCCTGCAGTCCAATTGTCTTATTGGTCCCTTCGCATTCTATTGCCTTTCCCTCTCTAGCTATTTGCTCCCAATATCTTGGTTCTTTTGCCAGTTTTCTCCAGTAAATCCCAGCACCCTCTTGCCTTTTCTCTATACCCCTAATTGCAGTAATCCCTATTGGCGGAATCTTTCTCCATTCACATGTTGGCTTAGTTATTAAAATGCTTTCTGCTGATTTACAAGTATAATATTTTATATATAAATATATATGTATTATATGTGTATTATATATATAATATAATAATATTCTGTGTGGCTGTTATTCTCCTTAAGGATCTCCATTCAAAGTCCCAGTCTTTCCTTGTTTCTTGAGCTTCTACCCCATTTCATCATCATCCCTTTCCACTTTGAATTACAGCTTTCTGCTTGTGCAATGTATAGGATCCTTAACTATGTCACTCTAAAATATCCCTTCAAATCATATAATCCCAAACAACCTTGTTTATTTTCCAGGATCAACATATTCCAGTTGACTCTTTCCTGATTCCCCTTATAGATAAAATCCTGCATCTCTTTATTAATTACTATCCACAGCTACTTCTCTAGTTGATAAAAATATGCCTGACCTTTATATAAAACTAAAGAGACTAAAAACATTTTCGCCGCTTATATCTTACTATCCATAAATGCAAAACAGACCTTCCAGTTTCTCATTTTTGTATCATCTTTTATTTAGTCTTTTCACACACACTCTTAACTGCAGTAACAGAATCCTTTTTAACCCATACTCCTAAGTCCTTTGTTTTGTCATATCCCCATAAATGTGTATTGCTAAATCAAATTGTGTGTGGGTGAACATTTTATAGCTATTGCCTTTATCTTAATTCATTTTATATCCCAAAAAGACTTGAAACTGACTCGGTGTTCCACAACATTGAAATGTCCTTTTTTCTAGTTTTACCAGATCTTTTCTTGATTACCATGTCAGTTGTATCCTTGAATTTCTGAGTCCCTTAATTTCTTTTCAGTGGTTTTAAATAAAACACAAATAAAGGGGAAGGAGGACACCCATGCCTGGTTCTTTTGATCAAACAGAACTTATCAGAGAGAAAACACACACACACTTTAATTTTCATGTCTGATTCCAAATATATTTTCCTAATTAACATTAGTATAGTGTCAGGGAATGCAGACATTTCCATTGCTCTACTTATAAAATCCTAGCTTACTCTGCCAAATGCTTTCTCAGCATCCAAGAACCACAAACAGTAGTGTTTTTCTTTTACATTCTGCTTCCTTCTGGATCTCACCATTGTTCTGTTAATATTGTCAAATATTTGCTTCCCCTTCAGAAAACTGTACTGATCCACTTCTATCAATTTTGGCAACACCTTTAGCATTCTTTTAGCCATTATAGGCATGAAGAGTTTATATTCAAGGTTTAGAATCGGAATGGGGCTATATGAGGCTGTGTCTACAGCAACCACAGTTTTCTTCCAGGATGTTGTACTTGAACAAAACTTTCCAGATCTTTCACTTTCTTCCCTAGTAGCTTCCACGAGAATGTATATTCCTGGACACCTTCCTGTAGATTAGTTATACATCACCATTTTTTATTTCAGCTTCTCATATCCTGTTAATAATTCAGCCTTTCTACCTCTAACCTTGGCATATTTAATTCTTCCATAAATATTTTCATTTGTACTTTTTCTTGATTTCCACATTTCTGTGCTTTATACAGATTTTCATACATTTTTCAAAATATTTCTAATGCCTCTGTAGGATCACTGGTTATTTTATTTGTTATAGGCTCCTAAGCTTAGCAACAACCCTTTCTATTGCCTGAACCACTGTGCTAAAAACTTTTGTGCTCTGAAGTTATCAAAAACATTTGCTTAACAGCATTATTTCTAAACCCAAGCACATTATCCAGGTAGTCTCTTATTTTCTTTTAAGCACTCTGCAATTGCTCCTTTTCTTGTTCTGTGAGATTTCCCCCTGTTCTGCAATACTTTAACCTTTGTCAGTCCCTCTAACTAATTCTTGTTACTCCTTAATCATATCTCTCTTTAATTTCCACCATATTTTTTAAATGCCATGTAATTTTATCCCACTCCTTAGCTATATTTTCAGAAGTTCCTATCTTCAATAATAACTCCCAAATAATTTCCACTGCCCATTCCTTAAATTTATCTGAACAGATAGGTGGGGAAGTGCCAGTTCCTCATTTTGTTTTTATTTTAGTTATTATTGGCGTGTGATCTGAAATAATTATTGGATAACTATCAAAACTTTCAGTTAAAGGCACATGTTCCTGTAAAATATAATTTCTGTCTAGTAAATTTTCTCCAAAGTCCTACTACTGAATTAACATCTTCCATACCAAATATTTGCATAAACGTCTTCATAAATCTACCCTCTTTTGCTATATGTATGTATATAATGTGTATATACATATGTATAAGTCTGAGTTTGGCACACAGTTTACAGACATACTTTTTGAAAACTAAGTCATCAAACAAAACCCATTGAAATAAATCCACAGTGAGGTGTCATTACATGCAGTTTCCAATTCACAATTGTCTGTTGTCAGTATATTTACTGATTGGTAGGAAGACTGTGCACCATATAAACATAACTACCAACTGAATTTCGTAATGGAATTGCTATTGTTAAATTTCTGTTAGCTAGTATTTTGATTCATTATATCTATCTACGCATATTGTTTTCATTATATCTGTGGTATTTAAGATGTTGCTAAACTTCCATAGGTAAAATAAATGATCTGTGTATATACATGACCTTGTAGTTTTTGCTGCAGCGATGCAAATGTTGAGTTGCAAATAGTATTGCCATTTACAAAATGATTTCTTTGTTTTGAAAAAGTTTTTTAATAGCTGATCCTTATGCTTATGACATATGATTGTTGGCCTTTGAACAGGTTTTGAGATTTCTTCAGTTAAGTAGCTGTTTTGGATTGGTGGTTTGAGTTTGCTTTTAATTAAAAATTAATTTGTCATAAGGATAATTGCTTCAGTATAATTCTTCATAAAAGGAGAATGGGGCATAAAAGCAATATATCAGTCCTTCTGGGCTGACATGTATAGCAGTTGGACATTGCCAGAGTCAGATTAACTTAGCTTCTATCTTATCTTATATTTGTTAACCGGGTAGAGTCCAGGACTTCCAGGATCGCTGCATACTGATCGACAGGTTGATTTAACTCTCCCAGTTTAAAAACAGAAACTGAGACAAAAGGGCCTTTGAAACTGTTTGGGAAAATTCACTCATTCGCTAATAAATAAGTTGTCTGGATGCCAGAAAAGAAGAAATGTGAAAAATCCGAGTGTGAAATCAACCAGTAAATGAGAAGAATCCTGCAGCTGTTCAGCAAAAAATTGTTCATGTTTCATCTTTTGCACAGAAGATGGCTTTCAGTACTTTAAAGGAAAAAATAAATCAAATGTTTTCAGAGGTAATTAAATGAAATGCTGAAGGAATATATCAGCAAAAATAAAAAAGGCTGGAAAAACAGACGGACCTTCAACTAGTAATTCAGATGAACTAATAAAGTTGCAAAACTCAAAGGTAGAAACGAAGAAAAGACTGGATATGAGGTTTCTTAACTTCTCAAGAAGAGATGATTCAAATGAAAACTAGAGGTAGAAGACAGAAATCACTGAGAAGACTTGACATTTTCTGCTTTACCAGAGAAACTATAGGGAACAGACTATAATAATTTTATGAAGACTCAAGTAAGTACCTAGACTGATGTTCCATATCAGCATTTGTTAATTGAAAGGGCACAATCATATGTATGCTCTAAACATGGTCATGACAATACAGCCAGTACCTGTTTTAGTAAAGGTGGAATCATACCAGCAGAAAGAGTTAATCCTGACAAAGTTGGAGAACAAAAGAGTGTTTGAGGAAAATGATTATTCACTGTACACCAGGCAGAAAAGACGCAAGTATATCCCAGCAATCAAGGAAAGTTGAGAGACAGTTGTGAGATGCAAGTTGTGGTATCCACATGTCTTCAGAATAATTTTTCATGGCAGATCAAAGTATTTTTTTTCATGCAGAACAGGCTAAGGAGTAAATAAAAAAGGTTATCCAACAAAGTCCATGGAGGGAGTTTGCCACTGAAACATTTTCCAATGTTCCAAAGGAAAATGCTTGTGGAACAGAAAAGAAGGCACAGAAGCTCACTTGAAAAATCAAGAGTACCATGGAATGGAACTAGAGACTGGTGTTGTGAGATGGAGATGATCCAGAAGACCAGCAACACTAAAATTAGTTAATAAACTGGAGACTGTAAATCATTAATTCCACTGGATATAGAAATATATATATGAAATATGGCTTTGCAAGAAAAACTGGTTAAAGACTGGAAATTTGTTGACTTTTGTGGGTGAACTGTAAAGCATATACCCTACTTTGTCATTAATGTTTAGAAGGACATTGAAGGGAATGAAGGAGTAACAGTAAGTAAAAGAGATTTTGTTTATATTTATATAAGCATTTTCTTGAAGTAGATTGTGTGTTCTAGTATAAAGCAGTTTTTCACATTGTGCAGTCTGTTATTTTAAAGGTGGGGAGAGGGATTGTCACTGATTGCTATATATGTTAAAGATGTTACAGCAGGCAAGTACTTTTTAATTGTAAGATGTGCAGGCTTTATGTAACAAGATAAAGGCTGGTCAGAAGTGTGCTAAATTAACATAATCAGATCTTGGGTTTCTGCAGTCTGGGAGGTTTCAAAAATGTATCGATAAATGTCTAATTCTTATAGTGATTTCCTCTGTTTATAGAAAAGGTGGATGTTTAGATTAAAGGTTTAAACTGTAGAGAAGGTTTTTTTAAGCAAATAAGGCTGAAAAATGATGCAAAATGATGAAAGGCTTAGAAAATTATAGCTTTGTTGCATCCAAGTTATTTTTTTTCCATTAGCAAATGCTTTCAGTAGGAGAAGAGAATTCTACTGGCAGTTGGCCAGGGGAAGTCCATACCTTGTGTTCTGAGGGAAATTTACAAAGATTCTTTCATGCATCTGCAAATTAAACTATTTTTCTTTTGTTATTGCTTACCAGTTTTACTTGGAGAAGAGCTTTCAGCAGGTGTAAACAATCTTGAGAGTTCTGACCACTCTGCACTGAAGAAAAATATGGTATTTAGTGATGCTTGGCTAGCAGTTTATTGAAAAGTTTAAAAATGTAGGAAACAAACAAGTAGTAGCATCACCTCCCCTAGGTGTCCTAATATTTTAATATATTTAATATAACAGTAAACAGTTTAGTTTAGTCATTTAAAGGTAGTAAGTTTACTTTTTTGTGTTATGACATAATGCTTACAAAAAGCATATGCACACTGTTTGACATCTGTGAGTGGAATAGAGATAAAACAGCAGATAGCAATCAGTGTAAGTGTGGAACACAGGCTGTAATATGCCCTTTAACATGGGTAACCTTAATTTTAGATTAGGTAGGGCAAGTGTGTGCAGCAAGCAATTTAGGTCAACTGCTCCCTTCAGGAGGGGGTAAACTTCATTTGTTGAAAATGTGTATAGTTTTCTGTATTTCTTCCAAGTTAAAGTTGGCAGTCTGAAAATTTTAGTTTGGGGCTGATTATTTTCTTTGAAGCAAAATGTCTTGAAAAAGTTACATAGATGAGAAAAATCAAGTGCTTAAAAGATCAGCCTATTAAATGTTAGTATGTTCATGTAAGGTAAATGCTGAAAATACACATTCAAAAGAGCTGTCATGTATAACAGGTGGGAGTGATAGCTTTCTGTTTTTATGGCTACTCTGTCCATATTATCATGGAATGTAAATGGGCTTACGGATATAGGTAAAGGAGCATTGAATTATATTAAGAAATGTAGAGTGGAAACAGCAGTGTTACAGGAGAGAGACATGGATAGAAATGAGCATGTAAATTTGACAGAGAGGATTCAGGATGGACATTGAGCAGAATGTTAGGGTAAAAAAGGGGAGTCTTGATACTGATTGCTAGAGGGGTTCCAATAATGTTAATAATAATGAAACAGAGACCGGATTTGGGAGATGGAGATAAACCAGAATAAAACAAGCAACTCTGAAAATGACAAATGTGGGATTACAAAGTATTTGTGAAATATGACAGAACAAAAAAAGCTGGCAATATTGGATTTTTTTGACTGTTAAACTTGTAGGGGACTCTAAAGCATATGCTGTACTTCATTTCATTATTCACTTCATTCATGAAGTTAAAAGAAAGGCAATAGCTGTAAATTAAATGATGTACCCATGCAGAAAATGGTTCAACAATATCCATATTTATGGGGACATAATAAAATGAAGTACTTAGGAGTATGGATTAAAAAGGATTCTGGTGCAGCGGCTAAGTTTATATGGGAAGATGCTAAGCAGAAGATACTAAAACTGAAAAAATCTGAAGCTGTATTTTATGGGTATGGATAGCAAGATACAAGTAGTTAAAATGTTTTTAGTCCTTTTATATTCATACACAGGTCAGGCATATTTTTTTAACCAGAGGAGAAGTTGTGGATAGCAATTAAAAGAGCTGAAGGATTTTATCTGGGAGGGGGAGATGGCAAGAGTGAAGTTGGGATAAGCTTGTTCTTCTAATAGAACAATGCAGTTTGGAATTACCAAACTTGAAGAGGTATTTCAGAACTAAACAGTTAATACTTCTTCTATACATAACACAAGCTGAAGAAACAAGGGGAGACTGATTTTGGATGCAGACACAAGGAGAATAACAGTAACCATACAGAATATTATATTCATAAAGTAGCAGAAAGTATTCTAATAATTAAGCTAATGGAGAAAGGCGATTCTGCCAATGTGGCTGACTGATTAGGGATACAGACAGTAGGCAAGAGGGGCTGGAATTTATTGGAGAAAACTGGCAAAAGAACAAAGGTACTGGGAGCAGATAATTAGAGAAGGAAAGGTAATAGAATGGGAAGAGGCCAAGAACGTATGTGGACTGCAGGCTGGCGATTGCCTTCCCAGTCAAGGGTTGATATCTGAGTACAAGCAAAGAGAAAGAAATATGGTGATCCTAAGCAAAAGACCAGCACTGGCAGAGTTTTAGTAGAATCTAGAAGAGAAGCTGCTGTTAAAAAAGGAACAATTAGTAGAACATATAAAATATTGTATGATAACTATAAGAATCAGACGAGGTTAGAAAGGATTGGGAAGAGAGATTGGATAAGCAATTCACAAACAATGGGGGATATATGTATGTCTCCTAAATATGCAACAAAATCTAGAATATTCGGGATCTTTGCTTGGAAGTGTTTACATGGGTATTTTTATGCCCCAAGTAGACTTCAAAGATTTTATCCTCAGGTAGATAGCAGATGTTAGATGTGTGATAGGGAAGAAAAAGGTAATTGGGCACAAATTTTCTGAGTGTAATGTGTTGACAGACATTAAAAATTCCCTGCAAACGACTCTGTCAGATACTAGGTGAGGAAATTGGTGTAACTAAGGAAATTATTTTTTTGAGCTATCATACAGAATCAGAATTGCCTAGCCATAGTAAGGCATTGCTGAGTCTAATTATGGTGGCAGCAAAAAGCAATTACTAGTAAATGAAAATCAAAGTCCAAACCAACTGTACTAGAAGTAGTGAATATAGTAACAAAGAGAAAACAACTGGAATTGGGATATTTAGAATTTCTAAAGGGTAGAAGCAAATTGCATAGAAAAATGGGAATTGTGGGAACAATACATGCAGAGAAGGAATGAGGTGTAAAAGAAGGCAGGATTTGAATTCCTTATGTAATGTTTGATTGACAATGACTGAATAGATTATAAGTGATGTATAATGTTAGCTAAAATTATGCCAGTGTGGCTTGTGATATGTAATGTTTGCAAATAAAATGATGTCAGTATGGTTTGTTTTCATTTACATAAATGTATAATTGCCTGTATCATACGTGGTAATTTAATAAAACATTTTCTTGTTTAAAAAAAAAAAGAAAAGAATACTCTGTCAGAAATGTTGTGGTGATCAAACGGCTGTAACAAAGGAAATTGCTCTCTTGAACTGGGACATAGGATTTGAATTAACTGTCCATAGACTGCCAAAAAAGCATTTGCTAGAAAATGAAAATCAAAATGTCAACCAACTGTAATTAAAGTACTCAGTATTCTAAAAGCGATAAAAGAACTAGAGATTAGATCTTTAGAAAAGGGTTGGAACAAATTGCACAGAAATCAATGGAATTTGTGGGAACAAGACATGCAGATTAATGTTCAGGAGGAGGAGTGAGGTTTAAGGGAGGGCAGGAATTGAGCAGTTTGTGTAATGTTGGCGTGAGTAATTGTTAAAAAGAAGACTTGCATAATGTATAAAGCATGATTGACATATGTTAATATGGTTTGGTTTCTGTTAATGTATGTATGCCTGTGTCTTGAGTGGCAATTCCCTATTAACATAAGTAGTAGTGTATTCTTGGTTATAAAGAGGAGAGGTCATCCTTATTTCTTTTTATTTATTTATTTTTTTCCAGAAAGAAATGTGCAGTTGCTTGACCACCTGAGTGTCCCCCAGCTATTTAAAAAATTCTGTGCCAGATTCCACTGTGATATCAGCAGTTATAGTAGCGATCTGAGTTGGAACTTATTTTTATCACCCTCTTCACCAAAAAGGAAATCAGGAACTTAAGATGTTTTAAAAATATTTACACTTCTTCCCTTGAAGCAGATATTTTAGTTGCAAAACCCTTGTGATTGACTATGAAGGGCACAACTTCAAGGGTAGAGAATATGACCAAAAAACAACAGTATTTTTTTTTTTTTACAGGATGAAACCTTGAAGTGAACCTCACTATTGTCTGTAGTGCCTTAAAGTTGGGTAAACATGAAACCAAAATATGAATGTCATATTCTTAACCCTTCCAGTGGAGCCATTTACTGGCATCATTAGGAAATGCATGCTTTAATCAAACATTATGTTGTCCTTGAGGAAGTAAAGGGCTAATTGCTCAGCAGTGTTTTACTCTTTCTACCCAGCCATTATTAAATAGGATAAGGATGTTATTCTTGGGAAGATTTTATGATGTTCGAATTGGGCACTTTTCTTTAAAGGAATACTTTGTACTTTATTTTCATGCTACGATGGGATATGAGAACAGTTTGCCATTTATGGTCCCTGTTTTGGTTTGCTAATTGAACCAAATGATTGGTCTGCTTACTGCCAATTGCTAGAGCTTTCTTCTAGCTGCACATTAGACAAGTATACAGAGATCATTCCTAAATTAGTGGTGAAATGGAAACAAGGAAAGTACATGCTGTGTATGAAATTTCTTGCCTAATGGCTGTAGATGGTATCCATCTGTGAACCCTGTCCACCTTCTTTTTGGTTTACTTAAATGTACTAATTGTAACTAAGTTTACCACTGATTGATGCCTTTCTTATAAGACTGCAAGTAACAAAAAAAGGAAAAATATAATGATCAGTGAAAGGTTTCATGTTTTTCTACAGTAAGAATGTTTATAATTGGAGTAATAGGGACTATGGCATGTAGTCTCTTTTATTTATCTTTCATCAGTAGGAGGTCTGGGGATCTCCTTAACTCCCATCTTTTTCAGAAATTGATGGGAAATTAAAGGGGCACTAACACCCCCCTTACTAGCACTACATATTAAGTAACCTAGCATGCAAACCTCCACAAGGCTTGCACGGAGTATGACAGTTGTGCAGTGTTGTTGTGTGCAATCTGCAACTTTCAAAATAGACTTCAGAGGCAATAGGTATAGTAAAGCAATGCAAGTTGTTTACTCACCCTTAGCAAAGAACTTGGCCCTCGTTCACAAAATTGTTATAGGATACTGGAAGAAAATGGCAAAGTATGCAGTTACTGAAAGAAAAATGTTCACCCACTTTTCCTAAGGTATGCCAGAAATTACAAATTCAGGCAGAGTCTTTTTTTTACTGTTGAAGCAGTTTACAATAGAGCATAATAGTCAAACAAGAACTTTTGAAAAAATGAAGCTGTCTTGGTGAGATAATGAGGCAGGCAACAAGGCTGGGGTGGCAAAAATGATATGGTAATAAAAGATTGGGCAGTAACTTCCTGCATGGTAGACTATTTCTCCCAATAAAACTGGTTTGGCCTGATCTCAGACTTCTGGGTAAGTAAGATAGGATCTGCATGCTTCAAGAGTTCTTTCTCTCTTTCCCTTCAAGCATGCCTACATTATCAGGCAGCCAGGTCTGAGTAGCCTTTGCTATTTTAGAACAGCTTCTTATCTGTGGTCTGTAGAATGGTTCCCCAGTCAGGAGCAGAGCAGAGGTTTCTGCTTAACCTGTCCTTTATAACAAAGGAGGTCCCTGGAGATCCATCTTGCACTTAACCAGATCAAATAGGTGTTTTTTTTTCTCAAGAAATTAAAATTGTTCACACTGCAGACTGCAGTCCTTCACTGCTAAAGGATGCTGCCTTGGTAGGAAGAGATGAGATAAAAATGGTGATGTATAATTAGTCTGCAGGGAAGTGTCCAGGAAAAGATGATTATAATCATATTGATTACTGCTGCAGTAGCCTTAGCTATATGGTTTATATCCTGCCAAGAATATAACAGCCGACCAGCTTCCAAAGCTTCAAGGCACCTTCTATATGCCCAAACTGTCAGGCAGCTCGAGCGGAGCTGACTGAAAGACATGTTTGGCCTCCATGCCCTTCAGAGCTTTACTACCACCAAAGAGAGTACTCCTTTGAGGGTTTCAGGGATCTTTGGTTGATTTGTGCTTTTCCTTCACTGGGCTGATATAGTCCCTTTGGTTTTAACAGACTGTCATGGGACTGATACTTTTAAACAGAAGCACTTTTTTCATGTCCATTTAAAATTTGTTTAAAGTAAACAAAAACTATTTTCTTTCTGTGGAGAAATTGTGTTTATTTTACCTTGTAAGGCTGGTGCATCTTTTTACTGTGTTTGTCTTGGGGGGGGGGGGTGGCATTTTTTATTTTTGCCAGCATTTTCTTCTTGTTTTCCCTGGGAAAGAGGCACCATTTTTGGCTAGACCATGGAACAAACTGTCATTTCCATGGTCGGTCCTTATTCTAGCCACAAAAGGAAAAAGTTATGCAAATAGCCTTTGTCAACACAGCAGGGTAGCCATTTGCCTCAGTGACTGTGGCCATTTGTTGTACCATAGACCACTCGTCTTTTATCCCGAGTCCCTGATGTGTAAAACCTACAGCCACTATAGAGATACTGGAGGTTTTCCACATCCTCTGCAGCTGTTGGAGTCTCCTCAGTGGGCATGGAATTGCCACTTTAGTCAGTCCTGGGAGAGGGAACATGGAAAGGCTTCCCTGTTTTGTCAGAAAGTCGTGCCCATTCTTAGTAAAGTTGCTGCTGCCCCTAGTAACATTGTTGGTCCCATGATGAAGGGATGGATACAGGTTTTTTCCTTAAATTCCTGATTTAGACTAAGAGGAGAGTTCAGATGTTCATCATGTTTCACTGTTGCAGTCATTACATTTGGGTAATCTGCTGGTAGGTTGCCCTCAGTCGGCCTGATTAACAAAGTCTTGGGTCCTGAGTCGGTTGCTGTCCCTTCTTCCATGATGTCAGGTCGTCAGGGGTATAAAACATGCAGCCGATGCCATTACATCAGTCTTTCTTGCCGCACGGTGCCCGAAGCAGAAGCAGTTCGCAAGTGGCGGTCGGCCGACTCCTGAAATTTTCGTTTTCGAGTTTCAGAACCGAAGGTTTTCAACTTAATGCTAAGTACCCCGTTGGGGAAACTTTTTCTTGCTCCTTACTGATGTCAGTAAAAGTTGATAATTGCATTACTTGTGGGAAGCAAGTACCTCATAAGGATTTTCTTTTGTACTGTATTCCTTGCCTAGGCCCTGACCACAACGTACCTTGCTGTCAGTTTTGTGCTTTATTTAATCAGCGCACTATCCGTCGTCGGTACATTTTTGCTTCAAAATATTTCTGTTCTCGGTTTAATTATCCAGAAATGTCGGTTAGCCATCCGACTACTGGAATACCGAAAAAACGCAAAGAAAAAGACAGAGACAGGCCGTTGAGGTCCAAAACTGCCAACGACGCTTCTGCTAAGCCAGTCGCCAGTACTCAGTGAGTCGCATTCGCAGCCCCTGATACCCTCTACTTCTGATTCGCAGGCCTCTACTGAGACCCATTCGGAGTCTGGTATGCCGCGAGATGCTTCCCATATGGAACCCGCGGATGTCTCTACCTTGGATGGGTATGGAGCCGCTGAGCAGGCACCGCTTCTGAGGGTGTATTCAGGCCTACAGACTTGCATATTAAACCGACTCAAATTTCAGTGCTAAGGCCTAAATCTTGATCTTTGTCTAAAAAAAGACACCCAGGCCACATGTTCAGGCCCCTATGCCTAAAAAACAAATTATCAGAATGGTTGAAGATTTAATTACTCTGATCAGGGGTAGTCCTCCACCCCCCCCCCCTTCCAAGAGGCCTAGGATTGAATTTGACTATGAATCTTCTGAACAGGACTCTATTTCTTCTGACTCTTCTAATGATCTGGATTTGTACATACCTACTTATGAGGACTCTGATGCAGAGGAATTCATTCCCTCTGCTTCTCCGCCTGAGGATTTCTCTTTTGGGGAAACTTTACATATCTTAAGGGAGCATTTCCACTGGGAAAGTCAGGATTTCTCTGAATCCAAAAAGAGGCTTAGGGATTTCCTCCTTCCTCAGCATAGGCCTTTGGCTATACCACCTGTTCTAGATATTGTTGATGATGTGTTTCCGGAATCCAGTATGGCCCCTGATTCCTTGCCTCCAGCCCCTAGCAACCCAGACATGTACTACAGGGTTCCTGAGTCCCACAAATTCCTTTTCAAAACTCCTGTTGCGGACATGCAACCATTTCTCAGGGGCCCAAGGGCATTAAGGCTTCTGCTGCTAAAAATCCTACCCCTTCTGATAGAGACTCCAGGGCGCTGGATAGATGGGGTCAAAAGGTTTATACTTCTGCAACCTTAGCAATCAGGGCTTTAAACTGTCAATTCCATATGCTAAAATATCAACAGCATATCATGGGACTTCTTAAACAGAAAATGATGTTGATTTCTGACTGTGTGGAGAATAAAGATTTGCAGGATTTATGGCATTCAGCTGAACAAGTTGGCAAACTTACTTGGCAATGTGGTTTTGATTCCTTAAAGGCATCTTGTAGGGCTGCTGTTACTGGGTCTGTGCTTAGAAGGCATGCTTGGCTTAAGGAGCAATCTCTGCCTGATCATGTTAAAGCAAAACTTTTGAATGCGCCTTTACAGCAGGACCACTTATTTGGCAATAAGGCTGAAGAAGTTTTAAAAAAAGATGGAAGATGAAGCTAAATATATGCAAACTGTGAAAGATTTTTTTACAAGTGCAACCTCCTATATTTAGTAGTCATTGGCCTACTACGAACTGGTCCTTTCCAGCTCCTTCCAGAGCAACTACGGACAAACCCAGACATTCCAAAACCGCCAGGTTTCAGTCCCAAGAGACTTTCAGAACTAACCAATGGGGTGTTTCCACTTCCAAATCTGGAAACAACAAGGTACCACCCTATGGTAAACAGTCTCATTTGACTTCCCTTTGAAATTACCAAGCAGTTACCTCTTAGCCACCCCTTTGGGGAGAAGACTGTCTCTACACTCAAGAAACTGGCAACTTATAACCCAAGACAAATGGGTTTTAAATATAGTGTCCCAGGGATACAGATTTCATTTCCACATGCAGCCAACACCAAGCGGGTGGCCAGACCTGCCCCCAAATCAGTGGGCAGAGGCTCAGAAACAAGTACTTTCCCTCCTAAACATGGGGGCTATTCAACTAGTACCAGAAGAGGAAAAGGGACAAGGTTTCTACTCAAGACTTTTCCTGGTACCCAGAAAAGACAACTCATGGTGTCCTATCCTGGACCTTTCTATCCTAAACACCTTTATAGACATTCCAAAATTCAAGATGCTGACTCTTCACCAGTTACTTCCTATGCTAGGCTAGGATGCCTGGTTGGCAACTCTCAACTTAAAAGAGGCCTACCTGCACATCCCAGTCAAGGAATCTTGCAGAAGATAACTACACTTCAAAGCGGGCTGCATGCATTATCAGTTCTCTGCACTGCCCTTTGTCTTATCTACTGCTCCCAGGCTATTCACAAAGTGCCTAGCTCCAGTCATTGCATTTTGCAGACAAAGAAATATTCAAATATACCCATACCTGGATGATTGTCTAATTCAGACAGAAAGCCAGGACATACTTTTGAATCATCTGGCATTTGTACAAAAGGTGCTAACTTGTCTGGGGTACACCATAAACGAAAATAAATCACAGCTGGTACCCTGTCAACAAATTATATTCCTGGGAGCAAGCTTGAACACAACTTCCCAGGTGGCTTTCCTCACGCCAGAGAAACAAATTCATTTGACAACTTACTTCAAACTAGGGGCCACAAAGACCCTGCTATCTGCAAGGCAAATACTGCAAGCCTTGGGGTTCATGGCCTCGTGCATTCTGCTAATTCCAAATGCAAGACTGCATATGAGGAAACTACAGTGGTATCTAAAAAGCCTCTGGTGTCAGCATTCTCAGGATCTAGAAGCAGTGATTCCTATCATACCTTGCCTACGGTTAGAATTCCCTTGGCGGGCAGAGGCCTGCCACCAAAACAAGGGACTACCATTCACTCTACCCCCTGCCGCACAAACCCTAACAACAGACGCATCAGACTATGCATGGGGGGGCTCACCTGGCAGGGAAGTGCATTCAGGGCAAATGGAACCCAAGTCAAATGTACCTGCATATAAATCAAAAAGAAATGTTAGCTGTACAGAATGCTCAGACAGCCTTCAAGGACCACATTCTTCCAGGACAGTTAATGGTAAAGATAGACAACACCACTGTTATGTGGTACATAAGCAGGGGGTACCTATTCCTACCCCCTCTGCAGACTAGCCATGGATCTGTGGAACACAGCCTTGAGCTACCAAGTGCATCTACAGGCTCAATTCCTGCCAGGAAAACTAAATACACTGGCAGATGAACTAAGCAGAAATCTAATGGACCCACATGAGTGGAAACTGGAACCAAAGACTTTCAACATGTTGATAAACAAATGGGGGAGCCCAGATATGGACCTGTTTGCCTCCCCCCAGAACTACCAGTTGGACAAATTCTGCACAAGGACTCCCCACAAACAAGCTTGGAAAGTGGATGTTCTGTCCTTCAACTGGAAAAATCTATCAGTTTATGCCTTTCATCCTCTGCCGCTCCTCTCCAAAGTACTACTAAAGATCAAACATGACAAACCAAGGATGATACTGATTGCACCAGACTGACTACACCATCACTGGTACCCCCTCTTGCGCAGTGTGTCACAGCTAGACCCATGGCACCTGCCTCGGACCCCTACCCTGCTGTCACAGCAGGAGAGTCAGATTCTGCACCCCCAGCTTCAAACCCTGAACCTGGCAGCCTGGCTTATTACCTAATGTCACCGTTACCATCCCTCAGTAAACAAGTGTTGGATGTCATTTTGGAGGAAAGGAGGCCTAGTACTAGAAAATCTTATGCTGAAAAATGGAAAAGATTCTATGTCTGGACCCAAACTCAAGGGATGGCCACAGCAGCGCCCAATTTACCTCAGATTCTTCAATACTTAACTGAGATGCTTCACAAGGGCCTTTCCTTTTCCTCCATCAAAATTCACGCCTTAGCCATTTCAGCTCATTACAACACAAAACCAGGTGCTGTGGTAGCGTTGTCACCTCATAGCAAGACGTTGTCCTGTTTGATTCTCAGCTAGAGCGTCTTCTGTATGGAGGCATACGTGAATGGGGCGTGCCTTCGTTGAAGGTTGTGCGTCAGGGCTGGTAACCCAGTACGTACAAATCCACTACCAATCATTAGCGGACCGGAGTTCCGCTGTGGCGACCCCTTACCGGGAAAAGCCGAAAGACACAAACAAACAACACAGAACCACCCATATTTTCTCACCCACTGCTCAAGCAGTTTCTCAGAGGGGCCAAAAACTTAAAACCACCCAGAAGAGCCCAAACTCCAGCCTGGGACCTTAACTTTGTATTGGAAAAACTCACTCTGCCTACTTTTGAACCAGTTGCAAGTTCAGAGTTAAAATTCCTTTCTTGGAAAACAGCTTTCCTTTTAGCAATCACTTGAGCAAGAAGGGTATCTGATTTACAGGCCCTTATGGCAGTGGAGCCTTTCATCATCTTTCCTGTGGAAAGGGTGTCCCACAGGACCATTCCCTCCTTCATGCCCAAGGTGGTATCCACTGTGGCTCTTAATCAATCCATTCATTTGCCAACCTTCTTTTCTAATCCACAGAATAAAGGGGAACAGATGCTGCACTCCTTAGATGTGCACAGACAGCTTAGATTTTACTTGGGCAAGACTAAACCTCAAAGGAAACCTGAACAACTGCTGGTGGTATTTTGCTGCAGGGGGCAGAGGGGAAAGCTATTTCAAAGCAAGCCTTTTCTAAATGGATAGGCCATTGCATTCATTTCTGCTACAAGCACCATGGAAAACCTATCCCACAGGGATTAGACCCCATTCAACCAGCGCTGCATCTACCTCTACAGCCTTTCTCAGGGGTGTCCCTACCAGGGACATCCTAGAAGCTGCGACCTTACCTTCACCAAGCATTACCATTTGCCAATTTTCTCTATCCAGAGCTGGCTTTGCCACTGCAGTCTTGCAGGGCCTTATAGCTGGTCCTAATGCTACCTAAATTCCTCCTCCCATCCTTAGCTTTGGGAATCTACCCAAATGTGATGACTGCAACAGTGAAACATGAAAAACATAGTACAGTTGTGTACACTTACCATAAATGTAGATGTTCGAGTGTATTCAGTGTTGCAGTCCTGGTTACCCTCCCTCCAGCCCCCTGACTTCTTTTGGCTATACCTCTACGCTTTTTGATGTATTTGCTTTTTTGTTGGAGGTATAACCTTATGTGTGTGTGTGTGTGTGTGTGTGTGTGTGTGTGTATATATATATATATATATATATATATATATATATATATGGGTTCCATACACTAGATGAAATTTTCACTAATTTGAAATAGTGTATGGAATGCTCACTGCAGCGAAAGTGCACTTACTCGAAGTTCAGCACAACGAATGGGTGTTGTACTGAACTTCTGTGATGTACTCACGGACCTTAGGGTTAGGGCATGGGTCATAGTAAGGGAATAGCCCGTAGAGCTATCCTCTTACCATGAACCGTGCCCTAACCCTAAGGTTCGTGACGACTGCAGTGCAGTGAAGGACATAGCAATGTCCTCCACTGTGGTGCGATAGTCACGAACCTTAGGGTTAGGGCAAGGGGATAGCTATCCCCTTACCCTAACCCATGCCCTTAACCCTAAGGTTCATGACTATCGCACCATAGTGGAGGACATAGCTTGTTTTTTATGTCCTCCACTGTGCTGTGGTGTTTTCGGTGAAGTGCACTTACGCAAAAGTTCACTTTTATTAAATTGAACTTTTGCAGAAGTGAGGCTTCCTATTACAAGTTCGAAGTAGTGAACTTTCATTCTTGTAATAGGAATCCATATACATATATATATATATATATATACATATATACATATATATATATATATATATATATATGTATTTAATTGCTTCCCATTAGGGGGGCACCTGACATCTGGGGCAAGAAAAACTGATGTAATGACGTCGGCTGCATGCTTTATACCCCTGACTATCTGATGTCATGGAAGATGAGTCAGCAACCAATGCAGGATCCAAGACTTTGATAATCAGGCCGACTGAGGGCCACTGCAAGCAGATAACCCAAATGTGATGACTGCAACAGTGAATACACTCGAACATCTACATTTATGGTAAGTGTACACAACTGTACTTTTCCCCCGTTCCACTAATCTCAAAGCTACTACAGAAAGCAAGTTTGTTGGCGACAACCATCCACTTTATTGCCCCCTACTTGCCTTGTCAGATCTGTTTTCCCTTTTTTCAGTCTCATCTATGGGACAAACCCTGGTTTCTGGACCCGGTTCCAGACCTTCTGACACATCCGCTGGGAATGGTTCATCCCAACATAGACAATTTGAAATTAACAGCTTGACTGTTTCAGTTCCCTTAATTGCCAGGTTTACGTCCCTATCCTCGCCTTTAAAACATATAATTTTATCATCTCATAAATCGTCTACTCGAAAACTTTATAAAAGCAAATGGAAAAAATTTGCAATATGGGCAAATAAGAACATAGATCCTTTTACAGCACTAGTTCATATAGTTTTTCAGTTTTTGTCAGATATTTTTAATGATGGAGCAGCAGCAGCAGCCACAGTAAAAGTACAACTGGCAGCAGTCTCAGATTTTCACGTAGGAGATAATGACCGTCCACTTATGGCTTATAGACTTTGTAAAGCCTTTTTGAAAGGCACAATTATGTAAAGGCTCCTTCTAAAACATCCAGTTTCTACCTGGGATTTAAACTTAATTTTAACAAACATCATATGTCCTCCATTTGAACCTTCTGCCTCATATGATATAAAGTATCTTTCATGGAAAACACTTTTCTTAGTAGCAGTTACTTCTGCTAGATGGGTATCAGAATTACAAGCCTTGTCCATAAAATATCCATATCTTACCTTCCACAAAGTTAGGGTGTGGTTATGCACCAATCCATCTTTTTTACCCAAGGTGGCTTCAGAGAATACCCTAAATCAGTCAATTGACCTACGGGTTTTCTTTCCTAATTTTCAAAATATAGGAAAATATTCCTTACACACTTGATATTCATAGACAACTATGTTTTTACTAACATAGGACTGCGAAATCCAGAAAGTCAGACCAACTTTTTGTTTCATTCTCAGATACAAAGAAAGGCTGCCCAGTGTCCAAGATCACATTATCCAAATGGTTGGCATCTTGTATATCCTATATTTACAATTCCAATAACAAGACCCATCCACATAGTTGTTGCCACTTCTGCATCATTTCAAGCTAGACCACCTCTGGACAATGCATATACAGCAGCTACTAGGACTAATCCTCATAACTTTCATCACTCATTACAAAGTAGATTTGGCCTCTAGGAGTAGAGCAGCCTTTGGTTCCATGGTCCTAAGGAATATACTCCCTTGAGCCATCCAAGAGTTCTCTTGCTAGGAATGCGGTCCCACAAGTGAGAATAAAGACAAGATTGACATCACATTAAGAAGTTATGTTCTTACCATAACGTTCCATGTGTGTTGTCCATCTCATCCTTTATTCTCACAACCCTCCCTCCTCCCCCTGCCCAGTGTAATGTATTATCTATATCTGTGTGTGTGTGTGTGTATATATATATATATATATATATATATATATATGGGATCCGGACACATGCTCGACTAGCATATGTCCGAATCACAACACATATACACGAAAGCGCTTAACATCAACAAGCGCTTCCGTGTATGTGTGCCTGTTTCGTAGATCGGACTACAGT